>NW_012108919.1:5061656-5076724 GCF_000951045.1 Mandrillus leucophaeus | reverse complement strand
GTTCTCCTGGATAATATCCTGAAGTGTGTTTTCCAACTTGGTTCCATTCTCCCTGTCACTTTCAGGTACACCAGTCAATCATAGGTTTGGTCTTTTCACATAGTCCCATGTTTTTTGGAGGCTTTGTTCATTCCTTTTCATTCTTTTTTCTCTAATCTTGTCTTTGTGCTTTATTTCATTAAGTTGATCTTCAATCCCTGATATCCTTTCTTCTGCTTGATCTATTTGGATATTGATACTTGTATATGCTTCATGAAGTTCTCATGCTGTGTTTTTCATTTCTGTCAGGTCATTTATGTTCTTCTCTAAACTGGTTATTCTAGTTAGCAGCTTCTGTAACCTTTTATCAAGGTTCTTAGCTTCCTTGCATTGACTTAGAACATGCTTCTTTAGCTCAGAGGAGTTTGTTATTACCTACCTTCTGAAGCCTACTTCTGTCAATTTGTCATAGTCATTCTCCATCCAGTTTTGTTCCCTTGCTGGTGAGGAGTTATGATCCTTTGGAGGAGAAGAGGCATTCTGACTTTTGGAATTTTCAGCATTTTTGCACTGGTTTTTCCTCATCTTCATGGATTTATCTACCTTTGATCTTTGATGCTGAGGACCTTTGGATTGGGTTTTTGCATGGACATCCGTTTTGTTGATGTTGATGTTATTGCTTTCTATTTGTTAGTTTTCATTCTAACAGTCAGGCCCCTCTTCTGCAGGTCTGCTAGAGTTTGCTGGAGGTTCACTCCAGACTCTGTTTGCCTGGGTATCAGCAGCAGAGGCTGCAGAACAGCAAAGATTGCTGCCTGCTCCTTCCTCTGGAAGCTTCATCCCAGAGGGGCATCCGCCAGATGCCAGCCAGAGCTCTGCTATATGAGGTGTCTGTTGACCCCTGCTGGGAAGTGTCTCCCAGTCAGGAGGCACAGGGGTCAGGGACCCACTTGAGGCAGTCTGTCCCTTAGCAGAGCTCAAGTGCTGTGCTGGGAGATCTGCTGCTTTCTTCAGAGTTGGCAGGCAGGAACGTTTAAGTCTGCTGAAGCTGGGCCCACAGCCATGCCTTCCTCCAAGTACTCTGTCCCAGGGAGTTGGGAGTTTTATCTATAAGCCCCTGACTAGGCCTGCTGCCTTTCTTCAGAGATACCCCCAGAGAGGAGGAATCTACAGAGACAGTCTGGCTACAGTGGTTTTGCTGTGCTGCGGTGGGTTCCACACCCAGTCTGACCTTCCCGGTGGCTTTGTTTACACTGTGAGGGGAAAACCACCTACTCAAGCCTCAGTAATGGCAGATGCCCATCCCACCAAGCTCCAGTGTCCCAGGTTGACTTCAGATTCTGTGCTGGCAGCGAGAATTTCCAGCCAGTGGATCTTAGCTTGCTGGACTCTGGGGGGGTGTGACCCATTGAGCAAGACCACTTGGATCCCTGGCTTCAGCCCCCTTTCAGGAGAGTGAACGGTTCTGTCTCACTGGGGTTCCAGGCACCACTGGAATGTGGGGAAAAAGAAAACCAAAAAGCAACCAAAAATCCCAAAACTCCTGTAGCTTGCTTGGTATTTGCTCAAATGGCTGCCCAGTTTTGTACTTGAAACCCAGGGCCCTAGTGGTGTAGGCACCCGAGGGAGTCTCCTGGTCTCAGTTGGAAATGCAGCAATCACCCACCTTCTGCATTGGTCTTGGTGGGAGCTGTAGACCGAAGCTGTTCTTATTTGGCCATCTTCCCAGAATCTTGTGTCTCTTCTTATAAAGGCACTAAATAGATGCATGAGGGCCTCCATCTTCATAACCTAATCATTTCCCAAAGGCCCCACCTCCAAATATCATCACATTTGAGTTTAGGGCTTCCAATATGACCCTAATACCAAACCCAGTAAAGGACATAACCAAAAAATAAAGCTACAGACCTACAGACCAATATCCCAGATGAACATAGATGCAAAAATCCTTAACAAAATATTAGCTAACCAAATCCAACAACATATCATCAAAAAGATAATCCACCATTATCAAGTGGGTTTCATACCAGGAATGCAGAGAAGGTTTAATTTATGCAAGTCAATAAATGTGATATACCACATAAGTGGAATTTTAAAAAAACACATGATCATCTCAATAGCTGCAAATGCATTTGACAAAATCCAGCATCCCTTTATGATTAAAACTCTCAGTAAAATTGGCATACAAGGGACATACGTCAATGTAATAAAAGCCATCTATGACAAACCCACAGCCAGCATAATACTAAATGGAGAAAAGTTGAAAGCATTCCCTCTGAGAACTGGAACAAGACAAGGATGCCCACTCTCCCACTCTCACCACTTCTTTTCAGCATAGTACTGGAAGTCCTAGCCAGAGCAATCAGACCAGAGAAAGAAATAAAGGGCATCCAAATTGGTAAAGAGGAAGTAAAATTGTTTCTGTTTGCTGATGACATGATTATATACCTAGAAAACCATGAAGACTCCTCCAAAAAACTCCTGATAATTCAGCAAAGTTTCCAGATAAAAAATTAATGTACACAAATCAGTAGCTCTCCTATATACCAAGAGTGACCAGGTTGGGAATCAAATCAAGAACTCAACCCTTTTTACAACAGCTGCAAAAATATATAAAATACTTAGGAATATACCTAACCAAAGAAGTGAAAGACCTCTACAAGGAAAACTACAAAACACTGCTGAAAGAAATCATAGATGACACAAACAAGTGGAAACGCATCCCATGCTGATGGATTGGTAGAATCAATATTGTGAAAATGACCATACTGCCAAAAGCAATCTACAAATTTAATGCAATTCTCATTAAAATATCACCATCATTCTCAGAACTAGAAAAAACAATCCTAAAATTCACATGGAACCAAAAAAGAGCCCGTGTACCCAAAGCAAAACTAAGCAAAAAGAACAAATCTGGAGGCACCATATTACCTGATTTCAAACTATACTATAAGGCCATAGTCACCAAAACAGCATGGTACTAGTATAAAAATAGGGACATAGACCAACAGAACAGAATTGAGAACCCAGAAATAAACCCAAATACTTACAGTCAACTGATCTTTGACAAAGCAAACAAAAACATAAAATGGGGGAAGGACACCCTATTCAACAAATGGTGCTGGGATAATTGGCAAGCCACATGTAAGAGAATGAAACTAAATCCATCGCTCACCTATACAAAAATCAACTCAAGATGGATTAAGGACTTAAATGTAAGACCTGAAACTATAAAAATTCTGAAAGATAACATCAGAAAAACTCTTCTAGACATTGGCTTAGGCAAGGATTTCATGACCAAGAACCCAAAAGCAAATGCAACAACAACAAAGATAAATAGCTGGGACTTAATTAAACTGAAGAGTTTTTGCACAGCAAAAGGAACAGTCAGTGGAGTAAACAGACAACCTACAGAGTGGAAGAAAATCTTCACAATCTATACATCTGACAAAGGACTAATATCCAGGATCTACAATGAACTCAGACAAATCCATAAGAAAAAAGCAAACAATCCCATCAAAAAGCGGGCTAAGGACATGAATAGACAATTCTCAAAAGAAGATATACAAATGGCCAACAAACGTAAAAAAATGCTCAACATCACTAATGATCAGGGAAATGCAAATCAAAACCACAATGCAATACCACCTTAATTCTGCAAGAATGGCCATAATCAAAATATTTAAAAAAATAGATGTTGGCGTAGATATGGTGAACAGGGAACACTTCTCCAATGCTGGTGGGAATGTAAACTAGTACAACTGCTATGGAAAATAGTGTGGAGATTCCTTAAAGAACTAAAAGTATATCTACCATTAGATCCAGCAATCCCACCCTTGGGTATCTACCCAGAGGAAAAGAAGTCATTACACGAAAAAGGTACTTGCAAACTCATGTTTATAGTAGCACAGTTCACAACTGCAAAAATGTGGAACCAACCCAAATGCCCATCAATCAATGAGTGGATAAAGAATGGATGTATTAGTCTGTTTACACACTACTGATAAAGACATACCTGAGACTGGGAAGAAAAAGAGGTTTAATTGGACTTACAGTTCCACATAGCTGAGGAGGCCTCAGAATCATGGCGGGAGGCAAAAGGCACTTCTTATGTGGTGACAGCAAGCAAAAATGAGGAAGATGCAAAAGCAGAAACCCCTAATAAAGCCATCAGATCTCATGAGGCTTATTCACTACCATGAGAACAGTATGGGGGAACCACCCCCAGGATTCAAATCATCTCCCATTGGGTTCCTCCCACAACACTTGGGAATTGTGGGAGTACAATTCAAGATGATATTTGGGTGGAAACTCAGTCAAACCATATCATTCAACCCCTGATGCCTTCAAATGTCATGTCCTCACATTTCAAAACCAAGCATGCCTTCTCAATATTCCCCCAAAGTCTTACATCATTTCAGCATTAACCCAAAAGTCCACAGTCCAAAGTCTCATCTGAGACAAGCCCAGTCTTTTCTGCCTATGAGTCTGTAAAATCAAAAGCAAGCTAGTTACTTCCTAGATACAGTGGGAGTACAGGTATTTGGTAAATACAACCATTCCAAATGGGAGAAATTGGCCAAAACAAAGGGGTTACAGGGTCCATGCAAGTCCAAAATCTAGTGGGGCAGTCAAATTTTAAAGCTCCAAAATGACCTCCTTTTACTCCAGGTCTCACATCTAGGTCATGCTGATGGAAGAGGTGGGTTCCCATGATCTTAGGCAGCTCTGCCCCTGTGGCTTTGCAAAGTATAGCCTCCCTCCCAGCTGCTTTCACAGGCTGACATTGAATATCTGCAGCTTTTCCAGGTGAATGGTGCAAGCTGTCAGTGGATCTACCATTCTGGGGTCTGAATGATGGTGGCCCTCTTCTCACAGCTCCACTGGCCAGTGCTCCAGCATGAACTTCGTGTGGGGGCTCCAACCCACACTTCCCTTCTGCACTGACCTAGCAGAGGTTCTCCATGAGTGCCCTACCCCTGTAGCAAACTTCTGCCTGGACATCCAGATGTTTCCATACATTTTCTGAAATCTAGGTGGAGGTTCCCAAACTCCAATTCTTGACTTCAGTGCACTCACAGGCTCAACACCATGTGGAAACTGCCAAGGCTTAGGGCTTGCACCCTCTGAAGCCATGGCCAAAGCTCTGCATTGGCCCCTTTTAGCCAAGGCTGGAGCAGTTGGGATGCAGGACACCAAGTTCTTAGGTGGCACACAGCACAGGGACCCTGGGCCCAGCCCACGAAACCATTTTCTCCTAGGCCTCTGGACCTGTGACTGAGTGGGCTGCTGTGAAGACCTCTGACATGTCCTGGAGATATTTTCTCCAATTCTCATTGTCTTGGGGATTAACATTCGGCTCCTTGTTACTTATGCAAATTTTTGCAACTGGCTTGAATTTCTCATAAGAAAATGGGGTTTTCTTTTCAATCACTTTGTCAGGCTGAAAAATTTCTGAACTTTTATGCTCTGCTTTCCTTATGAAATTGAATGTCTTTAACAGTATCCAAGTCACCTCTTGAATGCTTTGCTGCTTAGAAATTTCTTCTACCACATATCCTAAATCATCTCTCTGAAGTTCAAAGTTCCACAAGTCTCTAGGGCAGGGGAAAAATGCTGCTAGTCTCTTTGCTAAAACATAACAAGAGTCATCTTTGCTCCAGTTCCCAACAAGTTCCTCATCTCCATCTGAGACCACCTCAGCCTGAACCTTATTGTCCATATTGCTATCAGGCTTTTGGTGAAAGCCATTCAACAAGCCTCTAGGGAGTTCCAAACTTCTCCACATTTTCCTGTCTTCTGAGCCATCCAAACTGTTTCAACCTCTGCCTGTTACCCAGTTCCAAAGTCACTTCCATATTTTCAGATATCTTTTCAGTAGCACCCTGCTCCTAGTATCAATTTACTGTATGAGTTCATTTTCATACTGCTGATAAAGACATACCTGAGACTGGGAAGAAAAAGAGGTTTAATTGGACTTACAATTCCACATGGCTGGGGAGGCCTCAGAATCATGGCGGGAAGGAAAAGGCACTTCTTACGTCATGGCAGCAAGAAAAAATGAGGGAGAGGCAAAAGCGGAACCCCCTGATAAAACCATCATATCTCATGAGACTTATTCACTATCACAAGAACAGTATGGGAGAAACTGCCCCCATGATTCAAATTATCTCCCACTGGGTCCCTTCCAGAACACATGGGAATTATGGGAGTACAATTCAAGATGAGATTTGGTTGGGGACACAGCCAAACTATATCAATGGAATACTACTCAGTCATAAAAAGGGAAGAATTAACAGCATTTGCAGTAACCTGGATGAGATTGGAGACTGAGAGTTATTTCTAAGTGAAATAACTCAGGAATGGAAAATGAAACATCATATGTTCTCACTCATAAGTGGGAGCTAAGCTGTGGGGATGCAAAGGCATAAGAATGACATAATGGACTTTGGGGAATTGGGAAAATGGTGGGAAGGGGATGAGGGATAAAAGACTACAAATTGGGTGCAGTGTATACTGCTTGGATTATGAGTGCACCAAAAACTCACAAATCACCACTAAAGAACTTATTAGTGTAACCAAACACCACCTGTTCCCCAATAACCTAAGGAAATAATTTTTTTAAAAAGGGATTAGGGCTTCAACATATACACTGGGGGCAGGACAGGGGGACAGAAACATTCAGTCCATATCACTGCTTCTTTGTTCTTCAGTTTCCTTACCAGTAAAAATTGGTAAAATGATGATAATAGCACTTATCATGTAGAATTTTTTTAGAGAGGATTAAGTATATTAATATGTTTCTAAAGTTCTTGAAATAGTCTCTGGCACACGGGAAGCACTATTTAACTTCTTGCCCTTGTTGAAGATATCAAGGTTTGCCAAAGAATAAGAATTGTGTGAGAGGGGAGCCACAGGTTCTGGCCAGGAAAATGCTAGAGAAACATCAGTACACATTTGATATTTTGTCATTGGGAAAATCCAGGCTACATTAAAGGAAGCAATTGTTTGAGTTTTGATGCCTATTCTCCCACTTTTGCTTCCTTTTCTATTTGGGTGACAAGATAAGTCCCCTTCTTCACATATCTCTGCATCCCAGCATTTCAAGGATCTTGATCATTATCCCCCACTAGCTAATGAACAGCTGTGAGACACAGTAAGTGGAACTTCCATTATTTTTCAAATGGGAAAACATGAAGCACTAAAATATAGAAGACCTGGTACATGCATTTTTGCCTTCACTTGTTTAAATCCTTCTAGGTCCAGTCTGTCTTGTCAAATCTTCATTAATGATGGTAGTCCACATTAATTCATCCTTTTTCTAAAACCTATAACACATTCATCATTCAATTATGTACTTTATATAATTAGATTCTTGACATTCTGGTTCTCTGTATCATGCATATCAGTTATATTTAAGCAAGGATATTGAACTCTAAGGCTCAGAACTATATCTTGCACAGTTATTTCCATTCCTCTTCTAAAACACCTGATGTTGAGCTCTGAGAGACAGGTCTTAGGGATATGGAAGGTAATGGGTGGAAGAAAATTCAACAGTCTGTGGCACTCTCAGAAGCAGTTAGGAGACTTTTCCTGGGAAGCAATATCAACTAAGCACATGCAGCTTCAACAGCTCTGGGCCCTGGTAAATTTGAGCATGGGAGTTTACAGTGAGCCCACCAAAATACATACTGTTCCTTCTAAACCGAGCAGACCTGTCCTTTGATGAGTCTTTGTCCTGATAATCATTTCCAATCTGTGGCCAATAGAAATCTGTTTTCCTTCCCAAGAAACGTTTGGTGTTCCATGCTAAAGAATGCTGTATTGCCCTAGTTCACTCTGGCTCCATAAAAGTTAAGCTAAATCTTCTGAAAAGCTTGCACTCTTATATTTGAAACTATAGTATTAGTCTAATGAGCTTCGACACAATTGGAATTGGATATAAATGTAAGCAATGATGATTATATTTTATTTTCTAACTCCTGACTGGTCCAGCAGCATGCACTATTACCTACTCATTCGCACTAATGATTCATACATTCTTTATTCGTATGGAATGTACTCTAGTTGGCCAATTACAGTGATTCGTGGTAGACTGCACTTTGCCTTTACTTCATCTGATAGCATATGTTTGTTTTGCAATGTAGAGCACAGATTCAGTTCCAAATTTCCTTTCTTACCATGGTCATAATGAACTGAAGCCCACTTTACATTCATGTTTCACATCCCTTTTGCATAACTCATTTTGCCTGGTTGACCCTCACTTCAACTTTCCCTTCCCATATGAAATTGGCATTTTTAGAACAGGTGATCTCTATATTTAATCACCTCTGGTCTTGATGTTGCCCTGAGGCCATAGAGTGTAGGGATTAAAAATAAAATTTCAGGTGTTGGACACTGGTTGCAGATCATGGCTCCACAGCTATATGCCTTTGCTCAAGTCACTTATCCCCTTTAAGCTCATTTGATTCATGTATAAAAAGTAGTAATATGTCCCTCATAGGGTCATTGTGAGGATTAAAAGAATTAAAACATTTCTAGTCCTTAGTGCAGTGCCTGGGACATACCAAGTGCTTGGCAAGTGTCAGTTATGGTTATTCACTTTTCCTCCGGTCATTGGCAGCTATTTCCTCTGTATCTGAGGACTCCACCTGCTCCCTCACCAAACTAGTATAGTACTAGAACAAATGGAATGTTCATCCAAGACTCATGATTGATTGTTGGTGATGTTTGTGTCATAAATGATATTAGCCCACATTTGTATCAAAAGGAGGAATTATAACTGTCTCTACGTGCCCTGTGCCCACTTTCTTAGGATGCTCTGCACTTGGTTGGTAATCTTGCTAGGAAATTCCTTACCTTGACTTGGCATCAACTTGCCTTTGTAGCCAACCCATGATTCCCGCAATCTCAAGCAATTCTAGTCTTCCTCCCTCCAGAGGCTTCCCAGGGTTGTTAATCAACACTATGTCCCCATCTCTTTAAGGATTTCCAGCATCAGTGTTGTAGCAGAGTCTATTATTTGTCCCCTAACTCCTCCAGGAAGCCTACCAGGATTTATCAGAGGAGGTGCAGTTCCTCAACATTGTTCAGGAACTCATTGTCTTAATCATCAATTATTTAATGAGTGAGTGGTAAACACATGAACATTTCCACCAATCTCTAAGCAACCACTAATCTGCTTTCTATCTCTATGGATTTGCCTCTTCTGGATGCTTTATATAAATGGAATCATACAAGATATGGTCTTTTGTGTCTGACTTCTTTCACTTAGCATATTTTCAAGGTTCATCCATGTGGTAGGATTTACTAGAATTTCATTCCTTTTCACGGACAGATAAATATCTGTCCATAAAATAAATCATTACATGGATATACTACATTTTATTTATCTTCATCAGTTGATGGACATTTGGATTGTTTCCATCTTTTGGATATTATGAAGAATGCTGCTGTGGACATTCATGTAGAAGTTTTTGTGTACACCTTGGGATTTCCTAAGTATATATTTTTAACTTTTTATTGTGGGAAATTTCAAACACATCTGAAAATTGAGGAAATAGTGTAACTATGGTGTACCTATCATCTGGCTTCAAGAACAATGATTAATTCACATCCCACCTTAGTTCACCTATACCCTACTCTTTTCTCATTGCTTCCAGATTACGTTTTATGGCAGATTCCTGACAGCATGTTGCTTTATCCATAAATATTTCAGAAATTATTTCTAAGGGTTTTTTTCAAAAGCTTTATTGAGACAAAATTAAGATATCACAAAATCCATTGGTTCAAAGTGCACAATTCGATGGTTTTAATGCATTTTCATATTTCTCTAATGACTAATAATGTTGAGTATTTTTCCTGTGATTGTCAAATTTTTGTCTATCTTCTTTGGAGAAATGCCTATTCAGATTCTTTGCTGCCTATTTTTAAATTGGATTATTTGTCTTTTTATTATTGAGTTGTGTTTTTAATATATTCCAGATATGCATCCCATATAAGATAACTGATTTGGAATTTTTTCTCCCATTCTGTGAGTTTTTTCACTTCTTGATGGTGTTTTTTGAGGTATAAAAGTTTTTAATTTTGATGGTCTCATTCATCTATTTTTCTCTTGTTACTTATGCTTTTGGTACTATATCAAAGCTAATGTTCCCTATCCCAAGGTCGTGAAGATTTGCTTCTCAATTTTCTTTTAAGAATTTTATGGTTTTTAGCTCTTTCACTTAGGTCTGTGGCCCATTTTGAGTTCATTTTTGTGTACAGTCTGAGAAAAAGGTCCAACTTGATTTTTTGTATGTGGATATCCAATTGCCCTAGCACCATTTGTTGAAGGAACTATTCTTTGTCCACTGAAAAAGATCTTGGGACCCCTATCTAAAATCAGCTGATTATAAATGCAAGGATTTGTTTCTGGACTCTCAGTTCTATTCCATTGATCTATATTTGATTCCTGTAGCTTTGCGATAAGCTACAGTTTTGAAATTGGAAAATGTGAGTCTGTTAACTTTGTTTTTCTTTTTCAAGATTGTTTTGGCTATTTTCAGTGCCTAGAAATTCCAGAGAAATTTTAGAATCAGCTTGTCAATTTCTGCAAAGAAATTAAGTGGGGTTTTGATAGTGATTTTCTTGATTCTATAGATTAATTTGAGAAGCATTGCCACCCTAACAATATTAATTATTCTTATCCATGAACGTAGGCCTTCTTTTTATTTATTTAGATCTTTAATTTCTTTCAACAATGTTTTTGTAGTTTTCAGCATAAAAGTCTTGCACTTCTTTTGTTAAATGAATTCTGAAGTATTTTATTCTTTTGGATGCAATTGTAGATGAAGTTATTTTCTTAATTTTATTTTCAAATTGTTCATTGTTATTTTATAGTGATAGAATTGACTTTTATATATTGATCTTATATCCCAAAACCTTGGTGAATTTGTTTATTAGTTTAGTTTTAATCTTATCACTTTACCTTGAACTCGATTTTGGAATTGATCATCTTGCACAAGTCGCTTCCAAGATCCTGGGAGGGCCCCAGCAATCTGTTCATATGTTATAGTTCTTTTAAAATTGATGCATAATTTATGTAAAATACAATGCACTAATCTTAAATGTACAGCTTGATGAATTTTTACATATATTTACATCAATATAAGTACTCCCAGATCAAGATATAAAATATTTTCATCACCCCAGTAAGTTTCCTCATGCATGCTCCTTTCCAGTTAACAAGCCACCCTCCACCAAATAAACAATTCTTCTGATATTCATCCACTTAAATTAGTTTTTCCTATTCTGAATTCTATATAATGACATTATGCAATTTGACTCCTTTGGATCTGTCTTTAATCACCCAACATAATGTTTCTAAGGTTTATGCATGTTGTTGCATGCACCAGTAGTTTTGCCTTTTTTTTTTTCCTCAGTAGACTATCCAGAATTTGTTTATTCATTCACCTGTACACGAACATTTGGGTTCTTTTCAGGTTTGGGCTATATGAATGAAGTGACTATGAACATTCTTGTATAAGACTTTTGGCGGTGACTACTCGTGTATTTTGGATGTGTACATATTGCTAGGTCATGTTAACTTTATTAAAAATGCTGACCATTTATTCAAATGAGCATGCCATTACACACATCTATCATTAATGTATAATGGTTTCAGTTACTCCATCTCTTGCTAACACTTCATATTGTTAGTCTTTTTTACTTTTAGCCATTCGAATGGGTATTTGGTGGCATTTTTCTTAGTTTTAGTTTGCTTTTTGCTGATGCTTAACGATGTACAACAACTTTTCATGTTTTCATTAGTCATACAGATAACTCCTTTTGTTAGTTCCTCATTGAAGTCTCTTGCCTATTTTTAATTGGGTTGTTTTTCTTTTTATTATTGATTTATAGGAATTATTTATATATTCTGGATTGCAGTCCTTTATCAGATATATGTCTTATGAATATCCATTTTGTAGCTTGCTTTTCATTTTGCTAACTCCGTTTTATAATGAACAGAAGTTCAACATACTTCTTAATTTTCCTTTTGATTTCTTCTGACCCATGAGTTATTCAGTTATTTAAAAGTGTGTGATTTAATTTCTAAGTACTTGGAGTTTTTCCAGATATCTTCTTGTTATTTATTTCTAATTTAATTTCATTGCCATAAAATATACTTTGGGTGATTTGAATACTTTTAAATTTATTGTGACTTGTTTTATGACCCAGAATATGGTCCATCTTGGTACATATTCCATGTGCTCTTTAAAATAGTGTATATTCGGCTATTATTAAGAGGCATGTTCCATAAATGTTAGTTGGGCCAAGTTGGCTGATAGTGTTATTCAAGTCTTCTCTGTCCTTGCTGACTTTCTGTCTACTTTTTCTGTTAATTACTGACAGTGGTTGATATCTGTGATTGTAATTGTGGATTTTTCTCTTTCTCTTTGGAATTCTGTCAACTTTTGTGTCATGTATTTTGAAATTCTGTTGTTTTGTACATAAATGTTATATCTTCTTGATTAATTGACCTCTATCATTATGAAATGACCCTCTTTATCCCCAATAATATTCTTTACTCTGAATTCTCCTTTTGCATGATGTTAAGATAGTCTAACTTTCTTTTGATTGGTGGTCTCGCTTTTTAATACAAACTGAACATTTTTGCTTTTTAAGTGGGGTGTTTAGACCATTTATATTTAATATGATTATTATGGATGGACCATATCAAATTTCTAATTGCTTCATTTCTGTCCTGTTCCTCATTTTCTGCCTTATTTTGGGTTTATTGTATGTTTGAAAAATTATTTTATCTTTTTTATCTCTATTGTCTGTTTTATTTTGGATTTTTTCAGCCTTCCTTTATTATTTTAGTTTAGCTCCTTTGTTGCTTAATAGGTGTTATATTTTGTGTTTGTGTTTTAGTGGTTGTTTTAGGACTTATGTTTTACGTTTTTAAATTACCATAGTCTACATTCAAGCAATATTATGTCACTCCATTCATAGCAAAAGAACCTTACTGCAGTTACTTCAATTTCTTGTCTCTGGCCTTTGCACTATTATTGTCATACATTTCATATAACATTACTATTTTTGCTTAAAAATGCCTTTTCTTTTTTTGAGACAAAACCTCGCTCTGTTGCCCAGGCCACAGTGCAGTGGTGCGATCTCTGTTCACTGCAACCTCTGCCTCTTGGGTTCAAGTGATTCTCATGCTTCAGTGACCTGAGTAGCTGGGATTACAGGCATATGCCACAACCTCAAGCTAATTTTTGTATTTTTGATAGAGAAAGGGTTTTGCCATGTTGGTCAGGTGGGTCTCAAACTCCTAGCCTCAAGTGAGCTGGCCGCCTTAGACTCCCAAAGTGTTGGGGTCACAGGTGTGAGCCCTCACGCCTGGCCTAAAAATATCTTTTATAACAGATTAAATATGTTTTAAAACTCTTATATTTATGCCTATATTTGCCATTTCTGGTGTTCTACATTCCTTTGTGTAGATCTGTATTTCCATCTGGTATTATTTTTCTTCTTCCCTAGGTACTTCCTCTAATATTTCTTGTAGTGTAGGTCTGATGGTGATAAATTCTTTTAGCATCTCACCTCTATAATCTTAGTCTCAGTGGGTTTGGACATCCTATTATTACCCAATGGAAGAATGCTTCCACCAGGGAACAAAGTAATGTTTCCATTAGATTGGGTGCTGAAATTACTCACTGATCATTTAGGGCTTCACATGCCAGAGAACTAACAGCTAGGGGTCACTGTACTTTCTAGAATCACCAGTATTGATTTCCTAAAGGGAAATTGGGTTGCTGCTATGCAGTGTGGGCAAGAAACAATATGTCTGGAACCCGGTAGATATATTGGAGAGCCTTTTAGTACTTCAGTCCTGGTTAATGGAAAATTGGAGCAACCCAGTATAGACAGGACCACCAACAACTCAGATCCTAGAGTAATGATGGTTGGGATCACCTCAAGGACTGTAGCAGCTACATTTTATGCTAATTACTTTCTCTCTCTTTTTTTTTTTTTGTGCTACCTTCTTTGAAGATCACTGCTGTTAAATAACTTTATCATATTATATATCTCACATAACAGAGTTGCTGATGGAATTTTGTGCATCTGTCCTGTTGGAGAGATGAATTTTTCACCGGGTAAAGCTCAAGCATGAAGGCTGAATGGTGGAAGAGGTAGGCTCTGATGGACATTACAGTTTACTCCTCCAGATCCACTTTTCCTCCCCAGGCCATGCTCCAGCCTGCTCTGTGCTTCAGCAAGTTGGCCTGTATGGACTATGCTGGTGGCTTCTTTGCACTCTGTCCTTTGGTTGGGCTTAGCCAATGAGAGGCACTGGCAGGGCATGAGAGGGTGGGAGGAGAATGAGGTTGCATTATATATTTTCTCAGATCATTCTCTGCTGGCCTGCCACGAATTGGCCACCTCACTCCACCAAAGGTAGTTCTTCCTGTCAGGTAGCCCTTTCTATGCAACTCTCTTTGAGTTCAAGCAGCTTCTTCCTCTTCTTACACTTTAGATCAAGGGGTGGTAACAGCTCCTAGCCCTTGCTAGCCTGAGATTACTGTACAAATTTATTGGTTTTCTTGATGTTTGCCTGCACACTATTAAACTCTTCTCATTATCCAAGTTTGCAAATGCCTTCTGTTTCTTGCCGGGATCCTGACTGGTACGGTTAACCTGTGGATTGATTTCCTTAAACTCATTTTTTCACCCCTTATCCAAGCAGATATGGTGAGGAGGTGTCAGTTTAAATACCGTAAGCACAACTGAAGGCCAGCCCATGCATTTCCAGTGAAAATACTTTTATGAATAGAGGGCGTTGGCTTGATGGAGATCCCAAACTTGGCATAACACCCAGAAAACAAGTTTAGACATTATTTTCACTTTATTTTGTAATAGCCCGGAAATCACTCAGTAGTGACGAGGATGTTGTTGGTGCAGTGGCAAGGGTGTTGTGATGAGATATCCCTGGCTATCGTCCTTGGGCAGTGAGATAGTGATAGGTGAGGAGACGGGATTATTGCACTGGGAACTGGATAGATTTTCAAATACTGATGGAGACAGCTTGAAGAGGGAGAGGA
>NW_012108919.1:5058870-5061524 GCF_000951045.1 Mandrillus leucophaeus | reverse complement strand
GGGGGTGGGGGGAGGAGGGTCTACAGGTAGAAGCTGACTAGAACTGTTTTTACAAGAGACCCTGAGAGATGTGTAGATGTGCTTTGTTGCCAAAAAGCTGGAGTATCACCCAGTTGCCAGCCTCCCATTTTTGTGAATAATGTGGCACAGCCCCGGAACACTGAGTATTTTGAACTGTAGTAGTTAAAAGCTATCTGTAAACGTTATCTATAAGACATCAGTGCCCTGGTCATGAAATCTGCATCCCCATCCAGAGGGCACTTGTAGTGGAAGAAATGGCATGCCAGCCCCAGGAGGCGATGTGGACCATGGACATCAGTGAGGAGAGTGGCGCTGGGCATATATGAGGGGTTCTTCATGAGCACATGTGTGGCACCCAGGGGACTCCCGTGAGTAGGAGTGGGAGATGGAGAGCTGGATTAGCCAAATAGTGGAGATAAACTGTAAAGTCTGAATTATTTCTAGTACTATGACTTCATTCATAGCCACAGCCTGAGTGTAGGAGCATTAGGATCACACTGCCACATGCTCCTCTGTCCTCTGGACAATCTTAGTTCTCTGTCCGATTTTTTTTTCAGACTTCATGTTGTCATTTTGAGACTCTTTTTTCCCATCTCTTCCTTCAAGTGGGACCTGGACATTCCTGCTAGTATATTTTCCCAGGTTTGGTACCCCTTTATTTTATTCATTTTTACATTTCATTTTTGTTTTTATTTTTAATTTTTGTGGGTACATAGTAGGTATATATATTTGTGGGATATTATGAGATATTTTGAGAGAGATTACTATGAGATATGAGATTTTAATACAGGCATGCAATGCATAATAATCACATCAGGGTAAATGGGGTGTCCATCACTTTAAGCATTTATCCTTTTTGTTTCAAACAATCTGATATACTCTTTTAGTTATTTTTAAATGTGCAATTAAATGATATTTTTTACTATAGTCATTCTGTTGTGCTAGCAAATAATAGGTCTTATTCATTCTTTCTAACATTTTTTTTTGTCTCTGTTAACCATCCCCACCTCTCTCTCCCACCCCAATACCCTTCCCAACCTCTGGTAACCTTCTTTCTACTCTCTATCTCTATGAGTTCAATTGTTTTAAGTTTTAGCTCCCACAAATAAGTGAGAACGTGTGATCTTTTAACACCCCTTTATTAATAGCCAAATTTTGGTGATTCATTAGTGTGCAAAGGTAGTATCTTTTCAGTTCCTACTATGTCATTTTCAGCACTGTACAGTGCACGGGATAGTGTATAAACATTTTAGGTCAATTGAATTCTTTCTATTGTGTTTGGGTTTAGTTTTTCTCTCCTTTCATATATTTACTTCTCTTCTGAAGAACAAAGCATAGAGTAGAAATAATTTCTATAAATATTATTATGCAAATATAAATGCTTGTATGCAATCCACTTCCAGATGTACCTGGGTATTAGATGAATATGAATTCTCAATATTTCTAAAGAGAAGTATCTTATTTGCAAGTGTAATCCCTAACTGTTCCCAAATGCTTTCTAATAAATCCTTTTTATTCCTGAATATAAACTCATTTTCTCATAAGAAACCATCTGGAAGAGGCAAGAAGAGCCATGTCATCTTTTGCACATCTCACAGTGAATCTCTACCTTGTTATTTAATCAAGGTATCAACTCAAATTTTCGTAGCTTCTAGCTTGTGTTTAAAAAGTATTATTGAGGCCGGGTGCACTGGCTCATGCCTGTAATCCCAGCACTTTGGGAGGCTGAGGTGGGCCTATCACCTGAGGTCGAGTTTGAGACCAGCCTGATCAACATGGCAAAACCCTGTCTCTAACTAAAAATACAAAAATTAGCTGGGCATGGTGGTGTGTGCCAGAAATTCCAGCTACTGGGGGTGCTGGGGCAGGGGAATTGCTTGAACCCGGGAGGAGGAGGTTGCAGTGAGCGGAGACTCTGCCACTATATTCCAACCTGGGCGATAGAGTGACTCCATCTCAATAAAATAAAATAAAATAAAATGAAAAGTGTTATTGATGTTTACCACTGGGTATGTACATTAGAAGTAACAAACTGAAGGCTTGGGGGATGGAGGGGACATGTGGATCTTCTCCATCAATCATAGTTATTCTGCCTGTTCCTACCAATCTGCAAACCTCTTCAACTTCTACAGCTTACTTTGACTCATCTCCTTCCCAAAAAGCAGATCTTTCACATGGGAGCACTGTGCCCTGTTAAGTTTGCCAAGTTTTCCGAGCTCAGTTAAGTTTATTGAGACTTGTCTATGACACAGCAAAAAGTAAAAATAGCACCCCACCCTCTTGGGATTGTTATTAGGATTAAATTAGTGAATACATGTAAAGGCTTAGAACATTGCCTAACATATCTTAAGTGTTTAGTAAGTGTTGGCTTCTATTAGTGTTTTTATGATTATTATCATTTGACTCTGTGTCCTAAAGTGCTGAGACCAGTACTAGGGAATGAGGAGTTAAACTTGACACTGGGGAAAAACATGATTTCACAATACTAGTAATGTTTTATCAACCATTATAATTACATGTAAAATACTATTTTTGAATAACAAATCCAATCTGTGCTCATCATATTTGTTATGATCTTACCTACATGATAGCTAGTGTTCTCATGTGTGTGTGTATATATAAAAATAAATCTA
>NW_012108919.1:5055817-5057665 GCF_000951045.1 Mandrillus leucophaeus | reverse complement strand
TGTGACCATGAAGCAATAAGAATGAGGCTAGCTGGGCGCTGTGGCTCACACCTGTAATCCCAGCACTTTGGGAGGCTGAGGTGGGCAGATCACGAGGTCAGGAGATCGAGACCATCCTGGCTAACACGGTGAAACCCCGTCTCTACTAAAAAAAAAACCAAAAACTTATCCGGGCGTGGTTGCGGGCGCCTGTAGTCCCAGCTACTTGGGAGGCTGAAGCAGGAGAATGGCGTGAACCTGGGAGGCAGAGCTTCCCGGCAGTGAGCCGAAATCGCGTCACTACATTCTAGCCTGGGTGACAGAGCAAGACTCCATCTCAAAAAAAGAAAAAAAAAAAAAAGAATGAGGCTAGAAGTCACATTTTAGGGATGAGCAAGAAGAAACACAGGGCTCTGAATACCCTGATATTGTTGGGGAGCTGCTGTACAAACCTAGAGCTCCTACCTCTGGAGTAGGTAATGTATAAGAGCATCATATGATATTTAATTAAACCACTGGAAGTTTGGTTTTCTTTCTTTTGATTTTTCAAGCTTTTTAGGTGAGACAGAATGTATAGCTGTGTACATGGAATCATTTGAGGAAGTATTAACAGATAACTTCGACCAAAACAAAATAATCTCTTCTATTTTCTTGAGTATTCCTGAGATACTACAATACATCTCATTTTTTGTTTTTTGAGACAGGGTCTTGCTCTGTTGCCCAGGGTGGAGTGCAGTGGTGGTGTCATGGCTCATTGTAGCCTCAACCTCCTGGGCCCAAGCAGTCCTCCCACCTCAGCCTCCTGAGTAGCTGGGACTACAGGTACACACCTGGCTAATTTTTATATTTTTTGTAGAGATGAGGTTTTGGCAACACTTACATTTTTCCTAATGGTTTCACGTTCATTTTAAAACTCAAAAACTTCTGAAAAACAACTGTGTCAGTTGAAATAATGATTATGTCATTTTATTTCCTGTATTCTTGATGCTCTGACATCTGGGGCCTTACTGACCCTGAAGGGATTGCCCCTTCCAGGGTTAGTTAATAGCTAGAGATAGCAAATCACCTGTCTTTGAGTGTGCTTTTGATATACAAACCAACCACTTCAGAGCCCATAGCTGCAACCTCCTCGTTTTAGTGGGCTCTTACACTCTGGGTCACTAGCATCCTGCCCTAATCACTCCACGGCCTGGTAACACATGACGAGGGTCCACTCTTATGCCTTGGGTTTGCTGAAATTATTCAAGCTAGTGAATCCTAAACCTGCTTAGCCTGCTTACCTTGCCTGGCTCATTCCTTCCCATGAAAACCACAGCAAAGCCTACCACCTTCAGTCCCTCCCACTCACTGACAGCTCATCATGCCTAAGTGTTTGCCATGTGGCCCCACATGGCACGCTTGGCCTTCTTTCTAGAGGACTTTGACTACAATTAAGACTTTCTCCTTCATGATAGTCATTTCCATGTCTGCATGTCTTACCATATCTGATTAAAACAAACTCCAAGTACTGGTTGGGTGTGGTGGTTCATGCTTGTAATCCCAGCACTTTGGGAGGCCGAGGCAGGTGGATCACCAGAGGTCGGGAGTTTTGAGACCACCCTGATCAACATGGAGAAACCATGTCTCTACTAAAAGTACAAAAGAAGCCAGGCGTGGTGGTGCATGCCTGTAATCCCAGCTACTCGGGAGGCTGAGGCAGGAGAATAGCTTGAACCCGGGAGGCAGAGGTTGTAGTGAGCCGAGATCGCGCCATTGCACTTTAGTCTGGGCAACAAGAATGAAACTCTATCTCAAAAACAACAACAACAACAAAAACCAAAAACAAAAAACAAACCAAAAAACAAATCCTAGGTACTGTTGAACAGGAAA
>NW_012108919.1:5049945-5050797 GCF_000951045.1 Mandrillus leucophaeus | reverse complement strand
ACAAAAGAAGCCAGGCGTGGTGGTGCATGCCTGTAATCCCAGCTACTCGGGAGGCTGAGGCAGGAGAATAGCTTGAACCCGGGAGGCAGAGGTTGCAGTGAGCCGAGATCGCGCCATTGCACTCTAGTCTGGGCAACAAGAATGAAACTCTATCTCAAACCCACTCTATTTATAATTGCTGGAAAATTCTAACTACTCATTACCTCATTAACCAAAACTGCTTATAGAGAGCATGAGATTCTTTGCATGAGATTTTCCCCCTCTAAATTCCCCCTAGAACTCATTCTTCATTGGAAATGTTTTATTTTTTGGTTGACTTAGAAGAAGAAAAGCATTGGATTAACTGCTCTATTTCCAAGGAAGCTTTTGAAAGTTTGAAAAGAAAGCACTGTGGTGAAAATATGCTTTCCTTTATGCACCAGGAAATATAGGAATGTAGGTTTTGCCTAAAACAAGGCAATACCTTGTTAATATTCATCAGACAAGGGTCTTAGTTTGAATACATGAAAGATTAGGCCACTATATATTCTGCATTGGGATGGGACAGAGGAAGGTGTTGATTTACTACAGAAACCAGATTTTGAGTGTGTTGCTCTAATTTGAGACTTTGGAATAATCTTCATGGGGTGGGGATGAATGTGTTCTAGGAATTTATGAAAACACTGGGTAGTCAGGCCGGGTGTGGTGGCTCACACCTGTAATCCCAGCACTTTGGGAGGGCGAGGTGGGCAGATCACGAGGTCAGGAGATCGAGACCATCCTGGCTAACATGGTGAAACCCCGTCCCTATTAAAAAAGAAAATACAAAAAATTAGCTGGGAGTGGTAGTGGGTGCGTGTAATCCTAGCTACT
>NW_012108919.1:5040632-5048290 GCF_000951045.1 Mandrillus leucophaeus | reverse complement strand
AAACTCTATCTCAAAAACAACAACAACAACAAAAACCAAAAACAAAAAACAAACCAAAAAACAAATCCTAGGTACTGTTGAACAGGAAACCCACTCAAAGGGCTTAAACATAATGAGATGCATTCTTTCTCACAACAAAAAGTTCCTGGATAGGGCAGATCCAGGTGTGGTCAGTTCAGTAGCTAAATTATGTCTTAAGCCCAGATTCTTTCTTCCTTTCTGCTGTCTTCCTCACAGGCTGACCCCTGGCTAGCCTCAACCTTGTCCCTGGCTAGCCTCCTTTTGGTCAAAAGATGGTTGCTTCTGTTCAAGGTGCCATTTTCAGACACTACAAAATGGAGCAGAAGAAGAGGGATTGCTTCTTCCTACGAAAGGAAAGATTTTCCCAGAAGCCCGCTCAGTAGATGTCTTCCCATCTGTTCTTCTCAGTTCTTCCCAGAACTGAGCAACCTGCACACCTTAACCTGTTACTATCAAGAGGAATGGGACCACCATGATTGTCTGAGGCTAATGAAGATTTACTCCTGAGTCGCAAAGAGGAGGGCTGAGCACCCAAACAAAAATAAGGGTTTGCTTAATAAGGGAGGCTGGATAG
This sequence comes from Mandrillus leucophaeus, assembly GCF_000951045.1. Lineage (NCBI taxonomy): Eukaryota > Metazoa > Chordata > Mammalia > Primates > Cercopithecidae > Mandrillus > Mandrillus leucophaeus. The sequence continues at coordinate 5,047,695 of NW_012108919.1, read as the reverse complement.
AGAGCCAGCAGTGTCTGGAAAGTCCCTACACTTTCACAGTGACTTAGGATTTAAAGTAAAGGACATTCTTGTTTGCACAGGGAGAAAAGGTCCAAGAACATAAAACTCAGAATAAGCAGTCACTCTGCTGAGCTATCAGAGTACATTTTGGGAAACACAAATGTCCCCTCTTCTCCAATTTTGCCTGCAGATAAGTCAAGTAACACCAGGCTCCTCCTGAAGACCTCCCTGGCTCCTAAATGGCCCTCCTCAGCACATTCTGCTCCAACACTCATCTTTCCTCCACCCTATCTCCTCTTTCTTCTCTCTCTCTTTGCTCTGCTAAAATCATGTGAATTTACTAAGCCATTTCTCTCTTCTTCCCTAAAGCTCTGCTTTCTAAGGGAATGTCATGGCTACTCCAACTCATCCCTCTTTATTGTATTGGGATGGACAGAACTAAGGTTTCCACTTACTACGGAAACTGAGCTTTCCATTTTTCCATTTACTACAGAACTAAGTTTTCCATTTACTACAGAAACTGAGAAAATTATAGCTGTTGCTATAATTTGATGAGACTTTGGGATCATCTTCATGGAGATGGAATGAATGTGTGCCACAGCCATGCTTAATGACAGGGATAAGTTCTGAGAAATACATCATCAGGTGATTTTGTCATTGCATGAAAATCAGCGTGTACTTACACAAACCTAGATAGCATAGCCTGCTGCACACATAGGCTAGATGGTACAGCCTATTATTCTCATGCTACTAACCTGTATGGCATGTTACTGTACTGAATACTGTAGGCAACTGGAACACAATTGTAAGTATTTCTGCATCTAAACATATCTAAACAGAAAAGGCACAGTAAAAACACAGTATAAAAAATTAAAAATGGGATCAAGCACGGTGGCTCATGTCTGTAATCCCACACTTTGGGAGGCCGAGGCTGGCGAATCACTTGAGGTCAAGAGTTCAAGACCAGCTTAGCCAACACGGCAAAAACTCGTCTCTACTAAAATACAAAAATTAGCTGGGTGTGGTGGTGGGAGCCTGTAATCCAGCTACTCAAGAGGGTGAAGCAGGAGAATCGCCTGAACCCGGGAGGGGGAGGTTGCAGTGAGCCAAGATCGCAGCACTGCACTCCAGCTTGGGTGACAGAGTGAGATTTGATCTCAGGAAAAAAAAAAAAAAAAAGGATAAAAAATGGTATACTTGTATGGGACACTTACCATGAATGGAGCTTGCAGGACTGGAAGTTGCTTTGGGTGAGTCAGTGAGTGAGTGGTGAGTGAATGTGAAGGCCTAGGACATCGCTTTACCACCTTAGACTCTATAAACACTGTACACTTAAGCTGCACTACATTTTTAAAAAAATTTTCTTCAATAACAAATTAACCTTAGCTTACTGTTAACTTTTTTTTAACTTTATAAACATCTAAATTAAGAAAAACCTGTTGACTCTTTTGTAATAACACTTAGCTTAAAACACAAACACATTGACCAAGTGTAGTGGCTCACACCTGTAATCCCAGGACTTTGGGAGTCCAAGGTGGGAAGATCACTTGAGCCCAGAAGTTCAAGACCAACCTGGGTAGCATAGGGAGACCCTGTCTCTACAAAAAATTAAAAAATTGGCCGGATATGGTGGCGCACTCCTGTGGCCCCAACTACTTGGGAGACTGAGGTGGGAGGATCTCTTGAGCCTAGAAGGTCCAAGCGGCAGTGAGCCATGATCATGCCACCGCACTCTAGCCTGGCCAATGGAGTGAGACCTTGTCTCAAAAATAAATAAATAAATAAATAAATAAATACACTGTATAGCTGTACAAAAATATTTTCTTTCTTTATATCCTTAGTCTATAAGCTTTTTTCTATTTTAAAAATGTCGAATATATTTGTTACTTTTACAACTTTTTTGTTAAAGATGAAGACACATACACATTGCCTAGACCTACACAGGGTCAGGATGATCAATATCACTGTGATATTGACATCACATCAATATGTGGAGACATGTTGTCCCACTGGAAGCTCTTCAGGGGCAAGAACACCTGGAGCTGTCATCTATAACAACACCTTCTTCCAGAATACCTATTTTACAGTTAACTTTTATTTTTTTAGTAAATAGAAGGAGTATACTTTAAAATAGTGATAAAAGGTATAATATCAACACGTAAGCCAGTAACGTAGTCATTCATTATCATTTTCAAGTATGTGCTGTACCTAATTGTATGTGCCTTACTTTTATATGACTGGTAGTCCAGTAGGTTTGAGTTCACCAGTATCACCACAAAGACGTTGTGCTAAGACCTTATGATGGCTACAATGTCATCAAGTGATAGGACTTTTTCAGCTCCATTATAATCTTATGGGACCACTGTCATATACGTGGTCCATCATTGATTAGAAACATTGCTATGTGGTGCATGACTGTATATGAATATATTGAAAGGTTGGTTAGTCAAAGGGTTGGACAATGGCAGGCAGTCAACAGAAATCTCTTCTCAACCAAGTATTCCAAGTGTTGGCCTCTTCAATCCTAATCCTGCTAATTTCTTAACAAATGGCAATTACTGTTAGAGACAGAAAAAACCAAAGTGTTTTTCCAACTCTTACATAATCAACACACAGAGTACTTCAGACCTCTGGTCACAAGAGTGCGTGTGGGGATTTTTCCCTACACCAAGCGATTTTCCATGAACACCAGCTGATTGTCCCATAATCCAATTCTGACACTGTCTGCCTGGAGATAGGATCAGATCCCACAGGTTAAGGGCTCAGTCCCAGAAGACTGCTCCCATTTCAGATGCTAGTAACAAACTCCAGGTTGCAATCTGTGCTTCTGAACAGCCAGCTGTAATTTGGGGTTCCCGGAGTTTGATTAGTTTGCTAGAACTCTGGGAAACATTTTATTTGCATTTGTGCATTTATTACAAAGGATATTACAAAGGCTATGGATGAGCAGCCAGATGGAACAAATGTGTAGAGCAGGGCAAATGGGAAGGGGCACAGAGCTTCCACACATTTTCCGGTGCACCACCCTCCGGGAATCTCCATATCTTCAGCAACACAGAAGCTCTCCAGACTCTGTCCTTTTGGTTGTTATGGAGGCTTCATTACTGATTACTTGTAATGTATGAATGATTACATCATTGGCCATTGGTGATCAAGTCAAGCTTCAGCCCCTCTCCCCTCCCTGTAGGTTGGGGGATGGGGTTGAAAGTCCCAACCTTCTTATCCTGCCTCGGTCTTTCTGGTGACCAGCCCCCATGTGGAAGCTACCTAAGAGCCCTCAGCTATCAGTCATCTCAGTAGCCTACAAAAGACACTCTGAGAACTCCAGAGATTTCAAGAGTTTTAGGGGCTGTGTGCCAGAAGCAGAGGAGCCAGGTGCAGAGACCAAATATGTATTTCTTACTATATAACAATATCACCCAACTGTAAGGGAATTTGCCAACTATATCCCACATGACAACATTTCCATTCTAATCACTTTATTTAGGAGGTTTGAAAATGTGGATAGTCCAAATTAAAGCCAGGGGAGTACAGAGAGTTGCAGTTACTCCAGATTTATCCCCAACTGGGGGCCTAAGTTAACTGTGGTGTGGGTATGACTGAAATCTACCTAGCTTCATTCAGCCATCTCTAAAGCAGATGAAGACCTCGTGATACCAGGTGTGTTACCATAACATCAGATCGGAGACAGAATCTTATCCTGGTGAAAGGAGAAGCCCTCGAGCCAGGCTTGCCTGAGTTTGAAACCTGACATAGCTGTCACTTTAAATTTGGTCCATAATGTGTCTCACTTCAGTTTTCTCTTGCAAGTTGCAGATAATAATGGGGTCATTGTAAAGGGCAAACATATGTACAGCCTCTACCTATAGCAGTGTCTGGTATGGAGTATGTACATAGTAAGTGGAGGTGCTAATGTTACCATGAAAGTGCGTGCAACATAAGTCACTATGTCCTTGTCTTGATTAATTGGTTAGAAAAAAAGAAGTCTTCCTTATTTCTAAGCTTCTTCATGCTCCCCTCTGGAGAATCTGCCCAGGGGACAGAATTACTGAGACTGCCTCCATCAACACTTCTCCATTTTCAGACTAGTATCAGACCCTTTCATTCAGTCTTGCATTATTTGTGAGCATGGAAACATTCATAGCCACTTAAATAAAAATAGTAGCGTCTATATTTAAAAATTCATACATCATGGGTTAAAATATTAGAAGTGACAGCTGGAGTTAGAATGAGGTTTTGGTGATATCTTAATGGTGCAATAAGAGAGCTCCAAAATGCTTGCTTCATCCCTACCCTCAAGTCATCAGAGTAGTCACTGGAAGGATTTTTATTAATAATATATGGGTCACCATATCGGACAAATAGCAATGGTCAGCTGTCCATAATTCTTTCCTGGATAGAGCAAATATAAAGCAACCAACCAATGAAAACTGTAATCTGGGAGTATTTTATCATGGCAATATAATTTTAAGTGGAAAATTTCTATATGCCAGTTTAATACACTTTTAAAATTTGCCCATTGTTGCATCAAGGCCATTTTTGTGTTGGTCTACATCTAAATCACCTTTGCCAGGCATGGACCTCTTACAAGGAAAAAATATTTCTATCATTCCTCATAATATCCAGGCAAAACACTAGTAAATGTCCTAATAATAGGGACCTGGATGGTTGTAGTGTGATTTGATTTTTCTTCCATTTAAGTGTGATAGAATCACAAAATGGGAGAGCAAAATGTCTGAGAGATTATAGCCGCACAAACACTGTGTGGTTTGAAACCTTGGAAAACTCACTGTCCAGAGATGAATGCCAGATTATATTCTGTATCACGTGCTGAAAAGAAGGTTGCAATCTAGGCCAATGGAGTGCTTTTCTTTTCATTCTAAAGCTGCTTAATGTGTGTAAAATATTGTCACAATTTTAATGCAGTTAAATATTCTTACACTTGCTGCAAATATAAGTATTATAAAGCGGTATGTCTCTCTGCTAGTTTCTCATAAAATAATTGCAAATCAAAGTGACACAAATGGCTCAGAAAGAAATGTGAAATGAAAGGGTTCATGTATGAGAAAATAATGGTATATATTGAGTCTGATGTGAACCTACTTTAAAACCTGTATTTTTGTGTTATGTTTTCTTCTCAAAGAAAAGGTTTTCAAGGTCCATCTCTAAAGGCTGTTTAAGCATTATGTGTCTGAATTAGAGGCTTACTTGTACTGAAACGTGACTGTTATGTTTCTTTTGTTGCTGAAGGAAGCCTCCGTGGCATGTTAATTTTTTCAGTCACTGATATTTACTTTGAGCAGGAGCTATGGAAGAGCTGTGATAATGATCCAGGAGATAAGCAAGTGAGAGAACAAAATAGAGCAATGTAGAAAAGTTGCTCACGTTACATGGAAGCCAGGTGTCCAAAAAATGGAATTAATAGAAGAGGCAATTTTGTACCAGATTGAGGAAACTTTGGACTTGGAGCCAAATCCAATCTTCCACTTCAATTTAATCCTATGCATGAAACAAACAGCAAGAGACTATATTTTCATTTATGCCTATAGTTACCCAAGCACAATGAAAACATAAAACTGACCATTGGCAACTTCTTTAAAAGCCACAGAGTGTGGAATGGAGGCTGAGCCCAGACCATTCTCTCTGCAGCTTTTCATTTACATAATGCAATGTTGTCAGCGTTCTCACATGATTTCCTAAGCTGCTGATTGATGAAGTAGCAGGGCAAGGTAGTTTGATGTGGTGCAAAGCGCACTGGTTTTGGAGGCACAGATCTGGATTCAAAGCCCCAGGGGTCATTTATTAGCTATTTACTGTCTCTGAGCTTCAGTTAAGCCTCCTCTTTTGCAAAATAGTACTAGAGATACTAAGTTTCTTCTAAGGTTCTGGGGATGATTAAATGGGATGATTTATGGAAAGCATTTTTTACACAATAAACAGCAGTTGGTGTTATGCTAACCCAATGCTGTTGATATCATAAGTTTTGTTTTCGAAAACATCCCTTTCAAGATGTCCATGCAATTTCTGGGTTTGGTGCAGGTCCCTCAGGCCTTACCCTCCCACCACTGTCCTTCTGTTGTCACAGAATACTGCTGCTGATCCCTACAATGCCTGGGGACATTTATCCTTCTGCACCCAGCTCTCCTCTGCTGCTGTCAATACCACTGCTATTGACACCCCTGTGGCCTCCAGGGAGAGGGCATTGCTCTCCCTGTCTACCTTGTCACCAACTTGGAATACATTCTTTCTCTTAATTCCCCACTACAGGGCAGACACCAGCCCATTTCTTGGTGAGGGTTTACCAGGAGTTCTGAAGTGATGGACAGGAAACATAACTCAGAGAGAAATTTACGGACACAGCCTACTTCCTGTGCCATCCTCCGGGTGCCTTGCTGGGCCCCCAAAAGAAGAGCTCCAAAGTGCTCCAGATATCAGAGCTTGGGCCTGAGCAGCTCCAAGTCTCAGACAAAGGAGGAGATATTCCCTCATAACCAATTTGAGGCATGCCTCTGAGTCCTCTTTTCCTGTCTCATCATTATCTCTTCCTGGGGTGATTCTTGTAGGAATAAACTCAACCCCCACCAAGAAGAAGGTGCTCTGGTCATAGTAAAATAACAGCCCCAACAATAAATGGGTGAAGATGAGCCTCAGTCGAGGCATGTCATGGAGATACAGGACTTGTTGTGATCTGCCACTCCCTCCTCACCCCCTCACCCTCACCCACCTGCCTACCTGTCCAGCTTCCAGGTTTTCTGGGAAGTCATTTGTTGAGATTGGTTGAGCCCCTGGGGTTGCCAAGCAAATGAGGCTGGCCAGTTGGAACCCGTACGTGGGTTCTGAGATTGGACTCCAAGACCCATCATATTGGTAGCAATGAGGTTGTGGCTATTCTACTTTCCTTTCACAACTGGCTCTGGAATTGGGCCAAAATGAAGCTACAGGAAGAAAGCAGGACATCGGTGGGTGACTGAAGGAGCAAGAGAGGGGAGAGATAGAAAAAACAAGTGTGTCATTTACATCAGGTATAACTCCCAATACAATCCCTCCCCCCTCCCCCCTCCCC
>NW_012108919.1:5017210-5040031 GCF_000951045.1 Mandrillus leucophaeus | reverse complement strand
AAATTTTAAATTCTAAGTATTGGTTGTTACAAAGTATTAACTACAGAACTCAAAAGTGATGTAAATTTAAATAAACTTTGATACAGATTTAAAAAAAAAAAAAAGAAAAAACAAGTGCGGCCAGGGAAGTGTGTTTGTCTCCTTTGACTGATTCTCTCTCCCTTTCTCGTGTGTGTATGTGTGTGTGTGTGTGTGTGTGTGTGTGTAATTTATAAATATCAATGAATGGATATGCACACATATTAAATATTGTATTCAATGGAATATATATTTGAATACAGTATATGTATTGAATAGACACAGTTGAATATATGTATCCATTCGAATAGGTATACATATATACCTATATGCATATATAAGTGTGTATGTGTATATATATTCAACTGCTGTCTTTAAATCTTTGAGTCTTACTGCATCCCTCAGAATTTTTTTTCAACAGTATTTCCTTTCTTCCTTCTACTTGTCTCCCAATCTCCCTTTTAAACACAGCCACAATATGAAACAATAGTTTTAAAATTGTTTTCTTCTAATGTGTTTTCCTGTTAACAGTTTTTCATATGCAAAGTGGCTGAGACTTATATTTGATATATATCTGTTTTTTACTTATGTTGCCTCTGGACATCTTTTTCCCATGGTCAGTAAACCTCTACAGAAAAATGTCTCCACCCTTGTTCTAAGTAAACACTGGAATGTCCCCCTTTGCAATGCTGCCTGCCCATGAAATGCTGGGCAGCAACCTCTGCCACCCAGCCATGCTGGCAGGGAAAACAGTCAAGAGGGCTCTGTGCTAGAGCAAAGCAGCAGGTTAGTAAGATGAAGGGCAGAAGCGGTAACACAGGCAAGATCTTGCTGGCATCTATGGGATCAGTTCCTACAGCTCTAATATAACTCGAGTTAATAAAGTACATGTTGTTGCAAAGTCAAGCACCACTAGAGCTGACTATTAAGATTGGCAACGGGGAACCAAAAGCAAAGTGCTTGGAACAAATGGATGGCTTTTCTCCAAGACAGGCTGGGAAAACATACCCTGTTTTCATGCACACAGTTCTAATCTGTGCCTAAAAGTATGTGGAAGTAACTAAGGAGAATAGAATGCTGAGAATTTTGTCTTTAGAGTTAGAAAGATTCCAGTTCAAATCCCAGCTATGCATCTGCTACTTGAGCTGTCCTTGGCAATGTTACAGAGGAGATTTCAGACACTGGATCAGTTTGGTGAGAGATATAATAAGGCAGATAAAACTTTCAGCACTTCTTATAATCAATTCCAATTTCCAGCTATATCTAAATAGGCCAGTCCTATGTTAGGTAATGAGGCAATACATTTTACCCATGAAGATTCTACTTAGTTCCAGGTTTCTAAGTGTGCTCCAGGACTAGGGCTGAGTTACAGGGAATTTCTGGCTCCAAAATTCAAGAACCAAAGCCAGCACATCTTTACAATCTTGCTTCCTACCTAGTGCCGTATGGGAAGCACTAGCTCCTAACAGCCTACGGTGAACGTAACTAGCTCCTGACCACTGTCCTCTCGCCATCAGACAATGCATTCAGGGTCTTAGAAATCTGAAACTGCACATATTCCTTCATCTGTCCTGGGTGGTGGAAGATAATTCTGAATTTTGATATTTAAATTATAGTTAATGTTAATTGAATATTAATATATATGGCAATTTGAATTTATTAATCCTCTCCAAATCATATAATTTATTTTATTAATATTAATAAAATTTATTATGTTGATTTATTGTGTATTAATGCTCTGAATATAATTCATATAACTTCAAAATAGTTATCTTGAATTATATTTATTTTATTATCTTATTTATTTTATTAATCCTCTCAAAGGAGTTATTATTTTATTAATCTCCTCAAAATTTTATTCTTTTATTACCCCTCTCAAAATCATATAATTCAAGATAACTATTTTGAAATAAAATAATATTTGAAATTATATTTTGAAAAGTCACACTGCATACCTCAGAATGTCAAACTAGAATGAAGAGCACTAAGATATATTCTAGTAAAATTGCTGTACCTTATAAAAGAGGAAAAAATACTTTGGGGGGATCTAACCAAAAGGATAACAATTTAGACAGGGGAATAAATTATACTATCAGACTTTCAAACAATAACAGATAAAAACGTAATGTATACTATATATTCAAAGAAAAAAATGTGAGGCAAGGATCTTATATCCAGCAAAACTGACTTCCAAGCATAACCTGAACAGACTACTAAAGATGGAAAAACTCAGGGAATATTGTTGGCGTGAGGTCCTTCTCAGAATGATATTCAGACAACCAAAATAACTAGAGATATAATGACAGGAGATGAGCTGGTGAACATTAAGTGTATTGTTACTTTTGGAACTAAGACTTAATGAGGCTCAAAAGAAAGAGAGTACACTATGTAATGGATATATGTTCTGACAACGTAGACACTGGACAACAATTAAAAATGGGAAGAACATGTGAAAATTTTAAAAAACGCTTTTAGTATATATATAGGTAGTGGTAGTATTAGCTTGCTTATACTGTGTGGTTTGAACAAATAGCGATGGTATATTCTAATTGTATCATCCCCAGTATCCTTTAGAGCCAGGATTCTTGGTGTGAAAGAAAGAAAATACAGTTGTAATATAGAAAAGTGTAAGTAAAACATTTGTAACCCTGTATTTAAATATAAAGTCAATATGAACTTATTATTTTATCTCACATATAATTTTTCTAGCTCTATCCACTAAAAATGCCTTAAAACAATGACTAATCCAGTAGCAACAAGCATCCTATTACCTAGGCAGTGGTACTGAAACACTACTAGATTTTTCCACTGAAGGATATCAAGGCTTCTTGGAGAAATGGTTGATTCTAGTTCTGGAGTAGGAATGCACAAAATGAGCCTGGAACATCTTGTCATGTCAGAGAGCAAGCAAGTTATCAAAGATGACTGGGTCACATCAAAAGGATTCAGGAGCTAGCTTGAAGATGCTCCCTGGTCAAATATGGAACAATATGAGCTTTAATAAAGATAGTAATTGGAAGTGGGGAAAGAAACAAGCATTTATCCTCACTTGCCCATAAGAACTATTCCACTGAGTAACCAAATAGTAGGTGGAGAAATGTTTCTCTTTTAAAATGTACTTCAATGAATAAGGAAAGAAGAAGTTATAGAATTTAACATTGTCATTTTGCACCTGCCAATGAATTAATGGATTATAGAGGTCTAGCATAATGGCTGCAGATTATAGAAAAATAGACAACAAAACATCATTTGCTTCCCAGTGGAAGAAACACAGTCACCTATAGTCTTGCAAAGGAGATCAAACCTGAGTCTTAATCCACGAAATCTAGAGTATGAGAAATATACTACAACTCAAATGGCCCAGCCTCTTTAATAAATACATTGTAAGGGGGAAGAAGGATGGAGGGAAACGTGTAGACTAAAAGAGATCTAATGCACATGTCAAATTTGGTTTAAATGAGAAAGACCAGACTTCTGTTTTCAGTTGGTGAAAGAAGCACACACTCTCTGTCCCACTAATCACAACTAAAAACATGGGGACAGAGTAAACAAAGCAACTGTCTGAGGACTCTGAAAATAAACAATAGCAGGTAGATTGGGAAGAGAATTAAAAACTTGAAAACTGGTGAATGGCATGCAACTTTCCTATTTCTTCTCTTTTCATATTTCCCTGATTAGTCTCTGGGTAGCCTGAATCCTGGAACTGCATAACAAGCAAGGGTAGAAAACTCTCCAGAAAAATCCCTGTTTTTCTAAGCAGAGGATAAGGAAGGGGTGGGGCACTTCAGGACAAAGACAGTAGGGGAAATCCCCTGTTTTCTTCCTCTCCTGCCCCCTCCCATGGGGCAAGACCCAATCCAGAAGATGCATTACTGCAGCCGCGTTGGTGGCAGCTGTGGTGAACAGTCAACTAAATCCCTCAGAGAGAGAAAAATCCTCTCTGAGGAAAGAAACGAGGAAAAGGATCCCTGTTATCTGAAAGGGTGGGGAGAGCCTTTTGCTTCTTTTCTCTTGCTGCTTCAACCTGGAAGTGAACCATACCATGGAAAGTGTGTAACAGAATGGGGAGGATAAAATCCTGTATTTCTAACTAAGAGAGCAGGAAAAGGGGATTCTGAGAGCTGGAGAGCACAGAGATACCATGGAGGAGGGAGCTTGAGAAAAGAATTCCATAAATCTGTGCATGAAGTCTCAAGTCCACTCCCAGATATACCTGATTGGAAACAGAAAACAGAAGAGGGAGCACTTCCCAACTCATCTTAGGAGACCAGCATTGCCCTGATACTATAATGAGACAATGTCAGCACAACAAAAGAAAACCACAGAACAATATCTCCCATGTAAAGATGCCAACATTCTCAACAGAATATTAGCATATCAAATTCATCAATATGAAAAAAGAATAATATGCCACATCCACATGGATTTTATCTCAGAATGCAAGGCTGGTCCAACATTTGAAAATCAATGAGGTCCACCATATTAAAAGACTAAAGAACAAAAAACACAGTATCATCTCCGTAGAAGCAGAACAAGCATTTGAGAAAACCCAAAACACTTCACGATGTGAACACTCAGCAAACTAGAAATAGCAGGATTTTTTTTTTTTTTTTTTTTTTTAAGACGGAGTTTTGCTCTTGTTGCCCAGGCTGGGTACAATGGTACAATCTCAGCTCACTGCAACCTCCGACCCCCTGGGTTCAAGTGATTCTCCTGCCTCAGCCTCCCAAGTAGCTGGGACTACAGGTGTGTGCCACCATGCTTGGCTAATTTTTGTATTTTTAGTAGAGATGGGGTTTCGCCAGGTTGGCCAGGCTGGTCTTGAACTCCTGACCTCAGGTGATCCACCCGCCTCGGCCTCCCAAAGTGCTAGGATTACAGGCATGAGCCACAGTGCCTGGCTGGGAAATTCTTTAATCTGATAAAGGACCTCAACTAACAACCTACAGCTAATATCAGACTTACTAGTAAAAGACTGAATGTTGCCCCCTGAGATCAGGAGCAGGACAAAGGTGTCCACTTTCACTGCTTCTATTTCACATCATGCCAGAAATTGTAGCTCATGCAATTAGGCAAGAAATATAAGGTGCAAACATATTAGGGAGGAAGAAATAATACAGTTTATATTCAGAGACAACAGGATTATCTATATAGAAAATACTGTTATTTAAAAGTTCCTAGAACCAATAGGTGAAATTAGTAAGGTTGCAGAATGCCAGGTGATCATACAAAAATCAATCTTACTTCTACATCTTAGCAATGAATAATTGGAAACTGTAATTTTTTTTTAAAGTACCATCTACAATAGCTTCAAAAGCTAAATAGGTATAAATATAACAAAAGACATATAGGATCTATATGCTAAAAAGTACAAAACGTTGGCCGGGCATGGTGGCTCACGTCTGTAATCCCAGCACTTTGGGAGGCCGAGGTGGGTGGATCATATGAGATCAGGAGTTCAAGGCCAGCCTGGCCAAAATGGTGAAATTCCATCGCTACTAAAAATACAAAAATTAGGCATGGTGGCGGGCATCTGTAATCCCAGCTACTCGGGAGACTGAGGCAGGTTATTGCTTAAACCTGGGAGGCGGAGGGTGCAGTGAGCTAAGATGGCGCCACTGCACTCCAGCCTGGGTGACAGATGGAGACTCCATCTGAAAAAAAAAAAAAAAGTACAAAATGTTGATGCTAGAAGTCAAAGTAGACCCCCAAAATGGAGAAACATGCTTTGTTAATGCATTGGAACACTAAATATAGTTAAGACGCCAATACTTGTCAAATTGATCTATAGATTCAGAATGATTCCAATAAGATAATCCCAGCAGAATTTTGTAGAAATACACAAACTGATTGTAAAATTTAGTGAATATTGAAGGAACTACCATAGCCAAAGCAATTTTGTAATAGAACAGCCAGACGACTCCCATTACTGGATTTTATGACTTATGGTAATCTAGACAGTGATTTTTGCATAAGGATACACACACAGCTCAATGGAATAGAAACTACAATCCAGAAATAGAGCCACACAAACATGGTCAACTTATTTTTGATAAAGGTGTGAAGACTAAATGGAGACAGGAGTGTTGTTTTAACAAATGGTCCTGGAACAATTGGTCATCTATATACCTTATACCTTATAAAACATTTTACTTAAAATAGACTTTATACTTAAGCCTGACTTCTTTTTTATTACAAAAATTTTAGAAGAAAACAAGAGAAAATCTTTGTGATCTTGGATTGGGCAGCTTTTGGGATCGTGTCAACCAAAACATGATCTATAAAAGAAAAAATAATAAAGTGGACTTAAAAACTAAAAAATTTTGCTCTCTGGAGGACAATGGTAAGAGAATGAAACAAATGAGAGACAGGGATAAAATATGTGCAAATCTCATATGCATCAAAGGACTGCTACCCAGAATGCATAAATAACTCTCAAAACTCAATAAACAATTTAAAAATGGAATCCGAATAGATGCTGTCCAAGTAAGATAGAAGGATGTCAAATAAGTACGTGAAAAAATGCTCAACACCATTACTCCGTGGGGAAATGCAAATTAAAAGCACAGTGAACTACCACTATGCATCTATTAGAATGGCTAAAATAAAAATAAATATATAAAACTTAACAATTCCAAGTGATGGTGAGGAAACAAAGCAACTCGAACTTTCATACACTGCTGGTGGGACTGTGGAATGGGGCAGTTGTTCTGGGAAACAGTTTGACAGTTATAAAGTAAAACACGCCCTTAATGTATGATCCAGCAATCCCACTCCTAGGTATTTAACCTAGATACATAAAAACTCATGTTCACACAGAAACCTGTACACATATGTTTATAGAAGCATTCTTCATAGTCACACAAACCAGGAAGCAATCCAAATGTCACTCAATGGATGAATGCATTTACAAAACTATGGTGTATCTACGCAGTGGAATATTACTCAGTGATAAAATGATACTAACTATGTGGATGAATCTCAAATGCATTACGCTGACTAAGAGAAGCCAGGATCAGGGCCACATGCTGCCTTGTCTCATTTATATTACATTTCGGAAAAAGACTACCAGTAATTGACCAGGGGAAAGGGTAGGGGGAGGTTTGACTACAAACGGGTAGTATGAGGGAATTTTCAGAGGCAATAGAACTGTTCTGTATCCTGATTGTGGTGGTGATTTCATGAATTTATGCATGTGTTAAAACTAATTGAACTATACAACCAAAAGAGCTACTTTTACAGTATATAAATGTTAAAAACAAACAATACTATACTTAGATTATAAAGAACTTCAAGAAAGTGACTATAGCTGGATGCAGTGGCTCACACCAATAATTATAACACTTTGGAAGGCTGAGGCAAGAGGATCCACTTGAGTCCAGGAGTTTGAGACCAGCCTGGGCAACATATTGAGAACCCCCTCTCTAAAAAAATTTAAAAAGATAAAAAAATAAAGAAGAAAGAGAGTATTATAAAATTCAGGATAGTGGTTGCGTTTGGTGAGGTGAAGAAGTTGTGTTTGGATTGGGGAATGTGGAGGAAATTTTTAGGATGGCTGGCAAAGTTTTGTTTTTCTTTACCTAGTACTTATTCCTTAGGCTGTACATTTTAGTGGCTTTTCTGTATCTATAGTTTATCTAACAATTAAAAGCTATGTAGATGTTGAGTAAATAAAGTGTCAACAAAAATTTCAGTATGGTTTTACATAGAATGTGTCAAGCTAAAGAAGAAAAACAGTAACAACCACTACGAAAGCATGGGAGATTGCGTTCCCAGATAACAAATATTATCACAAAGTTTAAATGATTAACATGTGGTTTTAGTTTAGGAAAGGACATGAGCTCACTGAGCAACAGAATAGAAGACGGAGTTGAGAAGCACACCCATGCATATGTGTCAGCTTGAGTAGCACAGAGCAGACATTTAAGAGTTAAGGGAAAGGATGGATTATTTAATTACTTGTGCTAGAATAATTGATTATCCAGATTTTAGCAATTATCTCACTGCCTCATACCATATGCAAATATAATTTCCAGTAAGGTTAGCAACTTAAACATAAAAGATGAAAATTATAAACACTTAATATAATATAGCAGAATATCATTATGACTTCCAGGTAGGAAAGCATTTCTTAAGCTTCAAAAAGTGGAAAGCCTAAAAGGAAAAAATATGTAAATGGAAATTAAAGACATCTGTTTTATCAAACTCTATCATCAAACAACTGAAAAAAATCCATAAATTAGGAGAAATTAGTTTCTCAAATTATGAGTGACACAGGACTAGTATCCAGAAAATTCAAATTAGAATGAAAATGAGATACCACTGCACACTAAAGCGACTGTCAGAAATCGAAAAGATAATACCAAGTATTGACAATGATATACAACATCAGGAACCTTCATCTACTGCTGGTGTGAATGTGTGAACGTCAACTGGTACAACCACTTTGGAAAACAATTTGCACTACCTAGCAATGTAAGAAAAGTGCAGAAATGATTAACACGAAATTTGAAAAGGGAGGAAAAAGGAGACATCTGGATGGGAAATTCAGAGAAGTTCTAAGGTACTGCTAACACTCTGTCTCTTAAGCTGGATGACAAGTATTGGGGCATTTGTATTATTAGTAGACCTTAAACACTACGCATATGTTTTGTACACTCCTTTGTGTGTGTGATCTATTAGAAGGTTTCCAAAAACCTTCTAATGGCACATTATCAGCAGCATTTTCAAATATGCTGAACGACTCCATATTATTTAGTAAACATAGGTTTTCCTAAACACCTATGTTATGCCAAGTATGTGCAAGATCTTTTAAGGTATATAAGAAAAGTGCGATTTGAATATTTTACATCAAGAAGGTATTCATGTATTTGTATGAAAAGTTGAATGAAAAGTCAGAAAAACACAAAGCTTGTTTCCTGCATAAAAATTTAGAATTTTATTTAGGAGATGAGAACACACAAGAGGGGGCCTTGGAGACCTTTAGACTGCTCTTCAAGAGGGGGATATGGTATGTCAAAGATGTGCACTCTAGGGGAGAACTAATGCACCATCACTGCACCTCAAACAACCTAGATCTCCACAGTCACATGTAAGGGAAATTTCATTAGGTTTTTAAGTCCATTTGTTCCACAATATAAAAACACTGGGCAATATATTTAAAATAGAAGTGCAACAGGCACATTGGCTATGATAAACAGAAATTTGTTTTACAGGCAGTTTCTTAGGGTTGCTCTATTCTAAATAGTGAAATACACCTACTTATGTATTTAGCATAAAGAAGCTAAAGGAAGTAAGACTCCACTTTTTTTTTTTCATCCATTCCATTTTATCATAGCTCACCTGCATTTCAACTTTCCACCATAATCTTGGCCCCTTGATATCCTCCTACTTCCTGCACTCCTTTTAGAAATGGAACAGTGAAAGCTTATTAGCTTACTATTGGATTTGGAAGATCCAGTGGATTGCTCTCTGGTAATCTTTTGGGGCTCACAAAATGGTCTCCCATTGGGATTTCTGCATTCTCTTCTGAGTCTCACAGTTGAAGCTGAGTATAACTATCAGGCCATGGTGGGCACAGTGGCTCCTGCCTATAATCCCAGCATGTTGGAAGGCTAAAGCAGGAGGATCACTTGAGACCAGGAGTTTAAGACCAGCCTGGGCAACATAGTGAGAACCTGTCTCTACAAAATTTTTAAAAGTTAGCCCAGCATGGTGGCATGC
This sequence comes from Mandrillus leucophaeus, assembly GCF_000951045.1. Classification (NCBI taxonomy): domain Eukaryota; kingdom Metazoa; phylum Chordata; class Mammalia; order Primates; family Cercopithecidae; genus Mandrillus; species Mandrillus leucophaeus. The sequence continues at coordinate 5,030,290 of NW_012108919.1, read as the reverse complement.
ACCTGTAGTCCTAGCTACTCGGGAGGCTGAAGTGGGAGGATCACTTGAATCCAGGAGTTTGAGGATATAGTGAACTGTGATTGCACCACTGTACTCCAGCCTGGGTGACAGAGCAAGACCCTGTCTCTAAAACAAAAACAAAACCGAAACCTAGGTGGGCATATAATTTGATATCCAAAATGGGACACTTTTGAAAATGTCATTGGTGATTACTTGAGGTAATATACTTGAGGAATATTCCTTGAGTGTGTAAATTAGGGCCATCCTAGACAAAGAGGGACACATGTCATCCTCATCATCACCAAACTAGAATGCATTGAGAAGCTCAATCAGGAGGGCAATGGGCACTGAAACTTTGGGTGAGGAGTGGTGACAGGTGCCATGGATGTTTGCCCAGGTAAAGAGATGGAGACAAGGCGCCGTGACCACTTGGTGAACTGTGTGCACTGGGTGTGTAGTAGAATGGGACAGCCTCTGTAAGCCTGTGCTTTATGGCTCATGGATATACAGATTCCTACAGAACAGCACAGCACAATCAAGGTTGTGTGTGTGTTGGAGGTGATAGTGTCTCTCTGGTGTGAGTGTCTGCAGGTGAGGGTGTGTGGCAGAAGCGACTTTTGTCAAAGTCCCCTTCTTTTTGCTCACTTTCTGGATATTGCTCTATTTTTACAGTGATGCTGAGTTTCACAGAGTTGGCCCACTGCCCACCTTTCTTAAGTAGGCATAAAATCTGCATTCCTTCTACTTTTTCTTCCTGAGTCCTAACAGTTTATGAAGTTACACCCATGGGTCATGAGCGCATGTGGAGGTGCTGGTTAGATATCTCTGCTTGAGAGAACGGACAAAATCAGAGAAGAACAGAGGGCTATGCAAGGCACGAGAAAATAAATGCATAATAGACAGCCAAATAAGCAGAAAGTTCCCAGAAACAATCTTACCTTAATATACAGCAACTCTGCCCTCAACTCTTCCCCTCCGTACCTTGCTCATTAGTCTCCGCTCTGCACACACCTGATGTTCTTTCATTTATTAACTAAATGTAGTTACTGAGTCCTTGCTGTGTGCCATTCTACATGCTGGAGATAGAGTGTTGAACAAGACAGGCAGGCTGTACACCTTCACAGCAGTGGAGGCAGACAATAAACACACTAAAGTTGAGATGATGTCACAGAGCATGGTGTGCTTTGTAACTGTAGAAGCTTAATTAACACTTACTGAGTGCTTGCTCTGTCAGATGTTGATTTACATGATCTGTGTCTGTTATTCACATAATCCTCCCAGCAGTTTTATGCTGCAAGTGAAAATATTATCATCTCCATTTTATAGATGAGAAAACTGAGGCACAGAAAGAAGGATTAGGTCACTTTCCAAGGTCACACTGTCAATAAGTGGTAAAAGTGGTAAAACTAAAAGGTAAATACGGATCATCTGATTCTTGAGTCCACATTCTTAACTATTATATCACATGAACTTTTGCACTGCTTGAAGGACAACAGGCCAGCATAAAAGTAGAAAGTGCAAGGTGCTAAGAGGCTGTGTCTGGGATGAAGAGCTTGCTTTAAATAGGGTGAAGAAGGAAGATCTCTCTGAGGAGGAGGCATTTGAGTTGAAACCTAAGTAATGGGAAGTTGTTGAACATGCAGAGATCTGAGGGTAGAATTTTCCAGGCAGTGCAATCGGCTAGTTCAAGGATGCTAAGGCAGAAAACCTGAATTGTTTGAGGGACAGAAAGAGGGCAAATGGGGTGATCATGATCTTTGTGAAAAAGGGATCCAAATTTAAAAGAGAAAATTCTGGTTTACTATCTTATCAGTTTCTTCATCTGTATAAAGGGATGCCATGTTTCTCCAGCAACTATTTGGTTATTCAGTGGAATCGTTCTTACAGGCAAGTCAGGATAAATGCTTGATTCTTTCCCCCTTGCAATTATTATCTTTATTAAAGCTCAAATTGTTCCATATTTGACCTTACCCACTTGTTATAGAATAAAAAGAGATCATGGTAGCCATTATTATAATCACTGTTATTAACAACACATCCATAGTAAATAAAGCCTGGCCAGCTTGCCTTTTTTCATAAGAATATGCCCCTGTTCTAGTCAATGCTTAATCAGAAAGGCACAGTGTAGTGAGCCCAACAGCCATGTAATTTAAAGTTATCACATCTGTCTTGTAAGGTAACTATTCTTGTCATCATGTAGATGAGGAAATGAAGGCTCTCCAAGGTTGAATAATATTACCAAAGTCAAATATCTAACGTAAGTAATACGACCGCAATTTTATTTTTTATTTCTTTGAGACAGGGTCTCACTCTGTCACCCAGGCTGGAGTGCAGTGGCATGATCACGGCTCACTGCAGCCTCAATTTCCCAAGTTCAGATGATTCTCCTGCCTTAGCCTACCGAGTAGCTGGGACTACAGGTGCACCACCATGCTCAGCTAATTTTTGAATTTTTTGCAGAGATGGGAGTCTCACTATGTTGCCCAGGCTAAGATTGCCATTTTAACTCAGTTTTGTCTTGCTTCTCGCTTCAAAGAAACTTGTGTTTCTTCTACACCATTCCTCTTTGCAAACTCATCCGGAGCAGGCAGGGAGCAATGGTTTGATCTGTATTATAGGGTCGCCTGCAGATGCAGACACTGTGATAAATCATTTTTAGATGGAGAATCTGATGATCATGATGATAATACTGGAATGATGATGATAAAGTAGAACAAAGTGAATTGGAGAAATGAATTGCTTCAGCCATGTTCCTGTCCTCAGGTGTTCAGCTGCTTCTGATAAAAGCGCAATCTTCCACTGCTCTTAACGCTGTGTAGGCTTGGCCTGAGAGAATCAAGAATAAAGCTGATTGCAAACTTGGTGCATAACAGAGAAAATAAAGACATCATTTACTGACTGATTTGGACTAAGAAAAGATGTATTTACTTGCAGTTTATTATGTTGAATGTGACAGGCATACATTTGTGCTTTTTATTGAATGATGACTTACTACATACAGGAATTGGTGCAATTTGTAATGCAGATTATGTTTTTAAACAAAAAAGGGTGCAAATACACTGATGGCTGTCACATGACTCGCTCTGCACTTCTCAAAAAGTGGCTGGAGCGTGGGCGGAACGACAAATATACCCTAGATGCACAAATGTAATTTCCAAAGAAGATGATTCTGGGCAGCTTCCAATTCAGTCGGGCAGATTTAGACAGAAGAAATCCATGGCTAAGAAAAGCTAAGTATCCTAAAATAGCAGGAATTGGAGTAGGATCATGTGAATCACTCCCATTAACTGCTGAGATGCCTCCAGACAGAGCAAGAAGAGCCACAGCTAAAATCAGGATGTGGCGTGAAAGCGTCCATGTTGGATCTCTGTAAGATTCCCAAAGTTAAATACCTGGGAATCCCATTTTCCTTCTAATGATGGGAGGTGGGAGCACAGGAAAGACGGAGGAATCTCCATTCTATGTGAAATGCAATGGAATGAAGGCTTGGCTCACAGCTGATTTTCTGAGTAATGAGTTTGGTGACCTCACCAGCTTCTAGGCATTGGGCCAGATCTTGTCTCGTGATTGCACATTTGTACAATTCCTCGAGGATGCAGATTTGGGTTTTCCACTTGAAGTGGGTTTGTGAATTTACGAGTGGGCAGGATTCAGTCTATTTTCCCTGATAATCAACCATCATATTTGTTTCCCTCAAAACATAATTGCATTTAAAACATCCTAGTTTCTTTGAAATGAAGGCAAATTTTATTAATTGCTTTTCTTCATCTGACTGTTTCGGCTTTACAGCTCACTTCCTCCAGTGATCCAGCCATTAAGGAGTGTTCATTCATGCTAACAGCTTCCATTTAAACTGCTTCTGAGTAATATTAGTGGGAATGGATGATTAAAGGGGCAACCCATGCAAAGATTTGAAAATAAATAGAAACATTTTTATTCCGAGGCTTTTATTTGCCTTGGAGGAAGGCAAAGCTGGGCATGACATAATTTTCAAATTATGTTTTACGGCTTTCTCATCATTTCAAATATGAGTCTCTTTTGTTTAATGGAGATGTCGTGGCCTGGGAAAAATATCTCAGAATGGTTTCTTCTCTTACGATCTTGGCGCTTCACAATTATTAATAATTATTCTATAGAGATTTTGACTCTGACCTCCCCCAGTTGGTAATTTACTATAGGCAACTTTCCCTCCTAATGATCTGTGGGGCCTACCCCTTAGCTCACACCTGTTGCAAAGCCCTGGCTCTTGTGGAAGAGCCCCCCAGTGCATTTCAAAGAAAGGCTCAGCTTGCCAGCTCTTCTCAAAAGTTACCACAGATCGCGATTCCATTTAAGGCCTGGGCGCAGCGTCGGAGGCTAGAACAACTCTGCGTCTACACTGCAAATCCCTGCCCAGAGAATTCATGCTGCAACCAGCGCACAGCAGCGGGCCGGTGCTTGTTTTGCACGGTGGTGAGGCGGCGGGTCTATTTTTAGGCAGCCGATGGTACATTTGCCTTCCACAGATCTGCTTTCCCCCCTGTGATTACAAAAAGAGGGCCTGCGTCTGTGCAAATGAAAATCAATGGGTGAACCAAGGAGTGCCAGCGCGCTGTGAGCCCTTTTTGTTCCTCAAAGGCTCCAAGACCCTGTGCGCCGATGCCCCGCCTTGCCTCAGAAACTGCTATTTGGACGCAGAGGTGTTTTGACCAAGGGCATTTGGCCTTTTGTTTTGTTTTGTTTTGTTTCATTTTCCAGGCAGGACATGAAATAGGAAAAAAGGAATGGAAATTGCCATTTCCACCCTCCCCACAACTTTCCTGCCATGACCACTCGCAGGCATGGCCATGTACCTCCAGATCCCTGTAGGACAAACCCGGGGGCTGCGTGGGTGGGGGCAGCGGTAAGGAGAAAGAAGCGGGAAGAGAGGCGCCCACTTGTCCTCAAGTAGAAGCAAACGAGTGGCATCAGGATCCTTTCCATTCTCCTCCTGGACCACTGCCAGCTTAGGTGAACTTTCCTAGGACCAGTACTAGTGTCTGTGGGGAAGGGACTGCTGTAATAAAGTGCCACAGATGAGGGCTAAACAGGAGAAATAGATCTCTCACAGTTCTGCAGGCTGCAAGTCTGAGATGAAGGATCATCTGGGCTGGTTGCTTCTGAGGGCTGCGAGGGAGAATCTGTCCCAGGCTTCGCCCCTGCTTCTGGTGGCTTGCCTTCAGTCTTTGGCGTTCCTTGGCTTGTAGAAGCATCACCCCAACTATCTGCCTTCATCTCCACTTGGAGGTCTCCGTGTGTGGATGTGTCTGTGTCCAAATTTCCTCTTTTTATAAGGACACCAGTCATGTTGGATTAGGCCCGTCTTAATGACCTCATTCTAACTTGATAACCTCTATAAAGGTCATCAGAATGTGACCTTTTCCAAACAAAGTCACATTTGGAGGTTCTAGGGATTAGGACTTCAGCATATCTGTTTTGAGAGGACACAATTCAACCCATAACAGAACCCATGTTGAATTTCTTTTATAAATTCTATCATCTGTGCAAGTGCAACCTCTAGCACATTGGTCATGATGCTCTTCCCAAATTCGCAGCTGCTGCTGGTGACCTGGGGTGGGATGATGGGTGCTCTTCGCATTCTTTGAACCTAGCATGCCACAGAAGAGTGAGAAGTTTTCCTTGCCTCTGGCTTTATCTTTTCCACACTTCTCTCTGAAGAGAAAAGACAATACTGAGGCTATTAACTTGGCACTTGTGTCAAGGATCAAGGCCCATAAGGGAAGGTAGGTTTATTCAGCCAACGCTTGCTGTAAAGACCCACAGTAGCTGGCTGGCCCTGAGGGCAGAGCCCTCTGCTCCTACATAGGCAGAGGCAAATTGTACTGGCAGCTTCCCCTTCTCCCCAGATCTGCCACTCACACCTGTGCACCCTCCTTCTACCTGCACACCAGAAAGGGTGGGGGAGTCGGCGCTGTTGTGGGTGTCCCAGATCAGAACTCACTTCCTGAGTCTCAGGTTTGCAAGTGGTATTGTTTCTTACCTGCTGGACTCTGCATCTGGCCATCCTGCCCACTGGGCCAGCTCTCCAAGCTATCTGGATCAATAGGGACTGCCTGATTCTTTGTGTATATTTTTTTCTCAGGAATTTGATTTCTTGATTATCATAGTTATAACCAGATCCTACCTGGCAAGCAGGCTCTGGGGCTTGACCCCATCCATACTGAGCATTTCAATGTCCCCTCCTAGAATCTTTCCGTTTACCAGAGAGCCAATAGGTCAGTGGATGTGGAAAGAAATTGTTGTCTTGCTTTCCTCACAGGCTCATTGGCTGAAACAAAGGCTTGCTGTGACCTGTATGATGTTTCACAAACATTACGTGCTACTATAATTAGATAGAGCTGATGACATAATATGCAATATAAACAGAACACTGTATATTCTTGTCAACGTGTGGTTCTCAGGATAGCCCAGTGCATTATTCAGGGTTCTTCAGAGAAATTGAACCAATAGGATGTATATGTAGTAGATGGATATAAGGGGAGATTTATTATAGTAATTGGCTCATGAGATTAGGGAGACTGAGAAGTCCTGTAATCTGCTGTGTGTAAGCTGTAGAACCAGGAAAACTGGTGGTGTAATTTTATCTGAATCCGAAGGCCTGCGAACTGGGGTAGCCAATGGTGTAACTGCCTGTTGAGTCTGCAGGCCCAAGATCTACAATAGGAGCTCAGATGTTTGAGGGCAGGAGGAGATGGATGTCCAGGCTGAAGGAGAGAGTATTTGCCCTTCCTCCACCTTTTCGTTTTGTGTGAGCCCTCTGTGGACTGGAGGATGCTGCCCACAGCCATCATCACTTAGTGAGTGATCTTTATTCAGTCTGTTGATTCAAGTGCTAATCTCTTCTCGAAGCATCATCACAAACAACCCAGAAATCATGTTTTACCAGCTCTCTGGACATCCCTTAGTCCAGTCAAGGTGACACACAAAATTAATTATCATGCCCAGTAAGCTATTGGTCATTTCCATTTCCAAATGAAGAGGTGAAGATAAGAATTGAAGTGAAGGTGCAGAGTTAGTAAGGGATCCAAAGTTAAGATTTTGGATTTAAAATTAGCATTCTTTCCAATGTTCCAGAAGGGATGATCACAAAAATGTACTGCTCAGATCTCCTGCTGTCATTAGTATACACCACCAATGGCCACGACTGCTGTGCTCCAAGTCTATCTCCGTGTTCATGCCCAGGCCACATTTCCCCCCAGGTGCTACAGCCAGTGATTTTTCTGACTCCCCAGGGTCCCGATGCAGCCTTTTCCTGAGAAGGGTCAGTCTCCTCTTTCTGACATTAGCTTGAGGACTCCACAGTCACTGGACGGGGACTTTCTTGGAACTCTGCTGCAGTCTGAGATTCTCCCTGCCCCACCATTCCTCCTCTTTTTTACAAGGGTCTTCCTGCATTATGTTCTAAATACTGTCCCCACCTCTATGGACTCTCTCCTCTATTTCTGTCACAGGCATTTACCCCAATAAATCTCTTCCAAGGCTAATTCTGTCTTGTTATCTGCTTCTCATAGGATCCAAACTGATGCACTAGGCTTCCCCTTTCTCCCTGTAAAATGATGACTGCTAATGTCAATTCATTATTTGTGTAATATTTTTATGTACTCAATGTTTTTAAGGATTGGATGGGTGGGAGGAAGGAGAAAGAGAGCAAAGAAGGAAAGAAGCAAAAGGGAGGAATATGAAACAATTACATGCTGTAGTCTTTGCTTCTAAGACAAGACAATTGCACATGAATGAAACGTAAGGGAGACACAATATAGCTATATGATAAAGTGGCAACTTATGTGTAGAAGACTGTAGGAATGAGTGGAGATATATAATAAGAGACCTGGAGTTTTTAAGAAAGATAAGTCCCCAAGGAGATGGGTGAATGCCAATAATTGGGCTTTGAAAGATGGGTAGGCCTGGGCTCAGTGGCTCACGCCTGTAATCCCAGCACTTTGGGAGGCTGAGGCGGGCAGATCACCTGAGGTCAGGAGTTTGAGACCAGCCTGGTTAACATGGCAAAACCCTGTCTCTACTAAAAATATAAAAAAATTAGCTGGGCATGGTGGTGGGTGCCTGTAGTCCCAGCTACTCGGGAGGCTGAGGCAGGAGAATTGCTTGAAACTGGAAGTTGGAGGTTGTAGCGAGCAGAGATTGTACCACTGCGCTCCAGCCTGGGTGACAGAGTGGGGCTCAATCTCAAAAAAAAAAAAAAAAAAAAAAAAAAAAAAAAAAAAAAAGAAAGAAAGAAAGATGAGGATCTTTATAACTACCAGGTAGGTGGGGTGGCATTTCAGGTGAGGGAAACAACATTGCAGGTAGAATAAATATGTCCCTTTCTATCTGTCTTAGACCGTTCAGGCTGTTATAGCAGAAAACCATAAATTGGGTGGCTTATAAACAACAGAAATTTATTTTTCATAGTTCTGGGGACTGAGAAGCCCAAGGTCAAGGCATTGCAGATTCGGTGACTAGTGAGGGCCCACTTCTGGTTCATAGACTGCTGCCTTCTCATTGTGTTATCACATAGTGGAAAGGGCTGAGGGAGCTCTCCAGAGCTTTTAAAAGGGCACTAATTCCATGTATAAAGACCTAATTACCTAACAAAGGCCCCACTTCCTAAGATCATCACATTAGGGATTAGGATTTCAATATGTGAATTTTGAAGGAACAACAACATTCAGTCCCTGGCATACAAAATACCTGGAAAATAGGGAGATGCACTATAGGGCTTTAGGCATTCTGAGATTAATAGACCAATTTGTGCCTCAGGTATCTCACATGTAACATGGCAGGTAATAATACTGTTTCACAGAATTTTTAATGTGGATTAAAGAATTAAGATGTTTTAAAGCATTTAGAACAGTTCCTGCAGCAGAGGAAGTGCAATTTAAGTGTCTATTAAATAAATAACTGGATATAAGTTTAAATCTGGGAGGCAGAGAGAAGGAGTTTGAGGTGAAGAATGGAAAAAGCCAGAAAACAATGCAAGGAAATGCATTCTGGCAGGAAATGTAGCAGGAAATGAGAGTCACTTATTCGCAGAGGAGAAATAGCATGATAGGGATGGCTTTAGAAAAGATTTTTTCTGGTACTGATATGAGGTAGAAATTAGAAATGGGAAACCTGAGACAAAGAAGACCACACCTCCACAAATATTTATTCTATCTTAAGAGCATATATACATGCATCAAGAGAATGAATAAAAGAGGAGAATTAAATATGATCCCAGACTTTAAAATGTGGATTATTGAAAGGATGTTAGTGTCATTAATAAAGACAGAAAAGAGAGGAGATGCTTGCTTGTTTGGGGAAAGAAGACAAAATTTTTGGATAGGATTGGATGGGGAAAGAGATCTGAAGTGACAGAGTTTACTGAGTAATTGAAGATACGGAACTGAAGACAAAGGAAGATTTCAGGATCCAGAGTTCGGATTCACTGGCATCAGCTACTGAGATAAACCAAGAGGGGAAAAGCTCATGACTTAGCCATGGAACAGCACTGCCATGCTGACCAGAGCAAATTCCCCAAAACTAGTTCTAGTTTACTGTCTACTGAAGGCAAAATAGTTCAATGACTCACAGACTAGTGATCACTGTGATACCTTTGTTAACATGTAAAAAACCCTGCAAGTATTGAAACAACTGAGAGCTCATTTAGTTTTAAAAGTGTTCAATCTTACTAGGAATAGAGGTGAACTTCCTCAATTTGATAAAGATTATCTACAGAAAATCTACACCCAACACTATTCTTGACAGTGAGAAACTAGAAGCTTTCTCGCTAAGATCAAGAATAAGACAAGGATGTCCCCTCTCACCATTCCTTTTCAACATCATACTGAAAGTTCTAGCAATACAGTAAGACAAAAAAGGAAATAAAAGGTGTACTGATTGGGAAGAAGAAATAAAACTTTTTCTATAGATGACATGACTGTCTACAGAGAAAATGCAAAAGAATCAATAGAAAACTTCTGGCACTAATAAGCAAATATAGCAAGATTGCAGGATACCAGGTTGGTATACAAAAATCAATCACTTTCTATATTAGTCCATTTGCATTGCTATAAAGAAATACCTGAGGCTGGGTAATGTATAAAGAAAAGAGGCTTATTCTGACTTATGGTTCTGCAGGCTGTATAAGAAGCATGGTGCTGGCACCTGCTCCTGGTGAAGCCTCAGAAAGCTTCCAATCATGGTAGATGGCAAAAGGGGGAGCCAGTATGTCACATGATGAGAGAGGGTGTGAGGTGGGGGAGGTTTCAGGCTCTTTTAAACAACCAGATGTCCTGTGAATTCATAGAGTGAGAACTCACTCATTACCACAAGGACAGAACCAAGGCATTCATGAGCAATCCACCCCCCTAAACCAAACGCTTTCCACTAGGCTCACCTCCAACATTGGAGGTCACATTTCAACATGAGATTTGAAGGGGAGAAAACATACAAACCATATCATTCAGCACATGACCCCCAAATTTCATATTCTTCTCTCATTGTAAATACAATTATTCCTTCCCAATAGTCCCCCAAAGTTCTAACTCATTCAAACTCAGCATCAACTCAATCAAAAGTCCAAAGTCTTGTCTGAGACCCAAGGTAGGTTCCATCTACCTATGAGCCTGTAAGATAAACAAACAAACAAACAAAAACCCACAAGCTATTTGCTTCCAAGATACAATGCTGGTACAGACAATGGGTAAAAATTCCCATACCAAAAGGGGGTAATCAGCCAAAAGAAAGGGGCAATGGGCTCCACACAAGTCTGAAACCCAGCAGGGCAGTCATTAAACCTTAAAACTCCAAAATAATCTCCTTTGACCCCATGTCTTGCATCCTGGGCACACTGATTAAAGGAGTGGGATCCCAAGGCTTTGGGCAGCTCTGCCCCTGTGGCTTTGCAGGGTGTAGCCCCATGTCTGCTCTCATGTATTGGAGTTGAGTGTCTGCAGCTTTTCCAGGCTCAATGTGTAAGCTGCTGGTAGTGCTACCATTCTGGAGTCTAGAGGGTGGCAGCCCCTTTTCCACAGATCCACTAGGCAGTGTGCTGGTGGGGACTCTATGTGGGGCCTTCAACACCATATTTCCCCTTGGCACTGCCCTAGTAGAGTCTGCGAGTGTTCCACCCCTGCAACAGCCTTCTGCTGGGCACCCAGGTTTTCTGATACATCTTCTGAAATCTATGGAGAAGCTGACAAGCCTTCATTATCGCATTCTGTGCACCTAAAGACTTAACAACACATGGAAGCCAGCAAGGCTTACGGCTTGTGCCCTCTGGAGCAGTAGTTTGAGATGCAGCTGGTGCCCTTTGAATTCTGGCTGGAGCCAGGGTGGCTAGGATACAAGAAACATTGTCCCAAGTGGTGCAGGGCAGCAGGCCCCTGGGTCTGGCCCCTCAAGCCTTGTTTCCTCCAGGCCTCTGGGCCTGTGATGAGAGGGGCAGCCTCAAAGACTTCTGAAATGCCTTTGAGGCATTTTTCTTATTGTCTTGGCTATTGGCATCTGGCTCCCTTTCAGTTGTGCAAAGCTCACTAGCAAATGGTTACTCCACAGCCAGCTTGTATTTCTCTCCTGAAAACACTATTTCCGTCTTTACCACATGACCAGGCTGCAAATTTTCCAAACTTTTACTCTCTGCTTCCCTTTTAATTATAAGTTCCAACATTAAGTCATTTCTTTCCTCCTGTATCTGATTACAGGCTGTTAAAAGCAGCCATGCCACATCTTGAATGCTTTGCTGCTTACAAATTTCTTCTGCCAGATACCCTGGCCCATTACTCTTAAATTAAAACTTCTGCAAATCCCTAGGACATGGACACAGTGCAGCCAAATTCTTTGCTAAGGTGTGTCAAGGACGACCTTTGCTCTAGTTGCCAATAAATTCCTCATTTCCATCTGAGACCTTGTCAACTTGGCGTTCACTGTCCAAATTTCTCTCAGCTTTTTGGCCACAGCCATTTGATAAGTCTCCAAGAAGTTCCATACTTTCCCGTATCTTCCTATCTTTTTCTGATCCCTTCAAACTCTTTCAACCTCTGCCCATTACCCAGTTCCAAAGCTGGTACATTTTCAGGTATCTTTACAGCAACACCCCTCTCCTGAGTACCAGTTTTACGTGTTAGTTCATTGGCATTGCTATAAAGAAATACCTGAGGCTGGGTAATTTATAAAGAAGGGGTTTACTTTGGGTCATGGTCCTACAGGGTGTAGGAGAAGCATGTGCCAGCATCTGCTCTTGATGAGGCCTCAGGAAGCTTTCAATCATTGCAGAAGGCAAACAGGGGAGCCGGCATATCATATGGTGAGAGAGGAAGCAAGAAAGGGGAGGTGCCAGGCTCTCTTACACAACCAGATCTCGTGTGAATTCGTAGAGTGAGAACTCACTCATGACAGCGAGGACAGCACCAAGCTGTTCATTTGGATCCACCCCCATCACTCAAACACCCACCTCCCACTAGGCTCACTTCCAACATTGGAGGTCATGTTTCAGCATGAGATTTGGAGGGGAAAAAACATCCAACCATATCACTTTCCCATATGCCAACAGTGAACACATGGAATTTGAAATTAAAAATACAATATTATTTATATTAGCATCCCCCAAAATGAAATACTTAGGGATAAATCAAAATATGTATAATATACGTATGAGAAAAATGATAAAACTTGGATGAAAGAAATTTAAAAAGAACTAAACGAATGGAAAGATATTACATATTCAGCAATAGGAAGACTCAATATTGTCAGAATGTCCATTCTTCTCAATTTGATCTATTGATTCAATAGAATTCAATTCAAAATCCCAGCCAATTATTTTGTAGCTATTGACAAATGAATTCTAAAGTTTATACAAAGAGGCAATTGACTCAAATTAACCAACACAATATTGAAGAACAACAAACAAAGTTGGAGGACTGAGGCTCCTGACTTCACCTGTTACTATAAAGCTACAATAATTAAGACAATATGTTCATATCCTTTGCCCACTTTTTGATGGGGTTGTTTGTTTTTTTCTTGTAAATTTGTTTGAGTTCTTTGTAGGTTCTGGATATTAGCCCT
>NW_012108919.1:5002975-5015950 GCF_000951045.1 Mandrillus leucophaeus | reverse complement strand
TACCTGATGTAAATGACGAGTTGATGGGTGCAGCACACCAACATGGCACAAGTATACATATGTAACAAACCTGCACGTTATGCACATGTACCCTACAACTTAAAGTATAATAATAATAAATAAATTTAAAAAAAATAAAATTAAGTTAAAAAAAAATTAAGACAATATGGTATTGGCACAATAATAGAGAAATAGATCAATGAATAGGATAGAGAGCCTAGAAATAGAGCCACGTAAATATAGTCAATCGATCTTTGACAAAGGAGCAAAAGGAATACAATGGAGAAGAGATAGGCTTTTTAATAAATGGTGTTGGAACAACTGGAAAAAAATCTAGGCACAGATCTTACACCCTTCACAAGAATTAACTCAAAATGGATCACAGTCCTAAACATAAAACACAGAAGTATAAAACTCCTAGAAGATAACGTAGTGGAAAATCTGAATAGTCTTATGTTTGGTGGTAACTGTTATTTAATATACCAAAGGTACAATTCATTAAAGAAACAATTGATAAGCTGAACTTCATTAAAATTAAAAATTTCTGCTCTGTGAAAGACACTATTAAGAGAATGAAAAGAAAAGCCACAGGCTGGGAGAAAATATTTGCAAAAGACATATATGGTAAAGGACCATTATCGAAAACATACAAAGAAATCAAACTCAACAACAAGAAAACAGCCTGATTTTAAAAGGGTCCAAAGGCCTTAACAGACACTACACCAAAGAAGATACACATAAGGTATATAAGCATATGAAAAGATGCTCCACATCATATGCCTCAGGAAATCAAATTAAAACAACAGTAAAATACCACTACACACCTGTTAGAATGGCCAAAATCCAGAACACTGACAACACCACATGTTGGTGTGGACATGGAACAACAGGAATTCTCACTTACTGTTGGTGGTAATACAAAATGGTGCAGCCACTTTGGAAGACAGTTTGGTGGTTTCTTACAAAACGAATCATACTCATACCATGCAATCCAGCAATCTCACTTCATATTTACTCAAAGAAGTTGACAGCTATGTCTACACAAAAACCTCACATGGATATTTATAGCAGCTATACTCATAATTGCTGAAACTTGGTCGAAATCATGATGTCCTTCGGTAGGTGAATGGGTAAATAAACTGTGGTACATCCAGACAATGGAATTCATTCAGCACTGAAAAGATACGAGTGATCAAGCTATGAAAAGACATGGAGGAAACTTAAATGCATATTACTAAATGAAAGAAGCCAATCTGAAAAGTCTGCATGCAGTATGATTCCAACTGTATGACGTTCTGGAAAAGGTAAAACTATGGAGACAGTAAAAATATCAGTTGTTGCCAGGTGTTTGGGAGAGGGAGGGATGAACAGGTAGAGCACAGAGGATGTTTTGAGGGCAGTGAAACTACTCTGTGTGGTACTATAATGGTGGATGCATGTCATTATGCATTTGACCAAACCCCCAGAAGGTCCAACATCAAGAGTGAACCCTGGCTGGGCACCGGTGACTCATGACTGTAATCCCGGCACTTTGGAAGGCTGAGGCGGGTGGATTGCCTGAGGTCAGGAGTTCAAGACCAGCCTGGCCAACGTGGTGAAACCTCGTCTCTACTAAAAATACAAAAAATTAGCCAGGCATGGAGGCGGGCATCTGTAATCCCAGCTACTTAGGAGGCTGAGGCAGGAGAATGGCTTAAAACCCGGGAGGTGGAGGTTGCAGTGAGCCGAGATTGCACCATTGTACTCTAGCTCGAGCAACAAGAGGGAAACTCTGTCTCAAAAAAAAAAGGAGTGAACCCTAATGTAAACTCCAGACTTTGTGTGATCATGGTGTGTCATGATGTGTCAATGTAGGTTCATAGTTGTGACTCTGGTTGGGGGTTGATAATAGGGGAAGCTGTGCATGTAGGGGAGTAGAGGGCATATAGGATATCCCTGTATCTTCTCATTTTTGCTGCAAACCTAAAACTGCTCTAGAAAAGATAAAATCTTAAAGTATTCCATCTTTATTCCACAATTCTGTTTCTCAAGCAGGGCTATATGTGGAAAATCTCCATGAGAGAAGCTGTAAGCCTTAATTCATTCATATCTAGCCACACCACAGCCTGGATTGGTTTATTACATTAGCTCACAGTCATCTGGGAAAAGCAGAAAATATTTTAAACATAATGACTAACCTGGCTTCCTGCCCTAGATCCTTGAGTTTCAAACCAGGAGTTTTCAAGCTTTTTTTTTGACAGTAACATTAAGAAATAAATTTTACATCACAACGTAAGACACGTATACCTAATGCTGAAATCGTTACGATGTGCCATGCACTTTGTTATTTTTCTTTTCTAGGCTATTTTATTTATTTTAAAGAGTGCTAACTGCAACCCATGAAGCCAATTTCATGATCAATGGATGGGTCATGACCTGCAGTTTGAAAAACAATGGTTCAGGCTACAGGAGCATCCGCTGCAGGCTGAGCCCTACTAATCCGGCAGAAATTCAAACACAGCTGAATAGTTTGAGGTCAAGGTTGCTGCTTGGCCAACTCTCACCTTAAGTCCTATTCTGGTAATTAAGCTCTTGCTTTGTTTCTCGTACTCCAATTCTAATACAGAATCACTATTTTGGATCCTAGAACGATAGTCTTTTTTATGCTCTATTTCTCTTACCTTAAAGTCTTGCTTCATGTGGCTGTGTCCCCACCGCACAGAGCATCTGAGATGGAACGTCAGGGCACAGTGAAGGAAGAGGCTGGTGGCCAAGATAATCTTCATAGGATAAATACACGCAGAGTAATGAGGCCCACAGACCTGGCACTTAGTACTAACTCTTCAACTTCTAGCTCTATGGCTCATTTTATGCACCTGTAAATTTGGAATCTTATTAGCACTTTTTCAGTGGGTCTGTTGTAGGGATAAGGTGAAATAATGCAGTTAATGCAACTAGCAATAATTATTTCACAATTTTGCTTGCAGCAAAGTTTGGTAACAATAGAGTTCCTAGACTGTGGCTATGGCCAGTGTCCAGCAGATTCTGGTGTCCTCTTCCTCCTTTTAATATTACTCTCCCTTCTCACAGCCTACTACCCTAAAAAGGATTCTTCATTGGTTATTCCTGTTACGGTAGTTGGTGAGAACCCCCTTGAAAGCTATCCAGCCCGTGGGTGTTGACATTTTGAGAGAAGATGAAGACTAGAGGTCTTACAGAAATAAATGGCTCCTAATTGAACTTTGGTCATCATGATGAGAGTAAAGGGTGTTATTTTGGCTAGGAGAATCTCAGTGATTGGCGCTCCTCAAAACATTGTAATTGGGGTGGAATTTAGGTTTACAAGTTGGCACTGTAACTCAAGGCATCTATTTATCCACTTGGCTTTGACCCTAATGATATTAAAGCAGAGGTTAAAACATTTTCAGTGTTGCTCAAAGATCAGATATATCTACAAAGTGTTTTAAGACTTTTCATATTGTTAGAGAAAATCGATTAAGTCAATAACTACTCCACCATGAAACACTGGTGCATATTTTGTATTATTTCATTTAGTTAATTCTAATTATTAATTAGTTTACCTCCCAAGAACTCCATCTCCCCCTCTCTCAAACTAACTCTTGCAACACTTTAATTTTTCAAGTACTACGCGGGGAAAGTCTGCGTAAGGCATGTGTAATTTTAAAATGGATTAAGTACTCTTATATCACACTCTTCTGTTTACACCTCTCTCAAGATGGTGTGTATGTGTGTATTTGTGTGAGATGTGTGTGTATGTGTGTGTGTGTATATTATATATATGAAATCTGGATATGTTTATAATATTCAGACATATGCTTATAAATATTCATAAGGCAATTCATACATAAATGAATAATTTAAGTTCCCTAACATCACCCGATCTGTTTATAGAATTCCCTTTCTGTCCCAGTTGAGCATCACCTCATAAAGTTCTTTACAGACACCTTTTCTCAGCTAGCACTCTGTTAAGTAGGTGAGTACGTCTAATGCCACTGATAAAGTCTACAGAATAGTATTAATTTCCTAGTCTTAAAACAATACAGATTATTATCTTACAATTCTGGAGATCAGAAGTACTAAAATTCATATGAACGTTAGGATTTGTGTTCTATTTCTGTAAAAATGACATTGGAATTTTGGTAGGGATGACATTGACTCTGTAGATCACTTTGGGTAATGGGTTATCTTAATGATGCAGTCATGTGTCACTTAAGGACAGGAATACGTTCTGAGAAATTCATTGTTAGGCTACTTCATAATTTTGTGAAATCATAGAGTGTACTTACACACACCTAGATGGGATAGGCTACTACACGCCTAGGCTATAAGGGATAGCCTGTTGCTCCTAGGTTACAAACTGGTACAGCATGTTACTGTACTTAATACTGCAGGTAATTGTAACACCGTGGTAAGTATTTGTGCATCTGAACATATCTAAACATAGAAAAAGTAAAAACATTGTATGAAAGATAAAAAATGGTCCACCTGTATAGGGCACTTACCATGAATGGAGCTTGCAAGACTCAAGTTGTTCTGAGTGAGTCAGTGAGTGAGTGGTGGGTGAATGTGAAGGCTTAGGACATCACCGTACACTACTATAGACTTTATAAATACCATACACATAGGCTGCACTTGATTTGTAAAAAATATTTTCTTTCTTTAATAATAAATTAACCTTAGCTTTCTGTAACTTTTTTGCTTTATAAACTTTACAATTTTTTAAAACTTTTTGACTGTTTTGCAATAACACTTAGCTTAAAACACAAACACATTTTAAAGCTGTACAAAAATAGTTTCTTTCCTTATATCCTTATTCTGTAAGCTTTCTTCTATTTTTAAAATTTTGATATATTTTTTCCTTTTTAAACTTTTTTGCTAAAAACTCAGACACAAACACACATATTTGCCTACCTTTACACAGGTCAGGGGCGTCTATTACTGTCTTCCATCTCCACATCTTGTCCCACTGGGGGGTCTTCAGGGGCAATAACAGGCATGGAGCTGTCATCTCCTATGATAACAGTGCCTTCTTCTGGCATCCCTCCTGAAGGACCTGCCGGAGGCTGTTTTATAGTTAACTTTTAAAAAATAAGTAGAAAGAGTATACTCTAAAATAACAGTAAAACTTACAGTATAGGAAATACACAAACTAGTCACACAGTTGTTTATTATCATTATCAAGTATTGTGCACTGTACATTATTTTATGTGCTATACTTTTTTTTTTTTTTTGAGATGGAGTCCCGCTGTCACCAGGCTAGAGTGCAGTGGCACAGTCTTGGCTCATTGCAATCTCTGCCTCGTGGGTTCAAGCGATTCTCCTGCCTCAGTCATCCGAGTAGCTGGGACTACTGGTGCGCTCCACCATGCCCAGCTAATTTGTTAATTCTTAGTAGAGATGGGGTTTCACCATGTTGAGCTGGATGGTTTCTATCTCTTGACCTCGTGATCCGTGCACCTCGGCATTCCAAAGTGCTGGGATTATAGGCGTGAGCCACCGCACCAGGCCTTTATGTGCTATACTTTTATATGATTGGCAGTGCAGTAGGTTTGTTTACATGAGCATCACAACAAACACGTGAGTAATGTGTTGCACTTTGTTATTACAGTGGCACTGATGTCACTAGTCAATAGGAATTTTTCAGTTTCATTAGAATCTTATAGACCACCAGATGTGTGGGCCGACACCAAAGTGTTGTTATGCGGTGCATGACTGTATTAATTCTTCCAATACATGAAAATGAGAAATCTTTCCATTTATTTCTGTCTTCTTCAATTTCTTTTATCAATGTTTTGTAGTTTTCAGTATACAGAAATTTCATCTTTTTGGTTAAATTTATTCCTAAGTATTTTATTCTTTTTGATAATATTACAAATGGAATTTTTTTTTTTTTTAAGCTTTGGGGTTTTCTTTTAGATAGCTCAGTGTTAGTATATAGAAACACAGCTGATTTTCTTCTTTTTGAGTCAGGGTCTCACTGTCACCTAGGTTGGTCTCAAACTCCTGGGCCCAAGCAATCCTATTGCCTCAGCCTCCTGAATACCTTGTACTGCAAGTGTGAGCCATCATGCTTTGCTAGTTTTTAAAAATATTTTGTAGCAACTAGGTCTTGCCATGTTGCTCAGGCTGGTTTCAAACTCCTGGGCTCAAGTAATCCTCCTGCCCCGGCCTCCAAAAGTGCTGGAATTACGAGTTTGAGCCACTGCACCCAGCCTCTACTAAAAATTTAAAAATTAGCTGGGTGTGGTGGTGTCTGCTTGTAGTCTCAGCTACTTATGCAGCTGAGCGGGGAGGATTGCTTGAATCTAGGAGTTCAAGGTTGCAGTGAGCTGTGACCATGCTACTGCACTGCACGGTAGTCTCAGTGGCAGAACAAGACCCTGTCTCTAAGAAAAGGAAAAAAAAATAGATGAAAGGATAAAGAAAAAAAGAGGGGAATCCTGTTATTTGTGACAACCTGGATGAGCCTAGAAGACATTGCATTAAGTGAAATGAGCCAGACACAGAAAGACAAATATTGCATTACCTCACGTATGTGAAGAATCTGAAACAGCTGAACTCATAGAAATGAGAGAGTAAAATGATGGTTGCCAGGGCTTTGGGGGTGGGGAAAATGAGAAGATGTTGGTGAAAGAGTACAAACTTTCAGTTATAAGATGAAGTTCTGACGCCTGTAATCCTAGCACTTTGGGAGGCCAGGGTGGGCGGATCACGAGGTCAGGAGTTTGAGACCAGCCTGGTCAACATGGTGAAACCCTGCCTCTAACAAAAATACAAAAATTAGCTGGTTGTAGTGGCATGTGCCTGTAGTCCCAGCTACTTGAGAGGCAGGAGAATTGCTTGAACCCTGGAGGTGGAGGTTGCAGTGAGCTGAGATCGCGCCTCTGCACTCTAGCCTGGGCAACAGAGTGAGACTCTGTCTCAAAAAAAAAAAAAAAAAAAAAAATAGATGAAGTTCTGAGGGTCTGATGTACAGCATGAATGGTGATATGTTACTTCATTTGATTGTGGCAATCCTTACACAATGCATATGTATATCAAATCATTATGTTGTACACCTCAAATATGTTCAATTTTTATTTGACAATTATTTTTTTAAAAAAACGTCTACATTAAAAAAAAAGTATGAAAGGTGTCAGCAGGGTTGTGTTCCTTCTGGAGAATCTGCTTACTTAACTTTGCTGGCTTCTAGCAGCTGCCTGCATTTCATGGTCTCTTCCTCTATCTCTCTTTATTTTATTTTATTTTTTTTGAGATAGGTTCTCACTCTGTTGCCCAGGCTGGAGTGCAGAGTGACACCATCTCAGCTCACTGCAACCTCTGCCTTCTGAGTTCAAGCAATTCTCTCACCTTGACCTCCCAAGTAGCTGAGATTACAGGTTCAAGCCACCACAGCCAGCTAATTTTTTGTATTTTTGGTAGAGATGGAGTTTCACTATGTTGCCCAGGCTGGTCTCAAACTCTTGAGCTCAAGCGATCTGCCCGCCTCGGCCTCCCAAAGCATCTTCTTCCATCTTCTAAGCCACCAACATGACATCTTCAAATCTCTCTTTGTTTCCATCCTCACATTTCCTTTTCTGACTCTGACCCTCCTGCCTCCTCTTAGAGGAACTCCTGTGATTTCATTAGGCCCTTGGAGAACCCCAAATCTCAAGATCCTTAAGTTAATCACGTTTACAAAGTCCCTTTTGTGAGATAAGGTAACATTCACAGGTTCTGGGGACTGGGACATGGACATCTTTGGAGGGTCGTCGTTCACCTTTCCCTCTGTACCATAAGTACAAAGGGAAACAGTGTCACATAGTAATTTCCTGTATGGCAAACTATTTCTTGCCAATAAAAGGAAAGGAGTTTGCTCATGATGGTATGAGTGCTTATTCTAACTCTCTAGATGTCATTCCAAATGCCTTTATCATTTTAAATACCAAATATATATGGCATTCCAAATGATGAATAACAGGAGACTATAAATAGGCCTCAAAGGCTGGAAGGTCTTAACAACAGAATGGGAAAGTCTAAAGTTACTTAAAAATTATTAATAGTGCAGTCCCTTTGCTTAATTTTTAAAAGCGTTAGGCCTTAGATGCTTAGGATAAAAAGTCATCACCATCTTGGTATTCTCTCTACTTAAAGGAAATCCATGTCTTTTAAAATCAATGTCTTTAAAACCACTCATTCTTCATTAAATTGTTGATTTAACCAATCAGTGTTTACTGAGCACTCACAATGTGCCAGACACTGCAGTGGGCACTGGGCATAATACTGACCAAGATCAATATGATTTTCACCCTTATAAGCTTACAGTCTCGAGGGAGATAGGAAAAGCAAGGAAATTATCACCACACTGTGCAATAAGCGTGTGATAGAAATGGTTCTCACTGCCGTCCAGTTACACCCCAGTCTTAGTGCTGGGCACTGTCCCTTCCATTTCACCATCTCATTCCTGCGTGTCAGGGTCCCATCACCCTCTCATGGAGGAAAAACTAATGACTATTCCGAGCTCTTGATACATGGAAGGGAGCAGCAACAACCCACACATTTCAATGGGAAAGCAACAATTTATGTATGATAATGGAAACTGTCAAGGAGAAGATGCACCCTTTTGGGGTACTGTGTGGTATGCCCTAGAATGGCAATGAATGGTTAGCAGACATTGGTTGGGCTTTAACATGAATCCTGGTGTTGTTTACCATACAGTTAGTGATTCTGATGCTTGCCCCACTGCTGTTTTTTCTGCCAGGTCAAGCCTCTCATTCCTACCCCCACCTCCTCTAAGGCCATGCACTTCTTCCCTCGCCCCATCACTTTCCTGCTCCTCCACCCAATCTCCTCCACTTACAGGCAGGGTAGGGAGGGGAGGCTTCATTTTCTTTCATCCTCTTTCTACTGTTTTTTCTATGGTCTAAACTGTGTTCTCCGATTCCCTCAGGACATATCTTCAGATATTCAAAATCCTGTTTAGAAGTTTTTAAAAAAAGAAACACTGAACATTGACTGTTTCCTGCTTTTTAAATTCCTGCTTTAACAATCCTCCTTCTCCTCCAGGCAAAGTAGATGCCTCTGACAACGGAAAAGTCACGCAAGCACAAGGATGCTGGGAAAAGCAAAGCACAAAGGCTGATGTTTGGAGATATTATCAGGCGCTTACTGTTATGACAAGGGAAGTTCAGGATGCAAAGGGGCCAGAGACATCGTCTCCAATCAGATCCCACAGGGCCTTGTAAGGAATGCTGAGAGAGCCTGTCTTTGCTGTGAGAGCAGTACAGAGCCACCTAATGGTCTTGAGCAGGGAGGTGTCAGGATCAGATTTTCACGTTAGAATATCAGTTTGGTAGCAGTGTGGAGAAAAGGAGAGAAAACACTCAGCATAAGGAGAGCAGCAATAACACAGATGAATACTTCAAGTGAGAAATGAAGGTGACTTGCACTGGGATAATAGAGCGTGTTTGGAAGGGTCTGGATGCTTTTGTGAGATATTTAGGAAGTCCAGTGGGCAAAGCTTAGTGGCTGGTTGAATGTGGGAGATGCAGGAAAAGAAGAGGGGTCAAAGATGATTTCCTGGGGATCCCTTGTGAACGACTGAACTTCTTATTTATGCGAGACAAAGAGCATGGGAAGATGAGCAGGTGGGGTGGAGGAGGGGAGCCAAGAAAGTGAGTCCAGCTTGAGGCGTGTTGAATCTGGACATTCAAGTGGAGAAGTTAAATAGGCAGTTGGATATCAGATCTGGGGCTCAGGAATGAAGTTTGGGCTGAAAATAGAGATTTGGGATTCATCAGGGTAAAGCTGATAATTACAGCTACAAGAAAGATTGAGAATATTTGGGGAAACATTTTGAGAATGAGGGCATATAAGGGGACCAAGTCAGGACCTTGAAGAATATTGATATTTTAAAGATAGAGAGGGAAACAAGTCTGTCAGGGAACCTAAAATGGAACTGTAGGCAGAGAACCAGGAGTGTGGCATGTTGCAGACTATAAGGAAAAATTGTGTGTGTGTGTGTGTGTGTGTGTATGTGTGTGTGTGTCTGTGTGTGTTGTTTAAATGGGTATGGTAAACAACAACAAAAGCTGTGGAGAAGTCAGGAAGGAAAGAATAGTATGTCCCAGCAAAGTTATTAAGCAGTTTCAGAACCTTAGGGGGCAGAAACCAAACCACAGTGGTTTATAAACTGAAGGGAATTTAAGAAAATGAGATCATTGATCGTTAGAGAAATGCAAATAAAAACCACAATAGGATACCATCTCACACCAGTTAGAATGGCTATTATTAAAAAGTAAAAAAAATAATAGATGCTGGCCAGGTGTGGTGGCTTATGCCTGTAATCCCAGCACTTTGGGAGGCTGAGGTGGCTAGATCACTTGAGGTCAGGAGTTGGAGACCAGCCTGGCCAACGTGGTGAAACCCCGTCTCTACTAAAAATACAAAAATTAGCCAGGCATAGTGGCACGTGCCTGTAGTCCCAGTTACTCGGGAGGCTGAGTCAGGAGAATCGCTTGAATCTGGGAGGCAGGCATTGCTGTGAGCCAAGGTTGCCTCACTGCATTCCAGCCTGGGCAACAGAACGAGACTCCATCTCAAAACAAAACAAAACAAAACAAAACAAAAACAAACAAACAAAACAGGTGCTGGTGAAGTTGTGGAGAAAAGGGAACACTGAAACACTTTTGGTTGGAATGTAAATTAGTGCAACCATTGTGGAAAGCAATATAAGCAGCATGGCGATTCCTCAGGGAGCTAAAAGCAGAACTAAATCCCACCCAGTAAACCCATTACTGGGTCTATACCCAGAGGAGTATAAATCATTCTACCATAAAGATAACATGCATGCGAACATTGATTGCAACACTTCACAAGGGCAAAGACATGAAATCAACCTAAATGTCCATCAATGGCAAATTGGATAAAGAAAACGTGGTACATATACACCATGAAATACTATACAGTCATAAAAATGAAGAAGATCATGCTTCTGTGGGAACATGGATGGAGCTGGAGGACATTACCCTTAGCAAATTAATGCAGGAACAGAAAACCAAATACCTCATGTTCTCACTTGTAAGAGGGAGCTAAATGATCAGAACCCATGAACACAAAGAAGGGAATAGCAGACACTGGGGTCTACCTGAGGGTGGAGAGTAGGAGGAGGGAGAGGAGCAGAAAAGATAACTATTAGGTACTAGGCTTAGTACCTGGATGATGAAATAAACTGTACAACAAACTCCCATGACATGAGTTCACCTATGTAACAAAATTTTACATGTATCCCCCCTACCTAAAATAAAAGTTTTTTTTTAAAAAAAGAAAGAAAATGGGATCAGTAAGGGAAGACAGATTTTTCCAGAAGTGTGACTAAAAACAGAAGGCAAGAGTTGGAGGGCAGGGATGGGGTGTATGATTTAAAGTCTAAGGAACAAGTATTTCTAAATGCTATTAGAATTTGAAAAAATCAATGGGCATTTCTAAGCTAAACAAATTTCATATTGTACTTTTCCCAAATATTAAATATCCAAAATAATTTGATTCATGAGTAAATTATGTGGCTTAGTTAAATAAAATCTTTCTTTTGCCTGAAATAGCCAGAAAATAAAATGAAGTTAACTATGAGGTGTTTTTTAATTGGTCTAGTAATTTTGAATATATTATGTGTTAAAAGAATGAGACAGTATCATTTCAAAGAGTTCATTCTCTTAAGATGTAAAATGAAAATATCTAACATTCTTGATTTGGCTTTCTACTTGTTCTTGTATTGATATATGTATGTACATCATATACATAACATAACATATATATGTTATGACATTTGTACATACTTATGGGTTACATGTGATATTTTGTTACATACATACAATGTGTAGTAATCAAAATAGAGTAATTAGCATATCCATCACCTCAAACATTTATCATTTCTTCGTGTTGGGAATATTTCTTTTTCTTCTTTTTCTTTTTCTTTTCTTTCTTTTTTTTTTTGAGATGGAGTCTCTCTCTGTCACCCAGGCTGGAGTGCAATGGTATGTGCAGTGCAGCTCACTGCAACCTGTGCCTCTCAGGTTCAAGCGATTCTCCTGCCTCAGCCTCCCGAGTAACTGGGATTACAGGCACCCGCAACCACGCCCAGCTAATTTTGTATTTTTAGTAGAGATGGGGTTTCACCATGCTGGCAGGCTGATCTCAGGTGATCCACCCGCTTCAGCCTCCCAAAGTGCTGGGATTACACGCGTGAGCCACTGCGCCCTGTCTGTTGGGAACATTTCAAATCTTCTTTTCTAGCTGTTTTGAAATATACAATAAATTATTAACTATAGTCAACCTACTGTGCTCTTGAACACTAGAATTTATTCTTTCTATCTACCTGTATGTTTGTATCTATTAACCAAACTCTTCATCCCCATAACCTCCACCACTTCCCCACACCGTTTTCAGCCTCTGGTATCTCTTGTTCTATTCTCTACCTCCACAAGATCCACTTTTTAAATTAGCTCTCACATGTGAGTGAGAAGATGTGATATTTGTCTTTCTGTATCTGGTTTACTTCACTTAATATAACGACCTCCAGTTCCATCCATGTTCTGCAAATACAGGATTTCATTCTGTTTTTATGGCTGAATAGTATCCCATTGTGTATTATACCATATTTTTGTATCCATTCACCCATTGATGGATGCTTACGTTGATTTCATATCTTGGCTACTTTAAATATTGCTGTAATAAACATGGGGATGCAGGTATCCTTTTGATACACTGATTTTCTTCCATTTAAATAAATACCCAGCAGTGGGATTGCTGGAATCTATGGTAGTTCTATTTTCAGTTTTTTTGAGAAACTTTTATTTTTCCATAATAACTGTGCTAGTTTACATTTGTAACAACAGTGTATGAGTTACCTTTTCTCCCTATCCTTGCCAGCATTTGTCTTTTTTTTTTTTTTTTTTTTTTTTTTTATTCTAATTGGGCTGAGGTGATATCTCATTGTGG
>NW_012108919.1:4967008-5002925 GCF_000951045.1 Mandrillus leucophaeus | reverse complement strand
TTCTTCCATTTAAATAAATACCCAGCAGTGGGATTGCTGGAATCTATGGTAGTTCTATTTTCAGTTTTTTTGAGAAACTTTTATTTTTCCATAATGGCTGTACTAGTTTACATTCCCACTAGCAGTGTATAAGTGTTCTCTTTTCTCTACATCTTTGCCCATTTTTTTTTTTTTTTTGTCATTTTGATAGTAGCCATTCTAATTGGGCTGAGGTGATATCTCATTGTGGCTTTGATGTGCATTTCACTGATGATTAGTAATGTTAAGCATTTTTCCTATACCTCTTGGCCATTTGTATGTCTTCTCTTGATAAATGTCTGTTCAGATCCTTTGCCTACTTCTTAATGGGATTTTTTTTTTTCTGTTGAGTTGTCTGAGTTTCTTGTATATTCTGGATACTAGGCATGTGTCAGGTGAAGAGTTTGCAAATATACCATTCTACATGTGGTCTCTTTACTCTGTTGATTGTTTCCTTTGCTGTGCAAAAGCTTTTTAGTTTAATATAATCCCATTTGTCTATTTTTGGTTTTGTTGCCTATGTTTAGGAAGTTTTAACCATAAAATCTTTGCCTAGGTCAATGTCTTGAAGTGCATCTCCTATATTTTTTCTACTAATATTATAGTTTTGGGTCTTACATTTAAGTTGCTAATCCATTTTGAAATTATTTTTGTATAGGGTGAGAGATAGGGGTTTAGTTTAATTCTTTTGCATATAGATATCCAGTTTTTTCAGCACACTTTTTTGAAGAGGATGTCCTTTCCCCAGAGTATGTTCTTGGCACTTTTGTCAAAAATCAGTTGGCTGTAAACACTGAATTTGTTTCTGGGTTCTCTAGTCTGTACATTGGTTGATGTATATGTTTTTATACCAACATCATGCTGTTTTGATTACTATAGCTTTGTGGTATATTTTGAAGTCAGGTTGTGTGATGCCTCCAGCTTTGTTCTTTTTGCTCAGGATTTCTTTGGCTATTTGGGGTCTTTTGTTGTCACTTCCAGAATATTACCATTCTCTCATCTTCTTTAAAAACAAAATACCTGCTATGTGGTTGATAATAAGCTGCTGTAACACTTTCTGCCCTTCCTTTTCCCTGATGTCTACTGAGTTCTGGGTCACATGCCCATAGTGTTTCATTTCTTCCATTCAGCCTGTACTAATTGATATCGCTTAGGCTCTGGGTTGCTTGTGCTGCCTTCCTTCTTAGTCACCCTCTCTGGGTTACTTATCATAAGATCTGATTAAACCAGCATTGTTTTTATTTCATAAAGTGTCTCTCAAAGAGCTAGTTTTAGGAGTGGAAGAAGTTGGTGCTTGGTGCTTTATATTCAGTCTTTGGTTTCCTTACAGAAGACCTTTTAAAATACTGGTCAAAATTCAAAGACTTATTTAGTCAAAACTGATAATATAATCTGTAAATGCTTTATGTGGGCTGAGATAAATTGTCTTTCATCATCATCATGAGAAAATGAGAGTGGTTTCTGCTCTCAAATCTGCATTCAGGAAGCCGACTTTCTTCTCAGAATATCTTCCTTTCTACATGTGACAGGTGACTGTCTGATACGTGGGTCTCCATCATTTTCTTAAATATTAGTAATGAGTAATGTCTTTCTCAAAAATTTTAGATAAATACAAATACAACTTTATGTTAATAAAACTATAAGAAAAACTGATACACATAATGGGAATAAAAAAGTCAAATGATCTTTACTTGCAGATAACATGATGGTTTATAATGAAAATGCCTTAAAATTTTACAAAACAGCTACAGATGTTTCTTGACTTACGGTGGGGTTACATCCTGATAAACCCATCGTAAATTGAAAATATTGTTAGTCAAAAATGCATTTAATACATCTAGCCTACCAAACATCGTAGCTTAGCCTAGCCTACCTTAAATGTGTCCAGAATACTTATTAACCTAGGGTTGAGCAAAATCATCTAACACAAAGCCTATTTATAAGGAAGTGTTGAGTACTTCATGTACTTTATTTAATGCTATACTGAAAGTGAAAAGCAGAATGGATGTATGGGTACTTGAAATACAATTTCTACTGAATGCATATTGCTTTTGCACTATTGTAAAGTCACAAAATCATAAGTGAAATCATTGTAAGTTGGATATAATCTGCACTAGATAAGTAAATTTAGCAAGGTCACAGTGAGATGTGAAGCCAGCAGAGCTTCTGGGTTGGATGGGGACTTGTGTCTAGCTAAAGGGCTGTAAATGCACCAATCAACACTCTGTAAAAACAGACCAGTCAGCACTCTGTAAAACTGACCAATCGGCAATCTGTAAAATGGACCAATCAGCAGGATGTGGGTGGGGCCAAATAAGGGAATAAAAGCTGGCCACCTGCGTCAGCAGCATCAACATGCTGGGGCCAGCTGCTGAGCTGTGGAGGCTTGCTGCTGTTCAGTTTTTGGGTCTGTACTTCCTTTTTGAGTTACAACACTGAAGGAGGGATCTGCAGCTGCATTCATGAAGTCAGTGAGACCATGAACCCACCGGGAAGAACAAGGAACTCCAGATGTCCCCACTTTTAAGAGCTGTAACACTCACTGCGAGGGTCTGTGGTTCCACTCGTGAAGTCAGCGGGACCGTGAGCCCACCGGAAGGAAGAAACGCCAGATACACCTCAACATCTAAAGGAGCAAACTCCCAACACGTTGTCTTTAGAAACTGTAACACTCACTGTGACACTCCTACTGCGAGGGACCGTGGCTTCATTCTTGAAGTTAGGGAGACCAAAAACCCACTGGAAGGAACCAATTCTGGACGTGACAGGATCCATGATCAATATGTATGAATTAACTGCATATATATGAAATATTAGGTTGGTGCAAAAGGAATTACAGTTCTTAACATTACTTTTAACGGAAAAAACAGCAGTTACTTTTGCAACAACCTCGTAGCAGCACACACTAGAAGAATATCAAACTAATTTAAACAGATTTCTAAAACCAGAAAATACCAAGAGGTAAAGTGAAAGAAAAGACAGAACATCTCCAAACTGAAAACTACAGAATATAAGAGAAATTAAAGAAACCAAAATATATACTGTATTCATAAATAAGGTTCAATAGTCTTAAAATGTCAGTTGTCCTCAAATTTATCTGTGGATTTAATACACTGTTAAAATCTCAAGATATTTTGTAGAAACTGAAGAGCTTGACCGGATGCAGTGGCTCACACCTTTAATCCCAGCACTTTGGGAGGCTGAGGCAGGTGGATCAGGAGATCAAGATCAAGATCATGCTGGCTAACATGGTGAAACCCCACCTGTACTAAAAATACGAAAAAGCCAGGCATGGTGACAGGAGCCTGTAGTGCTAGCTACTTGGGAGACTGAGGCAGGAGAATGCATCAACCCGGGAGGCGGAGCTTGCAGTGAGCCAAGATCGCGCTTCTGCACTCCAGCTTGGGTGACAGTGCGAGACTCCGTCTCAAAAAAAGAAAAAAAGAAACTGAAGAGCTCATTCTAAAATTTATGTGGGAATGCAAAGGACCTAGGGTAGTCAAAATTATCTCAGAGGTTTAAAAAAAAAAAAGAACCAAGCTGGAACCAAGTATGTAATTTAAGGACTCACCATTAAGTTCTATAATCAACAGAGCGTGATATTGGTATAAGGATGTGCAAATAGATCAGGGGAACGCAGTACAGTTCACTCATAAACCCACACATTTGTGTTGAAATTATTTTCAACAAATATGTCAGGAGAATTCAATAGGGAAAGTGAAGTTTGCTTTTTTTTTTTTTTTTCTCCAACAAAAGAGTTCTGAAACAATTGAATAAATGCATGGGGTAAAATCAACTTAAACCACGCCTTGTACGTCACAAAAGTTAATTTGAGCTAGATCATAGACTATATTTAGAAGCTAAAACCATAAGTATTCTAGAAGAAAGCGTAGAGTATCATGACCTTGAGACAGGGATATACTTCTTAGAAAGCACAAAGAAACACTAAAACTAACAGAAAAAAATAATAAATTGAACTTCAGAAAAATGATTATAAGTCTCTGTTGAGAAAATTAATCAGCAAGCCACAGACTAGGAGAAGATATTTCCAGTACATATATCTGACAAATACAGGCATCCAGAATATACAAAGCAGAGACAATGCTGAGTTACCAGACCAACAAGTTCTGTGAGAACATAATAAATTTATCTGGAAATAGGTATGATGACCATCTCATGACATCCTGAGGCCAGCTCAAGGGTCCCAGTGGAGGTTTCTAGCAAGAGTATGCTTTCCCGGATACAGACATCCCAGAACATGATTGCAACACTTTCCCAGTTCCGTTTATTCACCAAAATATGGTTACTAAAATCTTCCCAGAGAACTTTTGTAAGCCAACTTGTAACAGTGTATTTTCATGCAATATCCAGTTTAGCAACTGCAGAAAACCCTGGAGGATTTGGGAAACTGCTCCAAAAGATTTTTGAAAATCCTATGCGTGGGTGGGTAATCAGGGCTGTGGTAATTTAATTCAATAAAGGATAATTATAGAAAGTTATCAGAGAGTCAAAAACTCTCAGAAGGAAACATTTATACAGTCTCTTTTCTCAGAGAGCTGTGCTTCAGAGAATTGGTTGGTGAGTCTAGTTGGAAGGTTTATATGAGTGAATTCCTGCCTTCAAGTGTACAGTTTTCTGAGGATGAAAGTATAATGCACTATGGTGAACTAAGAGGATTATTTTAATGCTATAAATGAACATTTTAGCTAATCAAGCATTGTGCACTGGTGAGAAGAGTTTAAATTCTGAGGTCTCAATCAAAGTATTGGAAAGGCTTTAACTCTCAGATTACAGCCAAAAGAATGCCATTTTTCCTGATTATTAAAGCAATATTTGCATATTGTAGAGATTTTGTAAGGCTTTCAAAATTCCTTTCTTTATTTTTAAAGCGTGACAAAATCAGAAGGAAAGAATTGCTTACAATGCCACATTCAATTTTTCTTACTCATATTATCATAGCTTAGACCATTTTGTAGGTTGCTTTTTTCTTCTGACATAATATATAAACATTTCTCTATATTTAAAGTTCTCCACAAATGATTTTTTTCTTTATCTCCCTGTTGGTGGATATTCAAGTTGTTTCCACTTTATCTTTCTTTATGCAATAATGAATCATGCTGTGATGAACATCCCTGTGCATTAATATTTTATCTATTTCAGAATATATTTTTAGACTTCTACTCTGAAGTTGTATTACTGTGTCAATGGAAATGAAAAACTTCCAGGAGCTCAATGTTCCATCAGACTGTTTCCAAAACGGTTGTACCAAGCTTCCATTTTATGAGTGCCCTAAGATTGCCTTTTCCACTATACCTTTGCCAGCACTTGGCATTCTCAGTTTAGAATCTTTGCCTATTTCACAGGTAAAAAACACTCTCTCTGTGGACCTATTCTTTAGAAATTAGTAAATTCAATTCATTTTTGCTTATTTTAGTGGCTCATTTCCCAACTTAGGATATATTTCTTCTGAGTTGAAAAAGACATGAAAAACTTCCTTCCAATTGTCAGTTGTCCCCCACCCCCCAAATCATTTCTGATAATCTTTCCTCCTCTTTCATACTAACACTCCACTTTCCTCCTCCCAATTATGAAGGCTGGTTACAATGTCCACCAGATGTTGATGTGGCTGTTGGATAGGATCTTGGGGGAAGGATAGATGCAAGAAGTTGCTTTTAGTTGTTTTCATGTTTGAACCAGAAGACTGGTTCAAAACATCCCTATAACGTGGATTGAATACTATCTATTTTCTAAAATCATCAGAATAGCCTGAATCTGACTTCTGATAGCCTGTGATAGTTCAGCTTCACATCACTACTTGTGAAGTTATCGGTTTACTGATTATTGACTTGGCATGGTTAGAAGACCTGGCACTCCATATCCCCAGAGGCATACTACTTCTCCACATTTCTTTTGGCAGACAGCTAGACCATTTTTGAGCATCTAAATCTTGAGGATACAAAAACATCAATTTATCCCTGGAAAACCTGTATTCACTCAAGTCTCTGGAGTACAAGAAGAATAACCTAAGAATGGGGTAGAGCACACTGGCTCAGGTGACCCAATTGGTAGCAGTTATTTGGCAATAGAATTTTATTGTTTTAATGAAAGGGCAACACTATGGAGAGTAAGAGGGAAGTGGAGAAGTAGATGGATAGAGAGAGAGAGAGAGAACCCCAAAGAGATAAACAGAATGAGAGAGAGAGAGAGAGAACAGAAAAAGACACACAGAGACAATAAGACACAGTGAGAAACAGATTGTGTCTGCGTGTCTCTGAGAGACAGAGAAACCCACTAATGTGTAACAGGGGATTTAACTTTTAAATATGCAGTGCTGCTGTCCTAAAATATACCTTTGCCTGCAAGGCTGCTGCAGGTTCATTTCAGCACTTGGAAAAGCTGGCCTGATTTGCACAGTCTCTCAGAGGTTCCCCACTGGGTCTCTGCCGAGGAGTCTGTCTCCTTGTTGATGACTACCTCCAGGCAGATAACTGCTTCTGGGTGAAAGGACATGAGGCATCCAACTATTGAGATGATGATTCCATTAGATTATTCTACAATAATTAAGTCGCAGAATAGAACTCAGGGTGAGGAAGTAAAATCCACAGATAAGAAATGAAAAGACAATGTTTTCATTCTTTCTTTTTCCTTTCTCAGCATATTATATCTCTAATGTTTTCGTTCTTCAGATAACTAGAAAGCCTTAGGGACTCCTAGGAAATAGTGAATAATTAATAATGAGGAATTCAGATCTTTCAGTCAATGAGTGAGGCCAGAAGACTTGAAGGCTGTTCTTTGGTGGAAGGTCTCCCTAAGGTCTTCCACTGAGGTGGTCCTGTTTGCCAGCCTCTTCAGATTTCAAGATGAGACACATGCAATAATTACGTTAGATATTGTTGCCGAGCCTGTGGGTTGCAACTTTTGGAAGAGCAGGTGGGCAGTGTACTCTGTGAAGTGCTGTTGGTCCATTCTCAAGGGAAACACCTGGAAAATGTTGCAATGGAGTAGAGAGGGAAAACGAGCTCTGGGAGGATTTCATCAGTTATTCACAGTTAAATATGTTTGTATTGATTTGATATAGGATTGGGGGCTGAAGATCCCCATGTGCAGCCGAAAGAAGATAGGTAAGTGCGGGAATTGCCATAAATTCCTCCAACTTGCTAATACTCCCCATAGAAACAGACTGTGCAAGGTAACAATACAACCTTTGCTTGTTGATGTTAACCTATCTCAGATGAAGGCTGACTTACTTGGAGCTTTTGTAAAGAAGCTCTTGCAGGACTAAGTGTGTGATCATTTCCTTGTCCTCACAGATTTGATCCAATCTTTTTATTGCCCTTGAGATTTGGGGACTTCAGGGTGTGCTGGTCCATGCCTTGTTCAGCAGATGGAGCTCTACAACTATGCAGGAAATGACATATCTAGGTGGTGACCCTTTTTAAAAAAAATTCAAAAGAGATGATCAGACTTTGAGAGAGGTGAACACCATGGACTATGGCGGTAGAATTGTTCTTATGGAATTTTCTTGGAAGGAAGTGATTCTTGATGTGTTGCTTCTGAAAAGTGTGCAAACACAGAAAAAGTTAATGGTAAACGTTTTCCTTTTTACTATGATGGCTATTCTTTGCCATTATTCGAGGTCAATTAGATTTGATTTGGGGGGTTGGATTTGTTAATGTTATAAGCACATGTGGCACTGGTAATAATCACAGCTTGCCAAGTAAGCAACGGGGAATTCACTGTTTAACTTAGAACCACATCATCATTTGTCTTGATTTGTTTGTTGGGTCCCAAGGTTCTAGCTCCATTAAGTTCTCAGAACTTTTATCTGTTCACTTATGTTTGCTATCTTAAAGCAACTTTAAAAATATTTTGGCTGGGCGCTGTGGCTCACGCCTGTAGTCCCAGCACTTTGAGAGACCGAGATGGGTGGATCACAAGGTCAAGAGATCGAGACCATCCTGGCCAACATGGTGACACCCCACCTCTACTAAAAAAAAAAATTTTTTTTAAATTAGCTGGGTGTGGTAGCGTGTGCCTGTAATCCCAGCTACTTTGGAGGTTGAGGCAGGAGAATCACTTGAACCTGGGAGGCAGAGGTTGCAGTGAGCCAAGATCATGACACTGCACTCCAGCCTGGGTGACAGAGCAAGACTCTGTCTCCAAAAAAAAAAAAAAAAAAAAATTCTTTCTTAAAAAGGTAACTTTCCTCAAATATGTCATATTTAATATAAACTCAGATAAAAGTGTTTGTGGTCAAACAAAAACGCCAATAACAAATGTGTTAAGGAAAAAACAGACATCCATGTCATCTTCTCCATTACTCCTACTGAAATGCTGAAAATTCTATAAGAAATACTTGAAATCCGTAAGACTTCAGTGCCCAGACACCATTCTGACCATAGAGTTTAAGCTTAGTTGAAGTTAGTTGATGAATCAGTGGTTGTCTAGGTGGGTAGATGGACAGAAGAATGGATGAATGGTTAGACTGATGGACAGATGGATAGATGGATGAATGAATGGATAGATGAACAAACAGATGGATGGATGGACAGATGGATGGATAGATGGGTGGATGGATAGATGGATGAATGGCTAGCTGGCTGGCTGGTTGGATAGATGAATGAAGGAAGAAGGGAGGGTGAGAAGGATGGATGGATAGGTGGCTCAAGGTTTTTGTGATCGTTGCTGAAATTTGTCCACAGTGCAGGGCTGTTATTGGTACTTCCAGAAAAGTACACAATGATTACTTTATGGAACTTGCTAAGAAAACCTAGCCAAAATAAATGTTGTTTTACTTCCATCCATAGTTTATAAGGTACTAGAGCATATTTTGTCTCTAAAGTCTGCAGACCTCTAAATTAATCAGAAATAATAGACAAATAGTGCAGTAACATTTTTATTTTCTTCAGCACAGCAGAAACAAGAAAGGAAATTTTGGAACTGGTATAAACTAGTTTTTATGAATTTGAGACTTGCCTGCAGAATATTTGCCAAGAGTTGAGTAAGACTAGAATGATGAAGTGTGGTATTTGTTCAGTTCAACAAACAGTAATTGAAAACGCACCATGTGCCAGGAAGTATACTAGGCATTGGGAAACTACAAGTGAATAAATCCATTTCTGACTCTGAGGATGATATAATCTCATGGAGCAAGTGATATAAATAGATGATTTTGGTACAGTATGATAAATTGATATGATTACCAGTAGTATCAGAAGAAGAGAACTACATTATAATCTTCTTGAAAGCAAAGATTACCTTATTAATCTTTATTCCCAAGTGCCTAGCAGAGTGTCTGGAACATTGCAGGGCTCTATACGTATTATTGAATGAGTGAATGAAATCTTGGGGTTGAAAAATGTCTTGAAGGAGACAATCCCTAGAACATCAACAACAATAAAGATAATGAAGATCATGAACAATACTCCCTGAAAGCTTATTATGTGCATTGCATAAAATACTAATTCGTATCATCGCAATAAGTCTAAGATAGATGCAATATTTAGATAGAATATCCCCATTGTACTGAGAATAAACACATACAAATTCCCAGCTACTAAGTGTTGAGGCCAAGATGAAATCCAGCACCCTCCTGAAATATGGAGGGGCATTTAGCACATGAAACATGAAGCACAAAGACAGAGCAGTGAGAAATCAACATCTGCAGCGATGTAGTAAGGAGCTTGGATTTTATGCTGTAGGAGATCAGAAAGCACTGAATTGTTTGATCAAAGAAGTGACGTGGTTAGATTTGCTTTTTAGCTAGGTCATTCCAGTTGCTGGTTGGGGGCTGGGTGTAGTCCTTGAGAGTAAGATTGGAGGAGTGCTGAAGGATAAAAAGAGTTCACCTTATGAAAGATGGGAGGGCAAGAGAAGGGTTTCAGGCAAGGGACAGAGGATGTACAGAGATTGGGAGATGAGAGTAGACATTCACAGCGAACTTGGAGTATTTAATCTGGCTGTAGCATAAATCCCCAGAGTAAAAAGAGATAAAGGTAATGAGAAATGATGTCAAAGAAGTAAATGGGAACCATATTGAGGAGTCTGGACTTTATCCAAGAAAAGAAGTGAGACCGCTAAAGAGTTTTTAAGCCTAAGGGTGAGATGATTATGTGTACGTTTTAGAAAGAGCCCTCTGTTCGGTGGAAAATAGACCAGAAACTGGAAAGACTGTGAACAGGAAAATGTGTTTGGAAGCCCTCACCATAATCTAAACAGGAGATGATGGCAATCTGAAATAGAGCAGCCGTGTTCAAGAGATATTTAAAGGATGAAATCGACAGGATTTTGTGAGTGAGTGATCATCAAGGAAGGAAGTAATAAAAGAAAGTAAGAAGTAAGGTCATTGCAGGTCCCTCTACTTAGAAGTGGAAGATGTCTCATAGGGTTTTGGCTTGATCAACAGAATAGATGGCAATCACTGAGATAGGAAATGAGGGAGAACGAACAGGTATCTGGGTGATCCAGGGTGGCGAGGATAAATTCTGGACATCGTAAGTGACTGGGATTAGAGGACAATGAGAGTCTTGAAGCTCATGTGACATATCTGGGATAGAGATGTAGCTTTAGAAGTCATTTGAGTAAAATTATTAGTATTAGATGCAGTGAACACTTTTGAGCAGCTGTTACAGATGAGGAAATGCTCTGGGACATTCTGTCTTTAGGATGAGGTGATTTGTGAACATTTGGAGAAAATCAATTAATCAAATATTCTCAGTGTGCCTGCAACTGAGTAGATGAAGGTTTCGAGTACAGGGCTGGTTAATGGGAAGCGTCTAAGTAGGAGACATAACTGGTTGTAACTAGGGTTGCCATTGGTGCCTGGGGGCATAGGGTCATGCAACTTGTAGAAGAATGTGAGACTTCGTTGCCGTCACGAAGGAGATTATTGTCTAGTGAGATACAACTAACTGTACAACTAACTATTGTCTAGTTAGTGAGATACAACACACAAGAAACAATAAAAATGATGCATTTATTTTTAAAAGGATACATTTATGTATGCTAAGTTGGCAGTACAAACTAAGGGTGTTTTAGAATTTCCAAACACGGAGAGAACACTGTGGGCTGGAATAGTGGCAGCCATTTGTTAACTTGGCATTGCATTTTCCTGGGATGTTTTTGGGAATAGGAGTAGATGGGCCCGAATGAGCAGTTCCTTTGCATGGGTTGTATGAGCCGTCACACTGCTATACCCTGTTTTGCCTCATCTCTGGACAACTCAGGTGTTATCAGCGTGCGTTTCTCCAGCTCACAAAGTTGAAGAGATCACGTGGCAAGCTTCAGAGAGGTGATGGACCTGGGCATTTTGGAATGGGCATCCCAGGCTTGGCAAACATGATGGGCAATGAGCAGTATGAATGGGCTGAAAATGAGTCTGGCACTGAGGAGAGCACTGAGGAGACTGTTAAGTACCTTAAGGCTTGTGTTGAACAACGACAAGGGGCTGTTTGCTGGAGCTCTCTTCCTGCCTCACTTAGTGAGCTCCAGCTCAACTTCAAGACCTCTGCAATTGTCACTACCTCCATGAAGGTTTCTGTGATTCCTCTGGGCAGTCAGGCTGTCCTCTCTATGTGCTTCCAAGGCATTTGACTACATCTCTTATTGTAGCATCAGTCACATTGCTCTGAACTTGTTCACAAGTCTGTTTCCTCCATAGACTATGAGTTCTTTCAGGGATATAAACTATGTCTCTTTTCTTTGCCACCCCAGGCTCCTAGTACAGGGCGCTATAGAAGAACCTTGATTAATGTTAGCAGATAAAAAATTTAACAGATGTGGTAGGACTTAGCTTCTCCAAATAGGTTTACTCGCTGAACTCAGAACAATCTTCTGCCCTCTTCACATTGGCGCCTTTCCTCTCTTAACTCCTCCCTTGAAGTCCTGTGCATTCTTCCAGGTACTGCTCAAAGCCTATAGCTTCTGTACAGCCTTCCATGACAAAGAACACACCCCCTTGTCAGCAATCTTTGGCTCCTCTAAACTCAGAGTCATACTCTTCTAGACCTGAATTCCACTATTTTATAGCTGTGAGAAAATAGAAACCTGCAAGTGTGGGATTGGAGTCATCCAGAAGTTAGAAGAGCACAGCTCAGTGAAGCTGCCTTTCTATTGTCCAGACAAAGATGGACACAGCTGAACAACTGAAGTGATCTTGAGATCTTCATAGAGATCTTCTCTGTGCAATGGCACCCCCTGTCTCCATAGGGTTTGGTTGTGTTTCAGTGAGATTATACATCAAGTCTTCCAGCTCAGCCTGACCTCTGCCTTTGCTTTCTGTGTTCTGTTTTGTGATTACAGTGGGTAAACCCATGCCTAAGGGGAATATACTGACATCTTCTTTCCAGATATTGCTGACCTTCTTGCCTGGATTTCTAAGCACAGCCAAACATTAATAACGCCACTTTTTCATTAGCAGGCTCTTAGCAGAGCACTACATTAGGTAAACCTGAATAAAAGTGCCAGCGCAAAGAGTTCAAATGCTTCGGGGTCTCCAAGTAGCTGTTCTACCTGTGGTTAAACAAAAAGGAATGATCATGGCTTTTTTCCTCTGGGGAGCTTTCACCCATTTTAAAGTGGGCCAGTAACTCCTCAAACAAAGAGGAAGCAACCCATATTTAAAGCAGTGTCTGCTTGTTTCTGTTTTAGCCATTTTGGCAAACTCCTTGAAAAATGAAATCTTTTGGCCTAAACTCAGTTAAATCTCAGATGCATTTACCGTGCCAAGATAATTCCAATTTAGCATCACCTCACATTATTTAAAGCTGTGACTGAGGAGGTATCCATAGCAGACATTGAACAGAAATGGCTTGACATTTTGCATATTATTTGTGTTTTGTTGTTATTGTTGTTTGCTTGCAAAGGTGGGCTTGGATATCGAAATATATGGAAATGGGGCAGGGGGAGAAAAAGTAATTCATTGGTTTATCCTTTCAACAAATATCTTCCATGCACTTTGTTCCAGATACGGTATCAGGTGCTAGAAATAAAGAGATAAGCGTGACCTAATCTCTGCTCTTGATAAGCTCATGGGGATACAAAGATTTATAACCAAGATGAGAAGCCCTAAAAATATAAAGTGCTAAGTGCTGTGTGCAGAGGCACTGATAATGGACCACCTACACTTCTATGGGAGGATTCATTTCAGCTGGAATTTGAAATGCAAGTAAAGTTTGCTCAGGGAAAAGAGCATTCTGGGCAGAGGAAAGAGTTTGCGTAAAGACAGAGAGACAGGAAAAGGCAGGGAGTATTCTAGAAGCAAGAAGTGATTGTAGGATGTAGGATGTTAGGGAGGCGTCAGGCACATAAGCTGAGACAGACACAAAAAGTCCAGATAAACCATAATAAGGACTTGAGATTTATCTGTAAGCACATGGAGGTATCCCTGATATCGAACAGGCAAGAAGGTCAGCAATATCTAGAAAGAAAATGGCAGTGTACTTCCCCCTAGACAGAGGCCTACCACTGTGATCGCATTCCCTGTTTTTTGAAAGAGAACGCTGGCTGCAATATGGACAATCTCTTGAACATGAAGACCAGGAGCAAGTTTAGGAAACTCTCTATCACGAATATCAGGGGAGAGATGATGGGAGTCTGGATGAATGTGGTTGGCAGTGAGGAAGGAGAGAAGGGACCATTACAAGAGAGATTTTGGTGGTAAAACTAACAGGACTTGGTCTGATTGAATTTAGTTGGAAGTTGGAGGAGGCATCAAGGATGACTGTGAATTCCCACTTGGATGACTATGGGATGCCAATAATAGGATACAGCAGAAGCCACTTGAGCTGGGGTTGAGGGAATGAAGGGTGAGTGAAAGGAAGCTAATAAGTTTGGTTTTGAACATGTCAAGTTTGATGTGTCTACAGAGCGTGTTGGTCAGTGGGATGCAAATGTATCTACCTGATCTCCCCAGACCTGTGGACTCAGCATGTTTGGTAAACAAGAGAGTTTCAAAATGGCTCTCTAGGTAAATGTAATCAGTTCTACCTATCTCATCACTTACGCAGGTCATTTCTAAGGTGTCCTTAGAATAAAATCCATGTGCTCTACCATAGTTGAAAAAGTCCCATGGGACCTGGCCCCTGCTTACTTCCTGACCCACTCTACTTGAGCCCCACTGGTCTTGTTTCTGTTCCTGAAACACCTGAGAGCTCTTACTTATCTTAGAACCTTTGTCTATGCTGTTGCTGCTAACCTTCCAGATCTTTTCATTTATGACTCCTTTGTATCATCTTAAAATGATCTTTTCAGAGAGGACTTCTCTGTCTACCCCATCTAAACTAAATGACCCTCTTTAGATCATGATGCATAACCCTCTTTATTGCCATTACAGAACTTTTATTGTAAAATTATGTTGTTCATAATTTGGGATGCTTTTGAGGGGGCTGTGTTTTATTCCCCATCCTGAACCCTCTCCATGGATTCTCCATGAGAAGAGGGAGCCTGTTATCATAGCTCTAGCATCTAAAACAGTCATCAAAACATAGTAGCTGCTCAATAAATATCTGCTCAAGGATCTAATGAAGTAAGAAGGACGGTAGGAAGGAAAGAAAGAGGAAGGCACTATGGGAGCCCAGAGCATTGCATCTGACTCAGACCACAGGAACCAAGGAAGTGTTATGAAAGAAGTGAGGTTGGACTGAGTCATGAAAAATGAGATACCAGCTAGACTGTGAGAATGAACCACTTTAGTTGGAATGGGCAGAGATGAGGCTGGGAGATGTCCAAGAGCCGGTGGTTGGACCCTTCTAGAAAAGACCACAGATCATCCTTTAGTGGCCGAAATGTGATGTCATAGACCTGTATTCTGGCAGATCTGTTACTGGTTCCTGCTTCAGCAATCTTCCGCAGATTTGACATGACATGCCTTTATGTCACTTCTTCTCATATATTTCCCATCCTGGTTTCTCTGTCCTAAATTTAGGATATCCCATCCTAAATTTCTGTCAACTCCATGTATGCAATTAGAAGAGGTAATTTGAAGAAAGGAAATAAGAAAGGAAGTTCCAAAAAAAATCCTTTTTTTTTTGTCACTGCCTCCGGGAGCCTTGTCTCTGCTGAGAGAACAGGGCTCTGAGTGCTCGGTAGTGTTGTCTGTTGTTAGATTGAGCCACTGCTGTGTGCTATTTGTGCAAGATTTTGGCAAGAAGAATGCCGAGTGACTGCTGTTTCTCCGGGCCCCTCCAGAAAATGAGATGCCTGTCTCCCCAGGCCACTCAAGAGAGCCAAATTCTAAATAAAATAGAACTGCATCTTCATGCAGACTGTTGTGTACACTGCATTCAAAATACTTGTTTCTGCTAGTTTTCTTTAACTGGTTTTCGGAGCTTGCATGGTTTTAGAACTTTCCCTACTTGCTTCCTGTGTCCTCATCTCATCCTCCTTTTCTATCTGTTTTCCTTTAACTCCACATCAGAAATAAAAAGTGCACAAACTTATAATCATTTAGTTGTAGACTTGAAGATTAAACAGACAGGCATACATTTGAGAAAATAAGAGTGAGCATTGCTCTCAGCTTTTCTTTAAACTTCAGTTATTGACATGTCAGTATATTGATATATCACCAGAGTGGCCTTTTCCCTAGGCACGTGTCAGCATTACTATTTTTCCTTGAATAGACTTACTTTTTAAATTTTTACTCATGGTAAGCATACAAAGTCATGAATAAGATGCTTTATTTATAATTGTTCAAATGCACATTAAAATAAATAATCAACTATTGACATGAAAAATATCCATCCTTTACCAACTAAACTCATCTCAAAAAGGTTCCAGAACTGGGGATATACTGGCCCAAGGCTAAGACCTGAGCAGTTTACATCTGCAAGGGCAGAACTCATTGCTCCTAAGAATTCAGACCGAACCCCAAGATTTCATGGGGCTTCTCTAGGCATGTTTGCCCCCTTTTTAATTGGGGTCCCATTCTATAGAATTCTAAAGAGTGCTCTGCAGATTGATCAGTTAGTTAATATTCATAATCATCCTTCACAATTTATGAGAGTCAAAGGCATGCTAAGTATCATGATTTTGAAAACACTTGCTAAGCAGCAGTCTTCCTTTATGCCTAAAAGAAGAAAGTTCTCTTTTAGGCCTCTAGAACTCTCTCCCTCCCATAATGCCACCTCCCCTTCCCTTCTCCTGCTAAATGTTTTCTAATCTCCTTGGTTTTGTGGCTTTTATCCACGGTCTTCCTGATTTTTCCTTTGGGGATCCACAGTGCAGCTCATAGCAGTGGAGTTTGTCATCTTGCGTTTGCTCTGAAGATGTTCTGTATGTTTTGTAACCTTTGTACATATCCATATCTAGCTTTGGAAAGGAATGAGGTGTTCCATACGAACGAGTCTTTAGATAATTAAAGCTTATCTTCTGTAAGCTCCCAAATATTTAAAAAAATCCAAACCGTTTTGATCAAAATCTTTCTAACTATATTACACACTTGACTGCCTTCTTATACAAACATAATATAACTTCACCCAGGGAGACAGCAACATGTGTACGGTAGAAGGCACGTTTCACATCGGCCTGCATCTGTTTCTACTGCTGCTTTTCTCTTTGACCCAAGAGTGACACCATTGCCTGTTAATTAGGTCGATTTTATTGTTCTGACTCCCAGTTCCTGTCTTCAAGGAGCTCATAGTTTTATTGGGGAAGAGGATATGTAAATATGTCAAAGAGACAATTACTGATAAACATCTTGAGGCTCTAACACAGAGGATCAAGGACAAGTCATGGCCGTATTTGGTCAGAGAATGAATGGGAAAAATAAGAAGATGCCTGAACTGCATCTTAAAAGATGAATAGAAGTCTGTCTTAAAGACCAGAAAGGTAAATGTATTTCAGAGGAGGGAGCAGTACAATCAAAAGGCACAGAAGCTTGAAAGGGTGTGATACCCCAGCTAATATGTCAGTGGGTAGTTTTCTGTGGCTAAAAGGAAGGTGAACAGAAGAACTGGTGAAAACGAGGCTGATAAAAATCTGCAGAGACTAGATTGTAAAGGGCTTTGTTTGCCAAGCCGAGTTTTAATTTTTCCTTCAGGCACTGAGGAGCCCTGAAGATTCATAAAGAGTAATGTGGTATGATCAGGTCTAGGTTTTAGTGATGGGAATATCACTCTGAAGCATTCTTGCATTTAATAGCTATTTATTAAGCACCCACTGAGTGCAGAAATTGATCTCATCCTTGAATACAGGCATAAACAAAGTGGACAGACTCCTTGCTCTCATGCAGGTAGAACTGGGGATGACATGGGACTTAAGCCAATTAGGAGGTAAATAGAATTGTCCAAGATAAAAATTTTAAGAGATTTTTGGATGTAGAACTGACAGTAATTGATCGACTGTAGAAGATGACTCTTAAGAAAATTCCCGAGATTCAGACTAGTGTCGTGGATTGGTGGTGGTGGGCATTGACTGGGACAAGCCAGCAGCTCTTTGAGGAGAGAGATAATCTCTTCTATCTTTGGGAGCATTCCCTGGCACTCTGACCTAATGTCACTCCTATCCTGATTCAAATAATCATCTTCTCTTCCATGATACCACTACTTCTAGTTTTGCTTCTACTGTTGAACTTTAACTTCAGTATTTGCCTGTCTTTCTCCCCTACTGGTCTCTGAGATTTTATTTCTCTCTGCAAGCTCAGGACCAAGCACCTACACACTTGGCACTTCAAGAAACCTTAGCTGAATTATTAGTAAGGAATGGAAGGAACTAAGGAGGAGAACAATAGAGCTGATAAATGAGTTTAACTTCGAACCTGTTGAATTAGGAGGGCCTCTGGGATGTGAATGAAGAAGACAGACCAGAGCCTTAGGTATATATTTGAGAGTCATCAGTATGTATTTAGATGTGCATGTGAATGATATTCTTTGGGCAGAGAGTTTCCAGTGT
Organism: Mandrillus leucophaeus; assembly: GCF_000951045.1. Lineage (NCBI taxonomy): Eukaryota > Metazoa > Chordata > Mammalia > Primates > Cercopithecidae > Mandrillus > Mandrillus leucophaeus. Next base: position 4,985,021 of record NW_012108919.1, on the reverse strand, counting down.
TCTTTAAGTTAAAAAAAAAAAAAATAGAATTTCAAGGAGATGGGGTTGTGGGCAATACCGAATACCACAGAGCTATCAATGAAGATAAGAACTAGAAAATATTTGTTTAATTTGGTAACCATGTTGGCTAGGATGGTTTCATTGTAGTGATAGGGTAAAAAACTAGATTGAAGCAGGATGGTATGGAAATCATCCTGCTGAATGCAGGATGTTCTTGTAAGAATCTTTAAGAAGGGAAGGAATAGAGGAGAGTGGTTGCCAAAGGCAATGGGAGCTATCATGCCAGGGAGAGGTTTTCTAACATGAGAAGGATTGAATATATTTTATACTGAAGGAAATAAGAAAAGACTGAGGACATGAAAGAGGACGTAAGTGATAGAGTAGGTCCCTGAGAAGATTAGAAGATACAGAGTACAGGTGGAGAAGTTGGCTTTATACATGTTGGGGGCACCTACTACTCCAAGACAGAAGAGGAAGATGTGTAATACTTGCAGTAAAGGAGGCATGTATTAGTCCGTTTTCACACTGCTAAGAAAGACATACCTGAGACTGGGCAATTTACAAAAGAAAGAGGTTTAATTGGACTTACAGTTCCATGTGGCTGGGGAAGCCTCACAATCATGGCAGAAGACAAGGAGGAGCAAGTCACATCTTATATGGATGGCAGCAGGCAAAGAGAGAAGGAGGAAGATGCAAAAGTGGAAACCCCTGATGAAACTGTCAGATCTCATGAGACTTATTCACTACCATGAGAACAGTATGGGGGAAATCACTCCCATGATTCAATTATCTCCCACCAGGTGCCTCCCACCACACATGGGAATTATGGGAGTGCAACTCAAGGTGACATTTGGGTGGGAACACAGAGCCAAACCATATCAGGGCGCAGGAGATGGAGGTACTCCCTGGTAGAAGAACTGAATTTGCTCTGTGAAGTGAAACGCAAGGATGTGCAAAGCCAAGAAAGAAGAGCACAGAGAAGGCCAGGAACCTCAAGGAAAGTCACGAAGAGCTGTAACCACATGTTGAGAAATAGAAGAGGAATTGGTAATGACCATGTAGAAGAATGCCTTAGAGGCAATTGCCCCACCCCCACACATCTTCCCAGCCGGAATTCCATAGCTTATTCTGAGTGTCAGAATACCCTCCTGTACTGGTTCCAGGAATCAGTTGGTCTCTTGGGTCTCTCTTCAAAATCTGCTAGGAGGAGCCATTTATTTCCTCTCTGTGCTTTTGGATGGGAAGGAATAACTTCCAGCAGAGGGCTGCAAAAACACTGCCCCTTGGAAACAAAAGACACTTTTTTTGCTGTCCCTGCCTGCCATTCCCTTTGTAGTGTATCTCGCCAGTGGGGATTTAAACATTCTTCATTCTTTTCTTTTCTTTTTTTATTTTTTTTTGAGACGGAGTCTCGCTCTGTCACCAGGCTGGGGTGCAGTGGCCCAATCTGGGCTCACTGCAAACTCTGCCTTCCGGGTTCAAGTGATTCTCTGGCCTCAGCCTCCTGAGTACCTGGTATTACAGGCGCACACCACCACGCCCAGGTAGTTTTTGTATTTTCAGTAGAGACAGGGTTTTACCATGTTGGCCAGGATGATCCTGGGCTCTTGACCTCATGATCTGCCCGCCTTGGCCTCCCAAAGTGCTGGGATTACAGGTGTGAGCCACCACGCCTGACCCTTAAAACATTATTTTCATGCACATCAAAATTGTCTGCAGACTCAAAACTTTAAATATCCACTGACTTTTCCCTTTACCCCCAACTATTTATAGGGGCTACATTGAGTTGTTCACTCTGTGGCAAAAGGCTCTGGGAAGTGTTACTTTTATTGTCCTTGGACGAGCTTTTCATAGTTATTCTGACTGTTCCCTCACTCCATTTCCTGGTTATTGTCAGAATATCTGCCTGTCATAGCCCATGTATTAGATTCCTAAGACTGTCGTAACAAAGTACTAGAAACTGTTTGGCTTTAAACAATAGGCACTTATCCACTCACAGTTCCAGAAGCTAGCTGTCCAAGATCAAGGTGTCAGTCAGCAAGGGCATGCCTCCGCTCAAAGCTCTAGGGAAAATCCTTCCTTGCCTCTCTCTAGCCTTTGCTGGTTGCTGGCATTCCTTGGCATGTAGCTGCATCATTTCAATTTCTTTCTTTGTTTTTTGAGACAGGGTCTGACCCAGGCTGGAGTGCAGTGGCACCATCATGGCTCACTGCAACCTCTGCTTTCCGAGCTCAAGCCATCTTCCTATCTGAGCCTCCTGAGTAGCTGGAACTACAAGGGAATGCCCCCATGCTTGGCTAATTTTATGTATTTTTTTTGTGGAGATGGGGTTTCATCATGTTGCCCAGGCTGATCTTAAACTCCTGAGCTCAAGCGATCTTCCTGCCTTGGCCACCCAAAGTGCTGGGATTACAGGTGTGAGCCACTGCACCCAGCCATCATTTCAGTTTCCCCTCTGTCATCACATAGTTGCCTTTCTTCTGGGTGTGGTTGTCCATAACCATATTTTCATGTGGCATTCTTTATTTTTCCTTGGAGACAGGGTCTTTCTATGTTGCCCAGGCTGGAATGCAGGGGCTACTCAGGGGTGTGATCATGTGGCCTTCTTATAATGATACCAGTCATTGAATTTATGACCTCATCTTAATTAATTACATCTACTACAAACTTATTTCCAAATAAGGTCACGTTCTGAGGTTCTAGATGGACATCTATTTAGGAAGGGAACACAATTCAACCCAGTACAGTCCTCTTCTAATTTCCTGTTATTGACATACTACGAGCTATGACATCAGTTTAATCAAGCATGGTCTCTTCTCCCTGAGCCTTCCCCAGAATCTGAAAACCAGCATGCTGTCCTTAGTCTTCAAGCTGGCTCCAAGCCCTACTCTTTTTTCTGGTACTCCAAGGCACCAGATTTCTCAGTGAGGAAATCACTCTCTCTATTGTGAAAGAAAGATGTGGAAGGTCCAGCCATGTCTACGCTCCTCCAAGTGTAGCTCACACAAAGACGGTGGAGTACACTGGGGATTCTCAACCTGTGGCCACTCCCCACAGGGCCTCTAGACAGGGGTCTTAAGGGTTTGCCTGGAAGTAGTAACTACTAGTACCTAAAACATTTTCTAGAATCTTCATACCAAATGAAAGCTATCCACCAAACTGAGACCCCAAAACTCTATTAAAATGACGTATTAAATCTCATGTTATTTTGGATGATAGAGTATGAGTGTTTGTTGATAAGTGTATTTCATTGCTACAGATCAGAAGATTCCTTTTACTATGTTTTCCTTTTGGGCCATGCTGAGTTGGAGTCATTTCCTGGTAATTTATCCACGAGGTATAATTTTTGCACCTTCCTGATTTCCATTTTTAATTTGCAGACTTCTACTTGACCTACTTATGAGGAAGTTAAGGCTTAAAGCTATAGGTCTCTTGTGCCTTCCTCACCCCTGTGCAAAACCACACAGGTAGATGTGCCTTCTTCATGTTGAACTCCGAGCAATGTCCCTAAGGGAAGAGGAAGGCAGAGAAACTCCCACGTGCCCTTCTCAGTGACTGTATTCTCCATAACAAGACCTTGTCTATTGTCTACAGCTCAACTACCAAACCTTTCTCTCAGCTCTTGCTGTGATGCTGAGGGGGCATTAATAACAGGCAGGGTAGCCACTGCTTAAGGCCTTAGTATTTTCTCTGGGGTAGGTTTCCCCCAACCCATCTTCAAATACAACAACTCCCTACTTTCAGTCAAGAACATACGGGAGTAAACACGACCTGAATCAAGAGAGTTGAAGTGGATGCCAGACAAAAAAATACAAATAGGAGTATTTATAGCATGGCAGGAAGAGAACTTGAAGCAAAGTGTACAGAGAAGTAAACAGTGGGGTTTGTCCAACAAAAGATTTACCTCTCCACATTTGACTTTCATTCAGTCACTATATTTTAGCCAATCCTTGATTTCTTCTACTTCCACAAATTCATATTATACAGCACTTCTGTTTCTCTTAGCATTGATTCTCACTTTTAATCCACCTTGGCCTTCTTTCCCCCTGCTGGAATATTTATGACTGGGTAGCTTGTAGTGATTTTGGTCATGCATTAATTTATCTCCGAATACTTTCTATTTCCTCTGTGGCTTTCTCCTCAACAGCTTTATCCTGTTTCATTTCCCTCAGCACTTTCCCTATTCTTCCAAAATTAGCTCCACTAAAATTTAATGTCTTTAGTTTCCCCTTCTGCTGTGGCTTCAATCCTCCCTGGTATAAACACAACTATTATTAGCTAATCCCTTTGCTTGTGGGCAAGTTTGTGGCTACATGCCACCCTCCACTCCCCCCAACTATGCCCTTGGTCCTAAATTCAGACAAACACAGCTGAGGTTGCCTTGTGCTGATGGTTGGCATGAAGAGCTGGGCTGCGTGATGCACGCACCTATTGTGTAAGTTTTCCCTGCTCTCAGAGTGCCCCAGTTTATCGTAGAGCACAGGGTGTTCGGCTAACTTCTCTTCCCTCTTCTGATACTAACCACTCTGCCTAAGCAGCTATGACAGTGCATCCCACAGTTAAAACGCAAATTCCCTTTGGACTATGAAAAGGGAATGCACTGGAGAAATCCACTGACTGATTTTTTTTTTTAATGTGCTGCGTTTTCTGACACTGCTGAAACATTCACGTGGAATGTGCACGCTCTCTCTTTCAGCTTACCACTTTCAAGATGTTCTGTCTGGGCTTGCTCTCTGCTGTGTTTAGGGTATTTTATTCAGCATTAAACTTGAAAGCCTAATTTGATGGACATGACTGAAAGATTGATGCAAAAATTGTTGCTGTTTATGCTTCCAGCCTTCTGGAATAGTGGAAAAATACTCACCTCTCCTGAACATTTGCTCCACTCTGGTTGCCAAATTATCTAACAGCCCATCAGTATCCAATTTGACAGCATGGTATTCATTTTTTTAAAAATTATGCATTGCGGTGTCTGTTTCTGTCTATGACAGTTTCCTTTAATTAATAAATAATAATAATAATGCTTTGTCTTTACATACTGCCTTTTAATTCAAGAATCTTCAAGTGCTTTGACTCTCATTGCCTCCGTGGAATCTCATGGAAAAGGAGACGAGGACAGAGGTTAAGTTGTAAGAAGAGCAGAGCTGTGTTGTAGGTTTCCAGCAGCCCTCATCTGCACACAGGAAGGTCTTTCCTCCCCAGTTCAGTGCTCTGGTGTGGCCCATTTTTCCTCTTCTCTTCTCATTCCCATGCTACCAGCCCCTGCCCAGTCCCCACTTTCTTGATTAGGAGCCACCCCACCCCTTCCAAACTCCTCTCTCTGCATTTCTCCCGCTATTCACTAACTCTCTAAGGATGGTGCTGGTGACAAGTGAAGTCCGTTCACTCTGAAGGTGACATGGTGTTGAAATTAGAAGTCCCTTTTTTCTCTTTTGCTGTTTCTTGACCTCACTGGTATATTTATGGTGTAGGATAGTAACAGGTTAGTACGAGGACTGGGTGAAAGATATTCTTTCTTCTCTAAAGAGAACAAAGACAACAGTTCTCCATGGTCCTTCTTATTCAATACTTCATTTGCATAGCCCCATCTAATATCTGTCACTCGTTTGCTTGTTTATGAATAAATGGAAAACATATAGATTCAGTTTGTCCCCACAGATACCCTTTTTGGGGTAGATGCTGTGCTGTAGAGGTTGGGCTATGGGCACAAATATAAGGTTAAAGACATGTTGCCTGCCCTTGAGGAGCTTATATTTAACTAGAAGATGGGATTGAAATAAGCACACACACTTCTAGGAGTAATACAGACCTTGTTAAGAGAAGTAAAAGATTTGGTACCTATTTCAAGAGGGAGGACCACATACATCCTTGGAGGACCCGAAAAGTGTTTTATTAAAGAGGCAAAAGTTGAAATGGGTTATACGAGACTTGAAAGAGTTACAAGACTGAGATTGGGGAAAGAACAGTGTAAAAATACACTGAGAACAGAAACAGTCCACTTTGGCTAAAGGGCAGAGTATAAGTAGGAGGATTGGAGAGGAAAATTGCTAAACAATTGGCTGACATTTTATCCCAGCAGGTCTCAATTGTGGGTGAAACGTTTCTACGTCAGGCTAAGGGTAAAGATTGGCCGCTGAACAGAGCAAAGCTGAGATCAGAGGTAACGTTAGGAAAATCAATCTGGCAATGGTGTGTAGAATAAATGAGAATAAAGAGACTTATGCGTAGAATAAGTGGGAAATAATTTTAGAGATGAAAGAATTCAGACCCGGAAACATTGTATCCTTGGGCTCAATAGACCCAATCGTTTATTTCCAAGGCCCTGAAGTCACTTACTTCCTGGTTGTCTATGCAACCAGATCAGAAGCCTCCATTGCTAACCGTGAGAATCTCAGCAGCAACATCCCTGACTTAGAGCAATGCAAATAGCACTGGTGTCATTATGGGATAGACACAAAGGAGTTCTTGGGGAGGGGTTACTGTAAGGACGTTTCCCACATAGCTAAACTAATGCTCTTGTCCTCTTCCCTTGTATAGACTTAGTTCCATGAAAAAGAAAAGCGATTTTTTCCAGTAAAAGATTTCCTACTAAGATATTAAAGGTTGCATTTTAAAAAGTAAGGATTAAAAAATAGAAGAATGAGAATTGACCTGACATACATATTTCAAAATTGCGTCAAATATACAACTGTCTGCATAGAGAAATAAGGCTCTTTGTGTTAAGAATGTGAATTTCATTGCGCTATTGACAAGGATCCTGTTCTGGAGATTGCTGGAGCCCTGCCTATACTACGGAAGGTGTGAAGTGTGCCCTCTGGTTAGAGTTGCAATGGCAGATTAGATAGGGTTACATTGTCTCTTTAAGCCTTTATATGGTAAGCAAGGGGGCTGGAATGGAAAGTTACTGCTAAGAAACCAGACCTTGAGAATGCATCTTCCTTTTGGATACTCTGTCATTTACTACTTTTTTGTTTTTTTGATCCTATTTGCCAGGTTCTGGAATGCAGTGTGATCATGGCTCACTGCAGTCTTGACTTCCTGGGTTCAAGTGATTCTTCTTCCTCAGCCTCCTGAGTAGCTGGGACTACAGGTGCCTGCCACCATACCGGTATAATTAATTTTTTTTTTTTTTTTGTAGAGATGGGGTCTCATTATGTTGCCCAGGCTAGTCTTGAACTCCGGGGCTCATGTGATCCTCTGACCCTGGCCTCCCAAAGTGTTGGGATTATAGGTGTGAGCCACCACGTCTGGCCTAAAATTTCTATTCCTTATTATAATTGTTGAGTTAGTCTTGGAAGTTGAATAGCTAACAAATGCTCCAATTGATGTCTGCATGCCATTTGGATTAGGATAACAGACACTGAGACAAGCAGTCTTACTCATTTTCAATTTGTAAAAAGATGACTCTCTTCTTGGAGTTCAGTGATTGTAACCTTGTGCGTGTGCATAGCATGTGTATGTGTGTGTGTGTCCTGGAGTTTCACATCTGCTTTCACAGCACTTTGCCAACCAACAGACCAGACTGCTTACCAAATCGACAGCTGCAACCTAAGCAGGATAACTTGCCAGAAGTGACTGTTTTGGGGGTTAGCTCATCCTGCTGAATGGAACCTTCTCCAGGGTTTGTTAGAAGTTTTTGTTTTAATTGGACCTATGTCAAAAGCCCCCAGATACATGAAGTTGTTGTAACTTAGCCAGCCGCCTTAGAAAATCAAAAGCTGTATAATGCATCTCATTTATTCCAAGCACCATGCAGTCACTGTGCAACAGCCTTTGTGACTATAGAATGAGCCAGATAGAAAAATATGGCCAAACATACATCCTGCAAGCAAATTAAGTTTGAAATTTCATTTTTTTAAAGAAACATGTATTTTTCAATATCTGATGTGACACAGGTTATCCTTTTGGTTAAGATTAACTAGGAGGCCAGGCGCAGTGGCTCATGCCTGTAATCCCAGCACTTTGGGAGGCTGAGGCAGGCGGATCATGAGGTCAGGAGTTCGAGACCAGCCTGGCCAACATGGTGAAACCACGTCTCTACTAAAAATATAAAAAAATTAGCCAGGCGTGGTGGTGGGTGCCTGTGATCCAAGCTACTTGGAAGGCTGAGGCAGGAGAATCACTTGAACCCGGGAGGCAGAGGTTGCAGTGAGCTGAGATTGCGCCACTGCACTCCAGCTTGGGCAAGACTCTATCTCAAAAAAAAAAATTAAGAAATATTGGTATGTTTAAATAGCCATTTGGCTGCTAGTAATGGTTAAGCCCGTTGCTATCAGTTCAAGATCTGTTTGTTAGCCACCATGCCCAACTAATTTTTGTATTTTTTGTAGAGATGGGGTTTCCCCATGTTACCCAGGCTGGTCTCAAACTCCTGGGTTCAACCTATCCACCTGACTTGGCCTCCCTCCCAAAGTGCTGGAATTACAGGCTTGAGCTACCACCCCGGGCCTTATAATACTGTTGACTCTTGGACAGCATGGGTTTGAATTGTGCAGGCCCACTTATACGTGGATTTTCTTTTGCCTTTGCCACCCTGAGGCAACAAGATCAATCCCTCCTCTTCCTCCTCCTCCTCCTCCTCAGCCTATTCAATGTAAAGACAATGAGGATGAAGACCTTTATGATGATCCACTTCCACTTAATAAATAGTAAATATGGTTTATCTTCTATATTATTTTCTTAACATTTTCTTTTCTCTAGCTCACTTTATTATAAGTATATATAAAAAACATATACACACACACACATATATATATATATATATAAGCCAGTATAAATATGTATAACAGACAAAATATGTGTTACCTGATGATGTTATCTGTAAGGCTTCCAGTCAAGAGTAGGCTATTAGTAATTAAGATTTGGGGAGTCAAAAGTTACACATGAATTTTTGACTGCACGCAGCATCAGTGCCCCTAACCCCTGTGTTTTTCAAGGGTTAATTTTGTTTTGAATTTGCTCCCAAATACACAATTAAAATGAGGTTTTTTCAAAAGTTCTATATGAGCCCCTTTTGTAAATGATCATTAAAAATCCCACAACTACAACAAGTTTTTGGTTTGTTAGGTTTTAAAAGTTTATCTTATATTTTTGAATATAGATATAAATCTAAGAAAGAGATTGAGAACTTATCCCTCTCCAATTCCCCAAATGAACATTTGGACCTAGAGTATGGATACAGCCAAAGAATCCTTATTTGAGAGTTACTAAAACTGAAGAGTTACTAAAACTGAAGCGCTCATCAATTTGCAAGTAAGTTGACATTTTCCCCTCTCTTAAGTGTGGAATTTTTCCCCTAAATACCATGACTTCTGCCGAGATCATATGGTTCAGTCTTTTCAGTTTCAAAGTTTAGAAGTTATTTAGAGTTAGTGACCATCTTATGTTGAATATTACCTATCTATTAGGGCAAGTTGGGAGCTGCTATGTCAGTTTTGTACGAACAAAAGTTCTTTTGACTGTGTTTCTCCAATCTTCCATTTTCTCATGTAGAAAATGTATCAGTGATCATTTTCTCAGGTGACTGAGCTGGACACCACTTAGCTCACATGCTCACATGTCTCAGACTTGTCCTTCCTCTTCCATAGCTGATCTTTTTTCATCCACCCTACTTCTTCCTTAGCCCTCTTCTTATGCTGTGTATTTTCTCTGGGTGATTCAGTTCACCCTCTCCTTGACTCCGAGCACCCCCATGAATCTTCCACATTCATGGTCAGCTCAGACCTCTTTCCTAAGCTCCAGATCCGTAACTCCAGCCACTTCTTGGACACCTCTCTTTAATTATCCTATGGGCAGCTCAAGCACAACATTTGCAAAATTGAACTTCTATCTTCCTATGCAAGTGCACCAGCTGGAAACCTGGGACTCATCCTAGATCAAATCCCATCAATCATTATGTTCTACCTTTTCTTCTCCCCAAATCTCTCTCTGTTCTACCTCTTCTTTTTATTCTCGTAGTTACTCTTTGAGACCAGGCCAAGATCATCTCTCTCATGAATTATTGGCAAAGCCACCAGTCATCCAAACTTAGGAATGGGCTTCTGCTGACCAGGACCTGCTGGAAATCCCTGTGCCTTGGTTTCCTGCCTCTCTGTCTTAGCCAGAGGCAGAGGCTGCTACATTATTAGGGAGCACACACAGAGAGAGACGTAGGGACAGACAAGGGGAGAGAGACTCGGAGGGAGGAAGAATCAATACAAGGGTGTGTTACTGCATTGGCTATTGCTAAGTGTGACTGATTGCTTGAGCCTAGAAAACAATCTTCTGAAAACCCACAGAAATTCCTTCCCAGGACCATCCTTCTGTGGGCGGGGGACGGGGGAGGGGGAGGGGAAACTTAACCCTGTGATGTAATAAGTTTCTGAATGTACAGATTGAGCATTTGTGAGTGCTGGGAAGGATCCTGTGATGTCCCACGCCTTGATATCAACAGGGAAACCCCATGGTGGGAAGTGAAAGGCACTTGGCCCTGGGGAGAAGCAGGCAACCATCAGGATGCACCTTTGTTGAGTCTGCTGGAGCCCATGTAGAGCTATCTACAATGGCAGCAGCTGCAGCAAGAGACTGGAGACTGAAAAGATTTGAAGTGGTACCCGAGAGATGCATGATCTCCCTCTAGCAAAGATAGAGTGCTTCAGTAGCCAGCTGCCCAAAGCATAGATGTCATCTTGCCCTCCTCTGCTTTAAATGATTATCACCTAAAGCAGTGGTTTTCATGCTGTGGTTGACAGAGTCCTAGGGTCTAAGGCAAGGAGAAAGTCAAGGGCAGACTTTTGATCCACCACCCCTGCTTCACTAGGGAACAAGAAGACAGCTGCAAACTACAGTTTCAAAGCCTTGGCATAGAAAGGGGGACGTCCATATACCTTAACAGCTCATCCATCTATTGCCTACATCAAGGTCGAAGTGAGATTTGAAGGGCGAATAGGAGTTAACTAGGGAGGAGGAAAGAAAGATCATTTAAGGTGGAGGGAGCAGCATGTGCAAAGTCCCTGTGGCAAGCAGGAGCCTGGTGAGTAATGCAGATGGAGGAGGGCTGATGAGGATGTGGCAGGGGTTGGAGAAAATGTGGAGCTAGATGAGAGTGAGAACAGGGCAAGGGCAACCTGGCACATTGGCTTCAGTAATAAGCTTCATCTTAAAAGCAATGGTGAGTCATTGAATCCTTTGGGAGAAGGGATGATGAAAAAAAAATCTTGAGTTTTAAAAAGATTATTCTGACCATGTATCTGAAGAAGAGCTGAATTGAGTGGCATGGCTCTGCAACCAACATGCTATGGAGGGTAAAAGGCCAACAGCTCAGGCGCTGACAGCTAAGCCTTAGAGGCTGCTTGGGAGTTCTAGATAAGCTCAGAGATTTGGAAGCCTGGGGATGGGACAAGGAGGTCATAGAGAGTGGGAACTCAATTCCAGAGGCATTTGCCAGAGCCAGAGTTATTAGCACTGGTGACAGCATGGCACCTAAAAGAATGGGTGGGTCAAGCTATTCCTCCCAGATGCTGGGAGGACCCAGAGAATGTCCTTACCAATGAATTGGGGAGACACCTTGAAAGTCTGGGCAACTATCCTAGAGATGTCTTTCAGCTAGAAGGGATGACAGGTGATGTGTTTTCTGCCATTGGCATAAATGCAGGTAAAGAGCAAGATGAACTTAGCAATGGGAAGTAAAGTATGTGGTATTTAAATTCAAAGTCAATACATAACCAACTGAGTCAGCCCAGCAAGATGACTCACTTAAGATCCCTTCAAAATTGATTCATCTTATACAATTTGATATTTTTATAGACATCAGCTTCCATTAATTAAGGGAGTTACACATTTGGAAACAACTGCTGATCTTGATCATGACTACTCCTCACGGCTCTGAAGAAGGAGAGCTTTGTTTGGATGTCATTTTTTGACTCAGTTAAATACAAGAGAATTGCAGTTAGAATATTAAAACAAATATATAAAGTACAAGTGTATGAACTGACAGTAGGAAATGACACTTTGGCTAGCCCAGACATTTGCACTGGCCTGAGCAGTCTCTTCTCTCCCTTTTAAGCCAGCTCTCTGGGAAGCCCGATCATTGCAGGGGAATTGGTAAGCATGGCATGAGAATTGGATTGGAATTTTTAATGGCATAGTCTGATAGTTTTATACATTCCACCTCTTAGATGGGGACATACTTTCTATCACCCAGAGAGCATCTTCTCCCTTCGGCAGTGCTTCGATAGATGTTGCCAAATTTGATCTCTGTGACTTTTCTTTCTCTTTGCACCATAGTCTTTTTCGTATCCTGCCATAGATTTCTCAGATATTTTCCCACACAGATGAAGAACCACAGGTCACAATTTGTTATTTCTTTATATCAAGAGCTTCCCACCAAGTTTAATATAAGTAAAAATCCTGATGCTTTTTTATGATATAAGAACCAAACTCAAGTACCCTCAGCCTTCATTATAGCAAGTCCTGTTATTTAGAAGTTAACCAGTTGGAAATTCAATGCATAGCAGCCTCTGATGAATGAACACAGTCATTCCATTTATCCGATCACAAATATGTCCTTCTTCAAAGGTGAGTAATTTCAATTTCCATGCCTCGGCTGCTGAATCTGCAGTACTTGCTCTTGTAATCACACATCATTCCAGATAAACATGGAGGCGAAACCAAGAGAGAGGAGAATCAAGGGTATTATTAGCAGTTCTTTTCTTCTTAAGCCTTTCCTCTCATCATATTTCCCCTCCCACCACTCCAAACCCAGCTTCCACTCCTCCTGGCCCCAGTACATATGCGCAAAATTCCACTGAGATAGAAAAACAAAACTTGGGGTGGTGTGAGACCACACACTGGGAAAATAAGACAGCTCTGATGAGACTTTGTGCATTGCACATCCATGCTTCACCTACCACCACCATTTCCCAGTCGCTTTTCCAGATCTCCTGCCCCATCTACTTCCTTTGCCTAACTCATGGCTTCAACTCTCTTCTCCATTACTTTGCCCTTTCTTCCCCATCTGGCATCAAAGGCAGGTAGCGGTGTGTGTGTTGAGAGATTAAATTGGATTGGAAGGGACTAGAATCAATTGAAAGCCAGGATGAAAGCCATCTACCCACACCCCAGAAACAGCCCCATAGAAAGGACATAAAGTTGATGAGAACCCCAGGTAGAATCCCACAGCCCTATCATTTTGACTTTTGCTTTCTTTTCCAAACTGGATCTTCCCACTCTACATGACTTCTTCCCTTAAAAAAGGAAGCAGGGATGAGATGACCTCAGTGTGTGCCTGTACATTCTGCTTCCAACTACTTCAGGATCTAAAGAGACAAAGGCTCAGTACTGGCCCCGCGGCGTGGCTACTGAAGCACCATATCATGTCATTTAACCCCAGACCCTTCCTTTCACCCATTTAATGAAATAGCAGATGGTATTCTGACCTAGGCCCTTCCTGGACATTGTGGAGATGGATAATGGAGAGAAGATTCATTAAGGACCCTTTGAATGACTTACATTGGTTTCAGATAACTCTGGTGACAGAATCATTTTCATTTGAGTGGGTGAGTAGATGGATACTTATTAAATAAAGACAGTCAATCATGATAAGCTAGGCACTTGATAAATAAAGATCATCCACCGTGACCACGTTGTTCTGGGGTGTATTTTTGCAGTGCCTCTCGTTATACTGAAGACCCTCAAGTGTTCTTTGTGGCTGTGAACTTTGGCCTGATATGGCTCCCTCCCTGTACATTTTACAGGTACATTATTGTAGCACCTCAGTGCTCAGATATAAATGCTAAAAACAGAAAGGAGGAAAAAAATTCTACTTTAAAATAATGACAGGTTGGCAGGTTGAATGGTGGGGTAATAGGAACAAGAGGAATTATCTGCTTCAATGATACTCATTCCACTGTCGTATTCACATTAACACTACAGGCATGACTGAGACAGAGTTCCCATTAACACGCCCATTCCAGTTCGCTCCGTTTCCTCTGTTCTCCTATACTGATCAGTTCCTTTAGAAAGTGTCCTCAGGCTGAAATTTTCCCTGTTTGACATCAATTCAAAGGTAAATTGACTGCAAAGTTTGAGGCAAATTCTAATTGTGTTCATGTGTGCTTCACAAAGTGTACAAGCCTACTCTTCCACTCAATTTTCATACTCAGGAGCCTTCTCCACAGTCCACATAGCGTCACTGACAATATTTGATAATACACTGTTGCCTGCTGCATCGCCTAAGGATGAATTGCTTTTAATTTTGCCCATTTAAAAAAGGGAGATTAAATGTCACGACATTATTGTGTCAAACTAAATCATGTAACTATGGTACAAATATTAGCAAAAATATTAATTGCATCTACATTTACATTACAATAAACAGATTAGAAGATAGATAGATAGATGAGATAGATTCATGTTGGTTTCTGTTGATTTATATTACCATACCATCAGTGATAAGTTTGACAAAAAGAGCAAGAATTGTGCCAAAAAGCCTTTATATATTCCTTCTTGCCCCTGCAGATTTAATGGCTCATAGTCTTCTTTGGAGGAACATAGATTCTCCCTTTGGATTGCAGGAATTGCGTGTTGATTTGTGTCCAGTCTTCCTGGATGGAGAATTTTCCAAGCCACATTGGCGGGGCTGTAACCAAGGATGTCTGAAACCTGGTGGGCATGTAACCAGGAAGATATTTTTGAAGGTCATCCCAGTTCAAAGCCATCTTGCTACAGGGTGGCAGAATCCCAGTGGGCTGGGACACCAGTGTATGAAGCTGGACTGAGGGGGTAGCAAGGCTGACCGGGATATGGGAACTCATGAACAAGTCAAGGTGCCTGAGTTTTTGTTACGGAGTTTCCCTGAAGCTTTCCAATTGCCAGGGATGCTTCTTTGAATGATTACAGACCGGGATGTTCTCCTTCACTGCACTAACCATGGATGGGGTAACCATTCCAGCCTTGCCAGGATGAAAATGTTACCATATTGTTATTCTTCATTTCCCTTCCCCAAAGAACAAAAAGGCATTTAACTAGATCTTGTAGGCAGAGAGCCCTTTCTTCCAAGTCAACATGTAAACAAAATGCACAAGAAAGAAACAAAACCACTTTTACTCCATTCTAGTTTCTTCATTCTATTCTTCATTTTCTCAGATACAGAAAGAGAAAGAACAAAGACTGGATATTTTAAAAGATGTGTATATTTTCATCTAATTCGATTAATGTTATTATACCAAACATTGGAAAGGTGTTAAGAAGAAATTGTTTCCACTTAAACTGCCTAAAAAGCAATATTGCTTCAGTCTTGTTAAATCAATTACTCTCTGGGCTTTCAGGAGTTGGCAAGCTATGTTTGTATGCCCTCAAAAAGAGCTGAAGTTGCAGATTTATTATTTAAAACCTCTATGATTTGTCGCCCTCCAAAAAAGAAAAATATAATCCCATCTGAAATCCAGATTGGACCATTTCAATAGCAAACACATTCATGTATTATTTCCGGCACTTCCTTAGCGTTAAGGACTTCTTTGGACATTCAGTCAGGCCCAGCTTTCATAATGAAATCTATCCCTTAGATAAAGGGAAATCAACAGACTTGGTACCTTAGGCTAACGTGATTTTCTGACTTTCGAAGGGCAGCAGCTTGTTTATTGTTTTTTTTTTTTTCCATCCTGATAAGTTTCCAAGGCAAAATGATTTATCTCTGTCCAGTTCTTCTTGGGATATTCACTGGGCAGAAAGTGGATTAAGGAAGAAGTAGAGAATGGACTGAAATAGAAAGAGAAGGAACTCCAAGGGCAATACTGAAAAGATGATGGCTTAACCTGATTACTGTGTATCCCCTAAAGAGAGCAAAAATCAAATTAAATTGGAGAAAAAGAAAGTAAAAAGAGAAGGAAATTGCAATATTTTGGTCTAAGGGAGATTGCATTGTAGAGTTAATAGAATTTAGATGGCAACATCATTTTTAAAACTAGATTGGCTCATGCCTATAATTCCTGAATCTACTGTTCACAGGCAAGGTTTGTGTGTGTCTTTTCCTGACATGACACGAGAAAGAAAATGTTCATGAATGATAATTGCCTAGTGCCAGCAGTCACATAATTCCCTTTCAAAAGAGAACAGGGAAAAGAGCTGTTGCCAAGGTAAGCCTGGAGGCTGTGAAGACCCAGAGCTCTCCGTTATCTGAGGCTCCACCCACAGCTTGTCATTTCTCCCCAGAGCATCTGTCTGGCACCTGGGAAAGTTCCCTTCCTGAGCCTGACCTGGAGGCACCACCCAGCTGGGATTCACCTCCCCCATTCACCACGATTGTGTGAGCACGGGATGCTCATAGTTCTCTGGGGGAAGCATCCAGATGTGTCACTGAAGGTTCTTGTCCTCGAGAGATAAGACATCTGGACACGTGAGTGATGTAGTAAGTCCAAGATTGAATGTAATAAATGCCAAATTAG
This sequence comes from Mandrillus leucophaeus, assembly GCF_000951045.1. Taxonomy (NCBI): domain Eukaryota; kingdom Metazoa; phylum Chordata; class Mammalia; order Primates; family Cercopithecidae; genus Mandrillus; species Mandrillus leucophaeus. The sequence goes on along the minus strand of NW_012108919.1, from coordinate 4,968,600 downwards.
TGTGCAGACTGGCTATTCTCAACTTCGGTATCACATCCCCATAGGCTGTCATGGTCAATGAGGAGAAGGGAGTGGAATTAGGGCTGTCATTGCTAGAATAGCGCCTGCTCCCACAGCCTGCCTTATAACAAAAACAGGTGGCGTTTGTATGGTGCCGAGAGTGCACCTGGCATTAGGTAAGGCATTGTACCTGCCTGATAACAATGCTCTGAGTCCATCAAATGGAGATAGTAAAGAGTACCTACCTCTTAGGTTGTGAAGGGAGTAGGAGAGATTATCCATATGATGCACTTAGTGCCTGGTGAAATAGGCAGGAAAATGCATCATCTTACTCAGTTGACAAATGAGGAAACCAACGTTGAGGGGTGCTGAGGAAATTCTAATAAGTAGTTATTGGCAGGACCTGCATTCTAACTTTGGTCTGACTCCAAAGGCCAGTGTCTTAACTTTTATGTTTTGCTGCTCTGTGGTAAATGGGCAAGTGTGTAGACCAAGGTGAGCTCTATCAGTGATGTTGAAATAGACACCCGCTAAGCGCCACAGGAGAGGATAGTAGGATGAAGTTATAAGAGACGACACCGTGGAGGAAGAGAGGTGTGGGAAAATGGTAAGGGTGGGGAAGGTAGAGAGGAAGGCAGTTTAGAAGATGGAGAGGTCAGCCTGCTTTGGAACTGGAAGACAGTGGGTAGAGCAGTCTGGGTGAAGCTGGTGATGAACCTGAGGAGGACATTAAGGAAATTAAGCTCACATTGCAATCTTGCTCTCCACCATCTACCAGGCACGTGCAGCAAAGCCTCCTCCTCAGATACGGATTCCCCTTGTGGTCTTCTTCTCATCCTTTGAGGAAGCAACTTGATAATGCAGCTGTGTGCTTAGTCAATCCCCCAAATGCAAGTGCATCATGAGACCTTGGCAATGATCTGGTTCAACCCAGCAGAGGATCTCCTCTACAGGGGAAACATTTCCAGGGACAGGGAACTCATTGCTTCTCAAGGGAGCCCAGTTCTTTGATGGAGAGCTTTCATGAGTAGAAAGCATTTCCTCATGGCATCTCTGCTTCTTGAGCCCCTCAGGTATTTGAACACAGTTGTCTTGTGCTGAGTTTCTTCTTGTCCAGGCCGAGTGACCCCAGTGCCCCCACTTTTTTTTAACCCTCTCCCTATATCTTTGCTTTGATGCAACTACCTCTAGCTTGCAGCTTCATGGAAATCACATGGCTTTGGAGAGCAGGAAATGAGTTCACATTAGCAGCTGTCCTCACATATAGATCACCAGTTAAAAGGGCAGATTAGGAGAGAAGATGAGGAGGCTACCACCTACACATGTACCGAGTAGCTATAGTGAAACTGAAGTCAGAGGCAACCTTATTTGCAAAGTGTTTCAAGAAGCTCAGCACAGCTATGAGCTTTAATAACTTCAGAAGTCTATTTGCTAAAATCTTGCAAAACACACCCCTGAAAAATTCAATTATTTAAATTTCTATTATACTTATTTAGTTTTATAAACTTTTAGAATATATTTTTTATTTTAATATACATTTATTTATTTTTTTCTTTCTTTCTTTCTTTTTCTTTTTTTTTTTTTTTTTTTTT
>NW_012108919.1:4964508-4966803 GCF_000951045.1 Mandrillus leucophaeus | reverse complement strand
TGTTGGCCAGGCTGGTCTCAAATTCCTGACCTCAGGTGATCCACCCACCTCGGCCTCCCAAAGTGCTGGGATTACAGGTGTGAGCCACTGCGCCCAGCCTATATATTTCTTACTATATCACAATAGGACAGCTGTATCACCCTATTCCTTTATAGTTTTTGTCATAAGTGTTGCTCTTAGAAAGTCTTTTCTTCCACCAACACAATATAAACATTTACCCATATTTTCTTCTGTAGTCGAAGTGTGAGGCCCTCAGGTGCGGTTGGTGCAGTCAATTATATTCCTCATTTCCTAAGACATTATTGGTGGTTAATCTTCCTAGGTTCCTCTCTACTTTTTAAAATCCCTTTTATCCGCGTTTCCTATTCCAGTCCCGCCATACAACCAGTCGAATGTGTTAAATATGCATCGTTTTTGTATGCATTTGTTTTACCTAAATATGTATTGTATAATGCTCACACATTTTAAGCGGCATGAGTGATACTGCGTTATATATCTCATTCTATTTCTTACTTGTTTTGCTCCGGACTACATTTTTAAGGTCCCTCCTTGATGTTGGTGTGCCTCGGGTCCGTTGCTACTGACTTCTGCTCGGCCCTCTGTAGTACGCATGCCCCACATTTCACCCAATGGCCCTCCCAGGAATGGACGTGCTGCTCACCTCCAGCTTCCACCACCTTGAACAACAAACACTGCATTCACTTAGGGACCTGTGCGAGAGGAAACTCAGTGCACCAACATGAAGGACTTTGACAAAGATGAACATAGACAAAGTTAGTGGTTGACAAATAGTAAAATGATCTTTGCAGACCCTAAACTAACAAGAAACTGATATCTAGAACATATAAGGAACTTTCTCAAATCAACTAGAAAAATACAGAAACTCCAAAAGAAATTTGGCAAAAAAAATATAAACTGGCATTTTACAAAAATGCAGGGGGTGAAGTGACTTGTGCCTGTAATCCCAACACTTTCGGAGGCCGAGGCAGGCAGATCATTTGAGCCCAAGAGTTTCGAGACCAGCCTGGGAAACATGGTGAAACTCTGTCTCTACAAGAAATACAAAAATTAGCCCAGTGTAATGGCTTGCACCTGTAGTCCCAGCTACTTGGGAGGCTGAGGTGGGAGGATGGCTTGAGCCCAGGAGGCAGAGGTTGCAGCCAACCGAGATCATGCCACTGCACTCCAGCCTGAGTGACAGCGTGAGACTCTATCTTAAAATAAAATAAAATAAAATAAAATAAAATAAAATAAAATAAAGATAAAAGGAAATAGAAACCTCCCCAAATTAACAAGTATATAAAGAGATATTCAAATTCACTTGTAATCAGAGAAATGCATTTTAAAACACTAATGAGCTTATTAGAATGCTGAAACCAGAAACTAGACGATCTCAGGTGTTGGTGTGGATTTGGAAGCATAGAACCCTTCTCGCGCTGGCAGTGGAAGGGTGGCAGCCATTCGGGAGAGCAATCTGGCAGTGCTTCGTGAAATTAAGTGCCTACAATGCTCCTGTCCCAGAAACTCCACTTTTTTACTAACACTTTTATAGTTTTGGTTTTTGTTTATTTCTAACACATACCTATTTTATTCATCTGGGATTTATTTTGTTGCAGAGTGTAAGTATTTAGCAATATTTATTTTCTCCAAATGTTTAGCCAGTTGACCTAACACCTTTGAATAACACCTCCTTTTCCCCTCTGTCCTTCTATCACTCCTAGCTTCTCGTAGATTGCTGGGTCTGTGTCCAGGTGTTAGATGTCTAAGCAGTGTATCTCGGGGTTGCTAAGCAGTGAGCACTTGGAGAATGTTTAATCCTTCCTGTGTTTTGTGCTTTGATGTCAAGAGCCATGAACCAACCACAGATCCAGAGAAAAAACTGTCACAGAAACCAAGTGCTGTTTTCCTTGGTACTTACACATTCTTGATGGATAGAACCTTGGTTTTATACTGTTATTCTTAAATGAGCTCCTTCTCACATTCTTTCCCTCCTTGCTGGTTGCCCAGCTTTCTGATAGCATCTTCTTTGACTCAAGAAGTCAGATGTCTCTCTCTCTTCTCTCTCTTTCTCTCCCTTTCTGTCTCTCCTCCCTCTTTCTCTCTTCCTGCTCCTCCTACTCTCTCTTCTTCCCTCTCTTCCATCTCCCCTCCCTCCCTCCCTCTCTTCTTTCTTTTCTTTCCCTTCTTTCTTTCTTTCTTTCTTTCCCTTCTTTCTTTCTTTCTTTCTTTCTTTCTTTCTTTCTTTCTTTCTTTCTTTCTTTCTTTCTTTCTTTCTTTCTTTCTTTCTTTCTTTCT
>NW_012108919.1:4940585-4964458 GCF_000951045.1 Mandrillus leucophaeus | reverse complement strand
TTTCTTTCTTTCTTTCTTTCTTTCTTTCTTTCTTTCTTTCTTTCTTTCTTTCTTTCTTTCTTTCTTTCTTTCTTTCTTTTTTCTTTCTTTCTCTTTCTCTCTCTCCTTTCTTCTCTCTCTCTCTCTCTTTCTTCTCCCCCTTTCTCCCTCCCTCTCCCTTTATCTCTCTCACTGAGCGCCACACTAATCCTGTTTCAAAAAGAAAGTTTAAAGTCTTGAACAGCGTTTGGAAATCAGAAAACCCTTCTGGAGATTAGCAATTTGGGGATTTCACTCAGCCCACATTAAAGAAAAAAAAATATCCTTCAGAGTTGAAGTGCCTCTTTGTTTCATCATAGCAGGCCTGTTGGCACTCAGGCAGGTCTTGCCTCCCTGTACAGGCTCATTCTAACCACCAGATGCAAGGCATCTGACCACAGAGGGTTAAAAGCCTAAGAAGCAGCAAGGATGCCTGAAAACCACCTTCATATTAGGGAGAGCAAGTCGCATCCAAGGCTGCAGGAAAGTGTGTCTGCTTGAAGAATGTCAGTCACTTTGGTTTTAAGAGACACAGACAGCACTTAAAGGCTGTCAGTCATTTCTTATGAGAGGAGTCAAGAAACTTTTAACATATGAATTGCCAATATTTTATACAGTAAATTAGAAATATATATCCATATATATATACACACACACACACATATATATATTTAGTAAATGTGAAAAATTATTATCTCCCAGCTTGGGCCATGTCTTTTCCATGAGACTATTTGGAGTAGCATTTATTACCTGTCAGTTTTTTTTTAAGTTTAAATAGATGTATTAAAGCGTAAAGAAAAAGATCTAGTCTGACCCCCCTTGACTGTAATGCTCTATAGTCAATTTGGAAACTGACAATTTGCTAAAGTAAGAAGCTGTCCTACTGGACAAAGTTGACATACAAATTGTGCTATCTGCTACAGCAGCCACCAGATACATGGGGCCATTTAAATTTAATTAAAATTCAATGAAACATTCGTTGCAGTCACACCAGCTTCATTTCAAGTGCTCAACAGCCCCATGTGGTTAAGTGGCTACTGTACTGAACAGCACAGATAGAGCATATTTCCGAGATCACAAGAAGTTCTCTTGTACAATGGTGTCTTGACTCTCGCTACTCAAAGTATGGCCATGGCTCAGCAACATCGGCACTGCCTGAGAGCAACACTGGCTTCCTGGCATGTGACCTGGGCAGAGTTGTAGGGCTTTTCGCTCAGGAACTGTTTGAGACTGTTGCCCAGGCTGGTCTTGAACTCTTGGGCTCAAGCGATCTGCCTGCCTTGGCCTCCTAAAGGGCCGGGATTACAGGTGTGAGTCACTTCGCCCAGTTCTGCATTTTCATAAAATGATAGTTTATATTTTTTGCCCAATTTCTATTGGAGTTTCTGTATTTTTCCTGTTGATTTGAGAAACCACTAAATTACTAAGCACTTGCTTTAGTGCTTTGTCGTCGCCATCTTGGAATTGTTCATGATTTTTGAACAAGGAGTCCTGTATTTTGCACTGGGCTCCACAAATTATGTAACCAGTCCTACTTGAGCGCTTGCTCCAAATGCAGAGGCTCAGGCCTCACCACCCACCTGCTGAATCAGAATCTACACATAAGGAGACCCCCAGCTGAATCTTCGGGACATGAAACTTCGAAAACACAATCCAGAAGAGTAGTCCAAAGATTTTAAGTATATGTAACTCTTTCTTCAAATTGACTCTTTCTTTAAATTAAAATTAAATTTGCGTAGAGCCAAATATATAGAATAGATTAAAATAATTATGCCTTTTACTCAATTTATATAGTCATGGTTTGGCTATAAATAATAACTGGTGGTTTTTGGATTTGGGGGTTTGTGTGGAAGAGCTTGAATGACACTAATCTAGATGCCACTGGCTGGAGACAGTTTATGATGTTGAGACACCCCCAATTCTATAACCACAGAGAACTGGGAAAGCCCACGTGAGCCAGCTGTCTTGGAATAAACAAATCAGACCCATGATAACCATAGTATTACATAATCTTTGTATGTAACATTAGCCAACACATATTAGTGTATTTGAGAGCTCCCAGTTGGTACTAAGCACTTCACTACACTACCTCATTTAATCTTCACAACTCTATAAAAGAGGTTAAGATTGCCTCTTATGCAAGAGTAAGTGGAGGCTTGCAGAGACAACATTTGAACCCAGGATTAGGGTGGGATGAGTGAGGTACTCAATGTGGGTATAAAATTGAAGGGAGCAGTAAAACATTTAGTAATCAAGATAAATAATATCTGAATTCAGTGTTTGAAAAAAGTAAGATGAATGCAAGAATATCCGTAATGAACAAACTTTAATCATTTTAAGTAAAGATGACAGGCTGCTGTTCTTGGCTTGACTTATGACGCTATATTATTGTGCAATGGGAATCAGCCTGTCCGATGAGTCCACGGCTTCATGGCATCACATGGCTATGGAGTCCCCAGCCAGGTTGATGAGTGTTGACAATAGTGCATGAATAGATTGGGCAACACAGGTTTTATATAATAGTCATTGATTTCTGGTTGTAGGGATTTTATTAACTTTTTCCATTTTGTTCAAAATAGGGGTGGGTGTTTTGGTAAGTGTATATAGAAGGCCACATTTTTCTTTCTGCCTCAGAATCCAATGTGAATTGCTGCTGCTCAGCTTTTTCAGATTCCAGAGACTGGGTCAAACGCCTACTTCTGCCCACACCATTGATTCACAATCCTGGCTACACATGACACTCGCTAAGGGAGTCATGAAAACAGCTCCATGGCCGGGTCCCATCCCCAGAGGCCACTTCCCTTTGTCTGGGTGGTTCAGAATGGGGTCTGACACTGGGTTTGTTGCAAAACTCTCCAGTTTGTTCCAATGTGTGGCCAAGGTTGACAGTGACTTTGCTACATTACACTGCCTTTCTTGAGGGATCAGGGGAGGCTAGCACACAAAATACAACTCTCTCTGAGCATAAGGTAAGGTGAGGTCAGCTGGAAAGCACATGTGCTTCCAGCTTGGAATAAGAATCGTGGCATTTTAGATCTAGATGGTGCCTTAGGAGTCATAGAATGTTTGAGCTAAAAGGACCTGGAATTAGATTGCCAGTTTCACTGATGAGTAAACAGAAACTCAGAAAAGTTACCCCAACTTGCTAACAAGAGGCAGAGAGACAACAGAAACAAAAGGCTCCTGACCTCAGCCCGAGCCCTTTTCAAGGAACCCATCAGAGAAAAACCACTTTCGGCTCTCACCAAAAAGAAATGAGAGCAGCCACCAGTGTCCATAGCTCTCCCCAAAACAGTAGAATCTACTTAATTCAGTGTTTTAAAATTTTCTTTTCCAGAATAAACCTGATTAATCCAAATTTCCATATATAAAGTGCCAGTTTGCAGGCCAAATGGTTTTTCTGATCCGTACGATGTTTTCAAAAGTTGATCCAGGCCGGGCACGGTGACTCGTGCCTGTAATTCCAGCACTTTGGGAGGCTGAGGTGGGTGGATCACCTGAGGTCAGGAGTTCAAGACCAGCCTGGCCAACGTGGTGAAACCCCATCTCTACTAAATATACAAAAATTAGCTGGATGTGGTGGTGGGCACCTGTAATCCAAGCTAGTTGGGAGGCTGAGACAGGAGAATTGCTTGAACCAGGAGGCAGAGGTTGCAGTGAGCCGAGATCGCACCGTTGCACTCCAGCCTGGGCAACAGGAGTGAAACTCCGTCTCAGAAAAAAAAAAAGTCAATCCAACATTTAAACATGGGGAGATTTTCCATAAAATTTTACATAATGTATATGCTTCTACTGAATACCTGGAATACTTGGCAATATCCCTGATGGTAGCACCGGCCAGAGCTGAGTCATTGCTGCCTATTGTAAAGAGGCCCAAACCCTCCTATTTTTGTTACAGCCTCCACTACTTCCAAGCCTAGTCATGACTCTAGGCTGTCTAAATGTCACCGAAAATTTTAAAATTGAAGTCGACATCTCAGAAATGCCAGAATCCTCCACCCAGTCTGTTTCATGCATTCACGTTAACTGTTAGGCCCTGGTGGCATTTGAGTTTGCAACCCCTGATTTTGTCATGATAGGTCCACAACGCACCAAATGCTGGGGCAGAAAGAGCAGCCCAGGCTGCGTGGTGAGGCTATTTTTCTGCAGCGGAGACCTGAGGAGGTCTTTTACGAAGGCTTATGAGGGCAGGACCTTCTATTCCTGGTTTCCCCACTACATCGCTTGGTTTTCAGTTGTATCTGTAAACCCCAAACTATTCAACATTTTTTTTTTCATTCAAAATCTTTGTTCTATGTCATCAAGGTTTTTCTTCCTGCCTGATTTGTCTGTGCTCTTCTCCTATCCCGGAATGCCCTCCCTCTTTTTATCTGAAGTCCAATCATCCTTCTAGGCTCAGCTTCCTGGATTACTCTGATCCATGCGGGTCTCTCCCTTCTAGGAAACTCTTATGACCTCAAGTCAATAGAGAAACCCTATGTTCCTTTGATTTCCCCAGGTCAGAGGATAATCTCCTTAGATTTGCCTGTGTATAATTCCTTTGAATCCTCCCTAACAGCCAGGACCGGGGTACACAGACCATGGTGTGACTTAGGGTCCCCTGTACTTTCCTCCAGGCGGCAGGAACAGGCGATGCAGCTCCCACTACCAGCCACGAGAGGTCGCTCATCCACACGCATCTTGCCCTGCCCAGGTTCCGTGCTGCACGTAGATTACTCGAGCCTCTGGAAGTAGGGCAGGCTAATTTATTTCCTCTCCAACACAGCCTCGGGCCATCAGAGCCTCTGATGTCAGGGTCCCTGCCGTGCAAGCTGCAGAATGAAAACACTGCAAATAAGAAAGGTCACTGCATCCGCTCTGCACATTTACTTCTCACCTGAAATCTCTGCCTCGCTAGCAACATCCCAGCTCAGGCTCGGAAGATTTTCCCAACTCAATATTCCAGCAGGAGGGAGAAGAAATCTATGACTACTGCGTGTATTACGGGTGTGCTTTTACAGATTATTGCATCAGGTCCGTGGTCCAGCAATGTGCCAAGAAAGGGTTCCATGCACTTTCGTCTGCTCCCATCCCCAGGGAGTTTCCCACCAGAGCACTGATGCTCCGACTCTGTTCTGCTTTTGCTATTACTGTTCTCCACTAATAACAACACTGACCTTTTAAAACAGGCCTTCTCAAATGAGCCAGCCTTAAAGTAGAGGTAGTGGCCAGGTGTTATGTCAGAGATTTGATGAATCCAAAGTAGCAAAATGAAGGGAGCACACTAATTCCAAAAATGGGACAGATGCCACAGGAAGGTAGGAGAGCAAAAAATGTAGGTACCTAAGGTAATACCAAACACGCGTGTCCAAGTACCCAGCATGGTGTCATGTTAGCATGGTGTCATGTTGGCATGGCAGACCGGAATGCCGACATTAGTTGGATCTGAGTGATTGTAAAGGTTTAGTAAGGAAATGTGTCAGTCAGAGAGATTCAAATAGGTGTCCAGAGACTGGGAAGGAAGGTAGCATAGAGCTCTGCTTGGAAGCCCTGGACTCCAAAACCCTAAGCACAGGCTTTCTGGGCTGGCTAACATGTTTCAACACCGTCTCTAGGGAGCATTCAGACCTACTGGCAAACCTTAAAGGAAAGGCGAATTTGCCATCAATTTCACCCATCACTTGCACCATGATCGAAAAGGTGTGTTTATTAGTAGAGGCAGCACAGCATCTGTGGAGCCAGACTTCCGAAGTGAGAATCAGAGTTCTGACGTTTACTAGCCATGGATTAAGCTCTGTGAGCCTCAGTTTACTCATCTGTTAAAATGAGACTAATAACCCTACCTGAGCACTGGGTTTCTATCAGGATTAAAGTGCTTGGAATGGTACCCAATGCACAGCAAACACTTATGTAAATATAAGCTGTTATCACTAATATTATTGTTATTAATTTTGTTATCCATTCTACACAAAACACACAATGAAGCCCCTATTTTCCAGGCCTGACTATGTCTTAAATAAAGAACACGAAAGAACTTTTTCAGAAATAGTGTCAATTTCATACCTAAGCAATGACAATGTCACTTTCAGTTCAACAAGGCTCTCTCCTTTCCTATAAAGCAAAGTTAATAATGGTCTTAGAGCTACTTATTTCACTTTATCCTCCCACTCTTTAAAACAAGTCTAAAAGAAAAGGGTGAGAACATATTCAACGATACATGAATTCAACAAATATCTCCTGAGAGCCTGTTGTGTGCCAAGCATTGTTTCAGGTGCTGGGATGTCGCAGGGAGGCAAATCTTCAGTCCTGCCCTAACGAGGGTTACATTCTGGTACATGGACACAGGCAAAAAAGGAGCAGGGAAGCAGACGAGGTAGTTCAGATAGTGTTGGATGCAATAAAGGAAATGAACAGGGTGGCTTGGAGGGCCACCCTGTTAATCTTACTTAAGATGGGATGATCAAGCAAAACCTGTCTGAAAAATGACATGTGAGCTAAGATCTGGAAGATGACAAGAACTGGACATGCAGACAGCCAGCCAGTGCATAGGTATAGAAAGTGGAAGGGACCCTGGGGTGAGAACAAACTTGGACAATTCAAGGACAGAAAGAAGGCCTAGGGACACAGTGTAATGAAAAAGGGGCGTCTTTGTCCTGTAGTATTCTGCTGTAACAGAATACAACAGACTGGATAATTTATAAAGGACTAAAATTTATTTCTTATAGTTCTGGAGGCTGGAAAGTCCAAGATGAAGGCACCAGCAGGTTTGGTGTCTGGTGAGAGCATGTCTCTGCTTCTAAGATGGTTCCTTGAACACTGAATCCTTTAGGGAGGAGGAACACTGTTCTTCATGTGGCTGAAGAGCAGAAGAGAGCAAACCCCATAAGCTCTTTTTCATAATGGCATTAATCCATTTGTGAGGGCCAAATCCTCATGACCTCAACATCTCCCATTAGGTCCCACCTCCTAACCCCATTGTACTGGGAATTAAGCTTCCAACACATGAATTTGGAAGGGACAAAATATTCCAACCATAGCAAAAGGAGAATGGTATAGCATGAGTTTGGAGAACGAGGCAGTGGCCACATCACGTAGGGCATTGTTCACTGGGGTAAGGTGTGTAGATCTTATTCTGATGAGAAGCTATTGGTCATGATCTACACAGAGTAGACACATGATCCAATTTATGTTTTAAAATGTGGGAGAAAGACTGGAAACAGTGAAACCATCTAGGAAATGAGAGATGATAATGGCTTGAACCAAGCTGGACATGGTGAAGATAGAGTGAAGCGGATGGATTTTACATCAACTTTCAAGTTAAAACACAGAATTGCTGATAGTCTAACAGTGGAGGTTGAAGGAAAGGAAGAAATTAATGGTTATTTTGCAGATTTTATACATGAGTGGGTGGTGGTGGCATTTACTAAGAAGCAAAGAAAATGAAAGCAGTAGACTGGGCTAGGGAAAGAAGGGTTTGGTTTTGCACATGATACATTTAATATGATTATTAGACATCCAAATGGAAATATCACATAGGCAGTTGTCTATACAAATTTGAATTTCAGGAGAGGGGGCTGGGTATGAACATGTAAACCTGAGGGTCATCAGCAAATAGGGATCTAGAGCCAAACGCCCGACTGAGATTATTCCAGCAAGAAGGTGTTCTGGATACATTACGTAGCCATTTACCTGGGATTGGGAATATGATTGAGTTCACTGATAAGGAAGTCTCACAAGGTTTCCACTAGAGTCAGTTTCCCACTCCTAACTCAGATGTGCAGACCCAGGAATGGCAACACACTGAAGATGAGGGAGAATCAGAGAAGGGGATTGTCTCTATTTTGTTTTTTATCCCTTAACTTTGAAGTTTTTTATTCATCATGAAAGTTTTTACTCAGTGCCAAATACACACTAATCAAACTGGTTTCCTGGTCCACACTGTGAGTATAGCACTGGATAGACATTATGGGGGGCAGATTAGATAAATAAATATGATTCCTTCCTGTCTGGAATTCAACCACACAGAAAGAAAGGAAATTACTAAGAGTGAAACAATCCAAGTAAGGCATTATATGAGTTTAGTTCAGGAAAGAGAAACCATACTGTTTAGTTTGGGGAAAGATTGCTTTAGTAAACTAGGTGCAGAAAAAATTGTGGAAGGGCTGAAGAGTCTGCTCTCCACTGACCCTTGGAGACCACCTCCTAGAACATGACAGAACTGACTGCCAGGGAAACTAGTACGTTTGAAGCCACCACCAGATTAGTCAAGCTCAAGAGCTCATTCTGACAGCTGCAATTCAGACATCAGGGAGCTGCCAACACTGTGTGGCCATGGAAATTGCCTTGGGGGCACTCATCAGATTATAGAATAGGCCCTGGAACACTGAGACCACTCATGCCTCACCACCGTTCCAGCCCCTCACTCCCCATTCACACACACACAACTCGCCCTCGGCGCTCAGGAGAAGGGACGTGGAATATTGCTGCAGAAATATTTTGTATCTCTACAACACCATTTTTGCCACTTGAGAACAGCCAAGGGTAAAGGAAAATAATCTCCACTTCAGTTTAACCTTAAAAATCCAGCAGAACTTCAGCTAATTCTCAGAACCTAGTTCCTGGCCAGAATCAGGGCTGCAACAGGACCTGAGACATATAGTTCTCAGCTTTCTAGCCTCCAAGTTTCAGTGAAGTAGCCTAGAAGTGGTTTTGAACTGGGGGTGATTTTGCTAACACACCTCGAGGTCTGTGCTACTGGCGTCTGGCAAGTGGAGGCCAGGAATGCTGCTAAACATCCTACAACACACAAGACAATCCCCACAACAAAAGATTATCTGGCCCAAAATGTCAATGGTGCTGAGGTTGAGAAATCCGGCTATAGAAAGGGTGAAATAAAGATTAACTAAGTCAATTCACTGTACCTAAAAATGGCTAAGGACTCAGGTTAGTTACTTAAATAATATGTCTCTGGAGTAATTTTTTTTTAAGAAAGTCAGTTGGGTTGAGCTAGAGTAGTTAGATAATTTTTAGTGAAGGACATGAGACTGGAATTGCCTTCTGAAGAACGTGAAGGACGGTACATGCTGAGACAATAAGGAAGATGGCAGGAGTGAGGAAGGGAAAATGGTCCATCCACAGCCTGCCCTGTAATTAACATCCCTACTAGAATGGTACCTATATTACCATCCATGAACCTACATTGGCACATCATTTTCACGCAGCGTTGGCAGTTTACATTAGGGTTCACTCTTGCTATCATACATTCTACGGGTTTGGATGCATAAGTTTATAATGACATGTATCTACCATGATAATATCATACAGAGCATTTTCCCTGCCCTGAAAATCTCTGTGCTCTGCCCATTCATCCTTCCCTCTCTCCTGACCCCTAGCAACTACTGATCTTTTATACTGTCATGATAGCTTTGTCATATAGTTGAAATCATACAGCCCACTAGTGGACTTTTAAAATCCATAATTGTCTTTAATTGTCTTTCTTCCAACACCAAATCTTCTAACATTTTAGGGAAAGGATTGTGATTTCTTTTTTTATGTGTCCAAAAAGTATTCAATAAACACTTGTGGAATGTGTGAATACATTACTAGTAATGACATTTCAATATCCCAACAATCAGAAGTGGACAATTCTTTGGGAAAGAAGAGTCCTCTCTGAAACATTGATTTATAATTAAAATCTAATGGGAAAATAAAGCAGCAGCTAAAAGAGTCTGGATCCAGTATTGAGGAGCTGGGTAACCTTTTTCCAACAGTCTTGGACCATCTATAAGTCTATGACACAGTGACACACTTTTAGAGACAGAGTCACATATAGGAATGGCTTTCTGAGTAGTAACTGCAGTTGCAAATCATATAATAATTATGGTTTGTAAAATTTCTCCATAATTTTAGGTGGAATTGTTTATTCATCTTAAGTTACTAGGAAGGAGTAGGAACTAGGGAAAGAAGAATAATTTCCTTTACAAGAAAATGAGTAATTCTTTCAAAGTACTTCAAGATTTCCCATACCATGATTATAAGATACATGTACCATTCTTTTCCCTGGAAGAAACACCTGATTTCGGTAACATCCTTTAACAAAATTGTTTTGCCAACTGTATACTCAGCACAAGGATAAATTTATGTTTTATTTTTAGAGGTGTTTATCAGAATCTTGAAAGAGCTGAGTATGTCTTTGCTTAGTCAAAGACATTTTGATTTGGTAATGTAAACACAACAAACTAGAAAAGGCCTTTAATGTTGAAATTATGGGAGATCAAATATTTAATGTTCAATAGTGAAACAGCAGGAAAATTAATTTGCCAGGAATTTTTACAGAGGATAACTAACCTCCAAGCACCATCCTTCATGTCTGAAAAAATGTATCTATTATTTCAAGTGTCGGTCAGGTCAGCCAACACTAATTATGGGATTTAGTACATGTGCATGAAGATGGGGGGTGTAAAATTGCCAATCATTTTCTACCCATGGAATTGAAAATTGCAGAAAATCAATTACAATATTGTGAAGAAAATGGAATTAAATTTTTTTTTGTTTATACCTGAACAAATGTTTCTCGCTTCACCTTAGATGAATTCTGGTATGTATGTGTTTTGTTTGTTTATTTTAGAGAAAGTAAGTAATTGGTGGACAGGGCCTGTTTTGTCCTAGTCCATTCTATGAAAGGAAAGAGATTTGCTGGCAGTTTTGGAGAGAGGGTGAGAAGACAGGGAACTGCTTAGCAAATAATTAAAGAATAAAGCCTTTGCCCTTCCTGAAGGCAATAAAAACTTAATAAAACATTGAGAAGTTGAAAAATGATTATTCTCATTTTGTGTTTCTCAAGTCCTACCATAACATCTGTACAGACAGACATTCTGCAGAATTTTTGTCTAATGGAGAAATGAGAAGGAGTGAAGCTTTGTGGAGGCAAGACAAGCGGGAGGGCATTGCAGGGAATGGTAACTGGGTGGGCAGGAGAGGTTGGCCTTTATCTATCCTCAGGCCTCTCTTCTCTTTGTATCCTCTCCCATCACCTCACCTCCTCCCTCCCTGCTTCCCTCTCTACCCCACTTCACTCTCTCGCCTCCCCTTTCACCTATCTCCCTCCCCGTTTTTGTATTTTCCCTCTTCTTTCTCTTTCTCCCACCCAACCTCTTTTTCTTTTGCACTACCTCATTTCTTTGCATAGCATATACCAGAAGCATGTTTATATTTTTGTATTCATTAATCAGTGTTGTGTATTTTTTACTCAGAATTTTAAAGTGAATCAAATATCTTATATATCTTCCACCCTGATCTCTTTTCCTATCCTCCCCATCTTGCCACTGCTCCCTCAACACCACCCCTCCCAAAGAAAAACAACTTGGTTATTGCTTGCTTTTTTTATTTACTTGTAGTTTTTCTATGCTAAGTTAGTGAATCTTAACAGGAAATAAATATCCTCGCCCTGCTCAGGAAACACTAATGAAGAAAATAAAAATGTTGGAGAAATTTTAAATGGTATGCCTCTCTTTGCTATTTGATGTATGTGTTTATTCTCTGCCTTATGCTAGAAATAATTAAGAAGACCTTACAAAAATATGAATAATTTAGAAAGATAAAATAAATTAATAGGTCAGAAAATGAGTAAAAGAAAATATGAAGATAGAAAGTTTGAAAGAATCAGGAACAAATCATATATGAAATTTGCTGGAATCAGCTCCTCTTCTCATTTTGACTGACCAGATCTATTCAAATAGATTGTTTTTAGCAGAGTATCTTTTGCAGAGGTAGGAGGGGGAGACAATTTTCTTTGGAGAAAAGCTGGTCTGGATTTCTATCAGGTTTTCTATTGAGTTGTCATAGCATGGCAATTAGCTAAGCACAATCATCTAATCTCTGCTGGGAGAAGTCTCCTCAAGCACAAAAAAAGAAGAATGAGGGTTATGAAGGGATGATGTTGAGGGTCCAAACCAGAGGCAGGTGAGAGCTTACACCTTCTCATGACTGGAGAGAGCTTGCACGACACATTATGTTCTGGAAGACAGTTCAGCACGGGCATTGACTTATTTTCCGATTTTCTCATTTATCTCAATCAAGATTTCTCAACCTCAACACTATTGACATTTTGTCATACCGACATTTTGTGTGTGTGTGTGTGTGTGTGAGGAGATGTCCTGTGCATTGTAGGATGCTGAGCAGCACCCTGGCCTCAACCCAGTAGAGGCCAACCAAAAATGCTTTTGGATATTGCCAAATGTACCCTGGGTGGCAAAATTACCCCTTGTTGAGAACTACTGATCTAAATTCATTCATTCAGTCCAGGGGTTCTGGTGAACTGGAGAGAGATGTGTTCTTCCTTCAAGGGGCTTGAAGTCTTTAGTTGGAAAATTAAATGCAAGTATTTGGACAGTAAATGAATGAAGGAAAGAAAGAATGAATGAATCATCAAGCCTGGAGGACCTCAGTTTTCTCCTCTAAAAAATAGAGATCCTCTAAAAAAAAGATTTATTGAGTTCTTACTTGGTGATAAACATCATGTTTGGTACCTGTTTTTTTTAGGTTGCTGTGAGGACCAAGTGAGATGATGCATGAAAAATGTTCGGTGCAGTTTCTGATACATTGTAAGTGTTCAGTAAATGTTTACCATTATGATGTTTGTTATTATTACCATTGTTATTATCAGTATATATTTAAAGCTTTATTCTTTTCAAAGTTATTTTTAAATGTCACCTCTCTTAATAATCATAATGACTTAGTGAGTCATTATTGTTTTTCTCCCGTTTCACAGATGAAGAAACTGAGGCTCAGGGAAGAGATGTATGCCATCAATGCCGGTAAATGGCAGGCCCAACATTGAATCTTGTTAAATCCAACTGTTTCCACCTCGTCCATATTGTCCTCTAAAAAGAGAAGAACTGGCAGGAGAAATGACACACAGTGGGAAGTCCACGATGGGTATGGTTGGAATCAGCTGTGGACATCTGTTTTTTCTTTTCCAGACACAACTGCTTCTAGACTATTATGTTATACTACTAGAAAATGAAAATCCTCACCCAACTTGTCATGTTTGTGTTTTTTCTAAAACACTCTGATGCTTATACAAACCCACACATCCTATCCTAACCTCAGTTCAAAGAGCTTTTGTTAGCAGAGGTGCTATGCTTTAAAAGCCATTTATACTTCATGTGCACTGTACACGTGGCTGGGTGCAATTCAGAGTGATGGATTCTCTGTCTTGCTTCACAAGCACTCGATCTTTTTCAAGAAAACCTTTGACTCATTACAACTATGTCATGTATCATATATAAGATCCCCTATTCAAGTATTGTGATGTGTACTTGTGCTAGTTTCTACACCAGAGGGAGGTATTTATTAGGCCATGCTGCCAACAATTCCTTGTAATATATGACTTCACTAAAATACAGTTGATAATGTGAGATCCTTGTTTGCCAAAACTTAGTCCTCAAGATTGAGAGTTAAAAGAGATGTCTGACAAAGCAGGCAAAAGATGCTGCTTGAAAGTCAAAGAGATGCTGCTTGAAAGTCAAAGAATAGAAATGACAATGTAAGGAAATTGTTACTGCCCCATGAAAATGTGACATTATAATTGTTCTGAATGTCAAAGTTGAATTTGGAAAAATATTGACATTTACCACCTGAGTATCAACAGTGTCATTTCACCCCTATACAGTTAGCTGTTCTTCCCGAGCCTTCCCACTTTATTACCACCACTTTGCCTCCATCCACCTACACATACAGACCAAGAACACATTTACAGCTTGTGAATATTTCAACAGTGTGCTTTTAAAAGGTGCATTAAATTTATGCTAGATGTTGTGCTTCTGACGTGGATAATGTTACATGATGGTATAAAGATCTCCAAAGAGCTATTCCTATTAATAAATTGGCAGATGAAATATAAAAGTCAGACACCATTCCTCATTCTCAAAAAAATTATCCTATTACAATGATAGAACTTCTTCTAGGAGAGTACAGGACCTCTTCTGCCTAGAAGAAAAACATGTTTTTCTTTTTTAAAGAATTATGAGAAAGAAAAAACTAGAAAGGAAAATTAAAATTAAATGTACATTTTGGGAAGCAAATAAGTTAAAATATCATGCAAAGCCTTTAATTTAGAAAACCTGGGAGGAGTTCCTTGTTAATTTAAAATTCACTAGATAATAAAACCCTATGCATGAATTACAAATATTGTATCATAATTTATACTATACATACACATCGATTATATGTCTAGCAACCATTTAATGAATGCTTCAGAACACAATCTTAAGCCTGTATGTATCCTGTCCAAGAACTTAAAACAAAAACAAAAACAAAAACAAACATTGTTTCTGGACTCTATGTGGCCAGGAAATTACAAGATTTTCTTACTCTCTATTATCATGCAAAAGCTTAAGCATATGCACATATGGAAGTAAGTCACTGAAGGTTTCTAGAACAAATACTCTCCACTGGTGCCTCTGCCCACATTTTATAACTCAGGCTTCCTAGAAGAAACTACCTTTTTAATTGTTAGTCATGAACATTTAAGATGAATTGTACAGACTTCTTTTTCTTAAAGGCAAAACTATATCTGAACAATTTCAGTCTTAAAAGATCTCAGATGTGTCCAACTGTCCCATCACAGAGGGTAATATTATATATTTCAGGGTCTGGTTGATGTAACTTAAAAAAGCTCTAAGAAGTAGGTTTGGGTAATTCACTTAACCTATCTGAGCTTCAAATTTCTCACCTATACCATGTCAGTGGTAATACTTGATAATGTTTATCGAATATTTACTATATTCTAGGCACTATACTGTATGCTTTCATTATCTCACTTAATACTTCTAACAACCCTTTAATGTAGGTTTTATTATTACTCCATTTCCCAGATACAAAACTGAGGCTTGGCGATTAAGCAACTTATTGAAGAACACACAACCAATGAGTGGTCTAGTAGGAATTCAAAACTAGGTACAACTCATCTCAGAGCTTAAACTCTTAACCATTATTTATTAAGTTAAATGCCCTCAAAATATTTAGCAGAGTATCTGTCAAGATAGCAATAAAGGGTAGCAATAGATTTTAAAATGAAATACCTGTCTGAAGGTATCTTTGTTTACGACATAGATTCTAAACTTTGGTCTATATTTGAATCACAAGGGTGATCTTAAAAGACAAAATAACAGCAACAAAAAGCCCAAACTTTTGTTCTAATACCATCCCATACAAATTGAATTAGTATCTCTGGGGCTGAGACCTAAATATCTGTTTTGTTTTGAATTTTTTTTTTTTTTTTTTTGGAGATGGAGTCTCGCTCTGTCGCCCAGGCTGGAGTGCAGTGGCCGGATCTCAGCTCACTGCAAGCTCCGCCTCCCGGGTTCACGCCATTCTCCTGCCTCAGCCTCCCGAGTAGCTGGGACTACAGGCGTCCGCCACATCGCCCGGCTAGTTTTTTGTATTTTTTAGTAGAGACGGGGTTTCACCGTGTTAGCCAGGATGGTCTCGATCTCCTGACCTCGTGATCCACCCGTCTCGGCCTCCCAAAGTGCTGGGATTACAGTGTTTTGAATTTTTAAAGCTTTCAAAGTTCTGATTTCCAGTAAGATGGAAAAACATATTCCACTCACTCGATGAAGTTAAACACTTGAACAGAATGCATGGAGCGGTTATTTGAGGGCTCTGAAAAGTAAAAAGTAGATGGATTGGGTAAGACCAGAATTCTAAGTACCACTAAACCATCAGTGAATTTACCTTTGTTTTGTTGTAATTGTTATTGTTTGGCCTGGGCTCAGGCATCCTGAAACCCAGAGGTGGCCATTGGTATAGACAGAAAGAGCTTCAAAAAAATCCTCTAGTTCAAACACAAGAAGAAAAGGGGTCTCAGCATATAGAGACAGTGTTTTTATTTCTTTATTATCCTATTCTTTTGCTCCCCAGGTCCCAGTGGCCTATAGGCATCTGAAACTCTGCAGGAATGGACCTTCCTCTCAGATGGATGTAACTAGAATTTCAAGAGGGTGAGGGGGAGCCCCTGCTATTGTCTCTCTCTGTCCTCCCACTGCTTGGTTCTGGATATGGGATATGCAGGAATTACATGGCAGAATGGGCAAATAAAGTCCAGCTTTCTACCAGAGGATTAAAAAAGAGGAATCTCAGAGAACTGTAATGTATCATGGAGATTGCAGAGAGGGAAAAGCTCAGGAAAGTAAACGCATAAAAGTATTTCTGAACTCCTAGTCTTATGAGCTGCACAAATATATAGTTGACCTCAACCAGCATCCTATAAACTTTGAGAATTGAACTGTAGGACAGATTATTGGCCAGGTCTCAGAATGGCCACTGGATGGTGCAAACCTGGGACTGATCTGAATACCACTACAAAGCTTTGAAAATGGAATAGACATTGAAGCTACAGAAGGCTGTTTGAAACTTGTGGCCTCAGTCAAAACATGCTGTTCATCCGGTAAAACAAAAACTACAAAATTCTTCATAGATTTGAATAAGACTGAGCATCTTAAAACATAATCCAAAGTGTCCATGATAAAACAAAAAAATTACTCAGCAAATGAAGAACCAGTAAAATCTCAAATTGCCTGGAAAAGGCAGTTAACAAATGCCAATGCTGAGCTGATATAGATGTTGAAATTATCTGACAAAGACTTTACAACAGTTATTATAAACATGCTCCAAGAAGTAAGAGTAAATATTTTGAAATGAGTAGAAACATAGAAAGTCTCATAAAAATTGAAATTATAAAGAATGAAATAAAAATGTGAGAGCCAAAAAGTAGAATAACAAAAATAAAAACTCATTAGATGAGCTCAATAATAGAAATGGCAAAGGCAAGAGTTAGTAACCTGAAGATAGACCAATAGAAATTATCCAACCTGAGCAACTGAGAGAAAAGAACACTGAAAAAAAAAAAAAAAGAAAGAAAAACAAACCATGAATAGAGCCTCAGGGACCTGTGTGACAATCACAAAATTGTAATATTAATATCAGTGGAGTCTCAGAAAGAGAAAACGAAGTGCATTTTCCAAAAAAGGTTAGAAAATAAATGGCTGAAAAGTTTAAGTTTTGTGAAAGACATAAACCTGCATATTCCAGAAGCTAAGAAAACTCCAAACAGAAACAAACAAACAAACAACTCCCCCACCCACAAAAACCCCAAGACCAGATACATAATAATCAAACTGCTGAAAACTAAAGACAAAGTATTAAAAACAGCAAAGAAAAAAATAGCACATGACTTATAGGGAGCAATGTTTCAGCTGACTGTAAATCTGTCATAAGAAACCATGAAGGCAGAACAAAGCGGTGTGACATTTTAAAAGTCACTATAAATTTCTCATGAAAAACTATGAAGCCAGAAAGAAGTCACATGACATTTTTTAAATGCTGAAAGCAAAGGAATATTAACCCACAACTCTATATTCAGGAAAATATGCATGACAAATGAAGGAGAAGTAAAGGTATTCTCAGAAGAAGGAAAGCTAAGAGAATTCTTAACCAGCAGACCTCCTCAAGAAGAACTTCTAAACATTTCTTCTAATCAGACAGAAGGTAAGTGATACTAGAAGGAAATTTAGAATATCCAGAATGATGAAATAGGTACAGAAACGTTAGATATGTAGGTAGATATAGTAGACTATTTTTCTCTTTAGTTCTTTAAAATAATTGGGTGATTGAAATAAAAAATTATAACATATCAGATTAGGTTTTCAAAATATGTAGATACAATGCTTTAGATAGTTACAACATTAATGGGAAAGGGTAAAGGATCTTTTTTTTTTTTTCAAGACACTGTCTCACTTTGTCACCCAGGATGGAGAGCAGTGGCACAATCTCGGCTCACTGTAACCTCTGCCTCCCAGGTGCAAGCAATTCTCCTGCCTCAGCCTCCCAAGTAGCTGGGATTACAGGTGTCTGCCACCATGCTCAGCTAATTTTTGTATTTTTAGTAGAGACAGGGTTTCACCATGTTAGCCAGGTTGGTCTTAAACTTCTGACCTCAAGTGATCCACCCGCCTCAGCCTCCCAAAGTGCTGGGATTACAGGCATGATCCCACCCTGGCTGGGCTGGCAAAGGATTCTAAATAGTAATAAGATTTCTCTATTCCACTTAAAGTGATAAAATATTGATTTCCAGTCAACTGTAAAAAAACTATGTATGTTTATTGCATTCTTTCGAACAATCACCAAAAAAACTATACAAAGAGATATAGCCAAACATACAATAAAAAATCACAATGGAATACTAAAACACGTTTAAATAATCCCAAAGAAGGCAGAGAAGGGGAAGCAGAAGGAGGAAAACAGAGGAATAAAACAGAAAACAAATAATAAAATGTGGACCTAAATCCAAGTACATCAATAATTATCTTAAATGCAAATGGTCTAAACATGCCAATTTAAAGACAGAGTTTGTAAGCTTAAAAAAACAAAACATCATGACCCAACTATATGATGTCTGCAAGAAACTCATTTCAAACATAATAAGAATATCAACAAGGGAGAGTCTGAGAAAAGGCATCAGAGTAAAAGAGAAAAAAAAGCTTGGAATAGCGTAGGGAAATATCACCTATCTTGTAAGTTTTTACATATATCTGGGTTATAAAAATAAAAACCCACTAGTACATTCATTAGAGAATTTTTTATGTAAAACTCAAGACATCTTTCAAAAATCGCTTCTATTTGTTTCCCTAAAACTTGATTGACCTTAGGCAAGTCATTTCTCCTTTCTGAACCTCCTTTCCCTCATCTACAAAGTGAGGGGAAGGGACTGTCCCCATTCACCCTACTCTTCTTCCAACATGATAAGACTTTATCTGAGATTTCTTCCAGCTCTGTGATTTTTTTCCTATGCTTCTATTTTCCAGCTAACTTTTTTCTATTGTTTTCAAATCACTCTGTATTGGAGCCAAATTATCTTTCCATTGTTCTGTTTAACTTGCAAAGAAAGTATTAAAGATAAAACAGGTGGGAACCTGACTCACTGTCACTCAGTCAAAAGCTGTGGTCTGGAAATCTCTCAGACACACACATCTTGAAACAAAAGCAGAAACCAATATGGAAAAAAACAAGTAGAACAAGTTCCAACTGAACATCTTGCTTTATTTTCTCCTGTCAGGTAGATAAAGGCTTTAGGCAATATATATAGCCAAATATTATTTATGTGTATTGAAAACATGGATACATTGCATTTGGAAAGTTACTTGTTACAAACAAAACCTAACAAATTGTTCAGACTTTAATAATGTGAGAAGAAACAGAATAAATTAAAAGCTAACCACGTTTTTCTCAGCTTCCTGATGGGTGTTGTCCAAACAGCTTGAACAATTGCAAAATATTATTCAGGTAATTTCCAGGCATTCTGTTGTTATCATTTTAACTTAAGAAAAGTTTATTGAACATTTACTGCATCGTTCTAGCTCTAGACTCTTTGGAAGACATAAAGATGTAAAAGATATGGTCTCTATTTTCCAGATACTGTGAAAACTTCTTACTGAACTTAATGTAAATTCCAGGAAGGCAGAAAATGTGGATGTTTTGCTTATCACCATTTAACCAGTGACTGGCATGGGTGCTGTGTGGGTGTGGTCCAGATTAGTTACTGGAAGATGTGAGAAATTGGTTACAGAGCTAATCATATTTAGCTCCTTACTGAGAGGATGGATCTCCATACAAAAATGGAATTATATGTATATATTTTATATATATACACACATTTATACATATACACACAGTTTGTTAGTTATATGTGTGCATATCAGAAACAACAAGCAGATATTTTTAGTGTTTTTTTAACTTATGTAGACCCCAAAACACA
Source organism: Mandrillus leucophaeus (assembly GCF_000951045.1). NCBI lineage: Eukaryota > Metazoa > Chordata > Mammalia > Primates > Cercopithecidae > Mandrillus > Mandrillus leucophaeus. The sequence goes on along the minus strand of NW_012108919.1, from coordinate 4,944,645 downwards.
ATAAGATTGATGAACATTTTCAGGTTCATAGCTGGTTTTCTGAGAGTCCAGTAGAGTGGCACTTCTAAAACTTGAATTCCTACACCAGTCACCTGGTGGATCTTGTTAAAATGCAGATCCTAATTCAGTAGATCTGAGGCAGGGCCTGAGATTCATATTTCTTTCTTTTTTTTTTTTTTGAGACGTAGTCTCGTTCTGTCGCCCAGGCTGGAGTGCAGTGGCTGGATCTCAGCTCACTGCAAGCTCCGCCTCCCGGGTTCACGCTATTCTCCTGCCTCAGCCTCCCGAGTAGCTGGGACTACAGGCGCCTGCCACCTCGCCAGGCTAGTTTTTTTGTATTTTTTAGTAGAGACGGGGTTTCACCGTGTTAGCCAGGATGGTCTCGATCTCCTGACCTCGTGATCCGCCTGTCTCGGCCTCCCAGAGTGCTGGGATTACAGGCTTGAGCCACCGCGCCCGGCCAGGATTCACATTTCTTATAAACTTCTGTTGATCACGGTGCATGGACCACATGTTGAGTATGAGGTGCCAGATGTAAGCTGTGTCCAGGTCCAAGTAAAAGGAGCTGCAATGATTGCAATGTACAGACCTGACAGGGTAATAAACACAGAATTTTAAACTGGGATGACGATAGAGATTATTTTCAAGGAGGGAATCCTTAGACATAAGAGATTAAAAGCACCTTCTTCAGTCTCTACAGATAGCTGTGGTTTTGTTCCCACTGGAATTGGGCCTTGGGGCTCCTTTTTAAACCCTTCCTTTTCCTTCTACAAATTGATTGTCTAATTTGGTTTAGAAATGAAGTTTAAGAGCAGCCACTGGTATATCCATGGATGGGAAGAAGGACATTCCCAGTAAAGACAAGAAGCATGTTCTAAGCTGTTGCCTCTGTATGAATGAGTCTTGGGTCTTTGTTTAGCAGGGCTGAGTTACCTTTTTTCTTGGAATCTCTTGCCCAGATGGCCTATGTCTGGTTCCTGCAATAGAAGAAGGAAGAAAGGAATTTGGGAAATGAGAACTAGTGCTCAGAGATTTCCCAAAAAAGTATTCCTGGAAGCCTGAATCAGAATTTTTTTCTTTTTTTTAACTCATGCCAGCTGTTTGATGGTTATGAGTGATTTGGGTCAGGCCAGTTTAACTTCCATCATGCCAGGCCCTGAGACTGAATTTCTTGTATCACCTGGACTCTCTGTCTTCCCTAACCCTGATTTGGAAAATGTCTGATTCTAACCATTCTAACAACACCGTGTGATGTTACGTCCTAAATAACCCCTGAGAGACTATTTTTGACCTCCTTCTGTCTTCATGAGACTAGCCCATGTGTATGAGAATGAACGTATTTGTGGAAGGGAGGGTGGTCACTGAAAACCTAAATGAACTCATTTTCTAACTTGCCTGAAGTCACCAGCATTTTTCATTCATTTGGAGATTGTTTTCAAGGGGAGATTGTCATGCTAACCAAGTCTAAGGACAGCTACAGAATCTGAACTTTCAATCTGCAGCATGTCCATCATCAGATGATGATAAACTGTGTGTGTTGGCGCATTGTGGGAGGGGGTGCATGGGCAGGAAACATTAATAACAGTTTGTGCTGTGAGCTCAAGGAAATCACTGGTCTGTCATCATCACTAAATATTGGAGGGTCTTAGGAGTCTGTAGGTCCCTGGATCCCTCTTAGGAGTGAGGATCACTGACTTCCTCTTCAGTGAATGGAAATCTTACAATAAGTTAGCATCAACATCTTTGAGCCATTTCCTTCAGAGAAACCGACTGCTTTTCAGGGGACTTTCTCTCTGTGAATATTCTCCTTCTTCCCACGCCCCACTGCCTCCAACTCTTCAAATGAAAGAGAAAAAGCAAAGGCAGCAAGACAAGTGTAAATGTTGAAGGTACGTTGGATGGAAAACACATACACAGGGAGCAAACACACGTACATCTGAGTTACGGCTGTGTCAGTAACCAGCTGTGTGACTTTCAGCAAGTTGCTTAACATCTCCTGTGTTTCCATTTGTGGTTATAAAATAAAAGGGTTGGACAAGAGGATTTCAACCTACTTTTTTCAGCCTTAAATATCTAGCAGTCTACAGCTTAGCTTCCTTCTTGAGCTCATAAACCCATGCATGAGATTCTTACTTATGAAACAAAAACTCATGAATGAGAATAGTGTCCTATTATCATACGACATTGGAATTCACTTTAAAAAAAATCAAGATTACCTGGGTGACTAGAACGTCTATTAAATCCTCACTAAAGTCAAGAGGAGATCATTGCTCAGTACATTAATTTTAAACTAATCAACTCAGCAGTTTGTGGCTGGTAGTTGATCTCTAAGTCATTTTCCATCCTCTAGTGAATTCTTCTCTTTTCCTTATCCTCATCGTCAGTTGAGATCACTTCAGCTGACACTCTGGGGTGAATCTTCAGTCAGTTACCACCACCACCAATCCTGACTCCAGGCCAAGGGATTCTAACATAGAAACACAAAACCCCATCCTTGAACAACAAAACATTGATTCTCACAGGAAGTAGCTCTTGCTTTGTTTTAATAAAAACAGTCTTAGCGCTCTTACACACACACACACACGCAAACCATGTGTGGAAAAAAATGTGTCATTTGTACCTTTGCCTGGAGGAAAATGTTGAGATTGCACCTTGGTTAATAGAAATGGAATCACCGTTGACTCTCTAAGTGATTTTTCTCAGCAAGTGGTAGAGGCACAAAGTGGAGTACTCAGCGAGTCAGAAGAAATCCGATCTGAAGTGACTTGGCGTTTTGGTGCACCCAGAACTGGAGTGCTGGGAGTCAGATTTCAGGAAATAGAGGGGAGGAATTTGAACTGCATGGAAGTGATTACAAGAGAGATAATGGACAATTACATCAGAACTAACTCAAACCTGCCAAGAGGCTCAGTCGCTCTTCATTAATAATGGTGATGCTGGCAACAAATGAAATAGATGAGTGAGAGGCCTTGACTGAGCGTTGCTTCAGTTTGCATTCTGCCAACAAGTTTGCATGTGGCAAGCTGTAACTTTACTACTCAGAGTCATAAAAGAGCTGGGCACCATTCCCAGAACATTGCTAACTTTTCTTCTTTCTTCTGTGGTCCACATATTATAATTGTATGATTTTTTTTTTTCCAGAGCCATTTTCAACTCTGGAAATGGAGGGACTATGCAATGCACATGTTATCCAAGTTTAGACCTAGTTCTCTTCTGATGAGTTCTACACTGACATTTAGCTCCTGGGGGAATGGTGCTGGTTTAAAAGGTACATAGGATGACTTGCCCCAGTCACAGATGAAACGATACTAGCACTGCAACTGGATTGAAGCCCATTTAAACTTCACAAGGATTTGATTAGCTAAAGATGTCTTCGTAAAGTCCTGGACCTCAACCCAGCCCCCTCTTACTCTTGGCGGGTGATCTTAGTAGGATGTTAGATATCAGCCAACTCAGCTTCCTTTCCGTTCACCCCCAAAGTTCTGAGGATTAACCTCATTTTCGCCTCCCTCCCTCCATCTCAGAGAAGAAAGTATCCCTCCTCTTCTCTAAGTCACACTCACCATTTATGTCCTGAATCGCATCTCTTCCTTCTTGAGTCTGCAATGTGATCCATGCATGCACTTGTGTGAATTCACAAACGAAATTATGGGATCTCCTTCCATAGCTTTCTCCATTCCACACTCTCTGGCCCCCAAGGGCCCCTTTACCTGGTTCTTCAGGTCAGAAAGATGGTTATTACCTGAGTTGTAGCAGCCTGCATCTTGGACTCACTTTCCCAGCTCTGTGCTTAAAGCCACCTGCAGGGCAAAGCCATGAAGAAAGAAAAAGAAAGAAAGAAAAAAAGACAACTGGGAAATTCATCCCCTTGCAGGTCACTTCTACGTGTTTCAACTTCCCTCCACAATTTGCCTGATTTGACCTAATTTTCAGAGTCCTCTCCCATATCATGTCCTCTGTGACTGAGGGAGATGGTTATTATTTAACCTCTCCTCTGGGTCTCTGCTCCTGGCCTTCAAGCAAGACCACTAGCTCTTCCTAAGACATCTTTGTCTCACCT
>NW_012108919.1:4937266-4940535 GCF_000951045.1 Mandrillus leucophaeus | reverse complement strand
AATCTTCAGTCAGTTACCACCACCACCAATCCTGACTCCAGGCCAAGGGATTCTAACATAGAAACACAAAACCCCATCCTTGAACAACAAAACATTGATTCTCACAGGAAGTAGCTCTTGCTTTGTTTTAATAAAAACAGTCTTAGCGCTCTTACACACACACACACACGCAAACCATGTGTGGAAAAAAATGTGTCATTTGTACCTTTGCCTGGAGGAAAATGTTGAGATTGCACCTTGGTTAATAGAAATGGAATCACCGTTGACTCTCTAAGTGATTTTTCTCAGCAAGTGGTAGAGGCACAAAGTGGAGTACTCAGCGAGTCAGAAGAAATCCGATCTGAAGTGACTTGGCGTTTTGGTGCACCCAGAACTGGAGTGCTGGGAGTCAGATTTCAGGAAATAGAGGGGAGGAATTTGAACTGCATGGAAGTGATTACAAGAGAGATAATGGACAATTACATCAGAACTAACTCAAACCTGCCAAGAGGCTCAGTCGCTCTTCATTAATAATGGTGATGCTGGCAACAAATGAAATAGATGAGTGAGAGGCCTTGACTGAGCGTTGCTTCAGTTTGCATTCTGCCAACAAGTTTGCATGTGGCAAGCTGTAACTTTACTACTCAGAGTCATAAAAGAGCTGGGCACCATTCCCAGAACATTGCTAACTTTTCTTCTTTCTTCTGTGGTCCACATATTATAATTGTATGATTTTTTTTTTTCCAGAGTCATTTTCAACTCTGGAAATGGAGGGACTATGCAATGCACATGTTATCCAAGTTTAGACCTAGTTCTCTTCTGATGAGTTCTACACTGACATTTAGCTCCTGGGGGAATGGTGCTGGTTTAAAAGGTACATAGGATGACTTGCCCCAGTCACAGATGAAACGATACTAGCACTGCAACTGGATTGAAGCCCATTTAAACTTCACAAGGATTTGATTAGCTAAAGATGTCTTCGTAAAGTCCTGGACCTCAACCCAGCCCCCTCTTACTCTTGGCGGGTGATCTTAGTAGGATGTTAGATATCAGCCAACTCAGCTTCCTTTCCGTTCACCCCCAAAGTTCTGAGGATTAACCTCATTTTCGCCTCCCTCCCTCCATCTCAGAGAAGAAAGTATCCCTCCTCTTCTCTAAGTCACACTCACCATTTATGTCCTGAATCGCATCTCTTCCTTCTTGAGTCTGCAATGTGATCCATGCATGCACTTGTGTGAATTCACAAACGAAATTATGGGATCTCCTTCCATAGCTTTCTCCATTCCACACTCTCTGGCCCCCAAGGGCCCCTTTACCTGGTTCTTCAGGTCAGAAAGATGGTTATTACCTGAGTTGTAGCAGCCTGCATCTTGGACTCACTTTCCCAGCTCTGTGCTTAAAGCCACCTGCAGGGCAAAGCCATGAAGAAAGAAAAAGAAAGAAAGAAAAAAAGACAACTGGGAAATTCATCCCCTTGCAGGTCACTTCTACGTGTTTCAACTTCCCTCCACAATTTGCCTGATTTGACCTAATTTTCAGAGTCCTCTCCCATATCATGTCCTCTGTGACTGAGGGAGATGGTTATTATTTAACCTCTCCTCTGGGTCTCTGCTCCTGGCCTTCAAGCAAGACCACTAGCTCTTCCTAAGACATCTTTGTCTCACCTTGCCTCCTTAGCCACGCCCCTTTTCCTTTTCCTCTTCTTCCTTTTCCTTTCCAAGCTCCTTGAAAATGTACTTTCCACATGAACTTAGACTTTGTTTCTGGCGTAACAGGGCAAGTCTGCCATAGTCGACCTCTCCCACTGATGATAACTAAAAACTCTGGGCAAAATACAGATACCAGCTCCTCAGGGACTCTGAAATTAAGCCAAAGCAGGCAGATTGGGGAAGGAGGTTGAAACTTGGAGAGGTGACTTGCAAAAGAATGAATTTCTCGAGTGCATTTTCATCCTTTTCTCACGTCTTTTCCCTGAGGGCAGCCTCAAACACAGAGCTGGGAAGGCTCAGCTGGGCTGATTGCTAAAACTTATATGATAGCCCCAACTTTCTGGATGGAAGATCTAGGAAAAGGGGCCAGAAGTGTGGAGAGGAGAGAGTTAGTGAAGGGGATCCCATAATCCTGTTTATGAACCCACACAAGTGCATGCATGGATCAGACACAAACCAGCAGAGCAAAGGCTGTGAGAACGGCGCTGATATTAAAATGCAGCCCACATCACAGATTAATTTCTAAGTGGCATGTGCATGGGATACACTCAGAGCAGCATTCCAAAGGCTTTAAAAGCTAACCTGAGATTAGAACCACCACCCACAGGAAGCAAAACAGAACTTTCAGTCTGAATCTGACCAGGTTGCCTGATATCAAACAAATAAAAAGTCAACATTTTCCATTTGTTTAATAAAATAGCACAACACATAATATACACAAATGTCCAAGGTACAATCCAAAATTGCAGAAACATACATAGAACTGAAAAAATGTGACCAATTCTCAAAGGAAAAGAAGCAACATATGACACACTAAGATGTCCCAGGGGTTGAAATTCTGAAGGAGAGGTTTGAAAACAGCTGTTATAACTACGATCCATGAGGCTAAGGTGAAAACACTTAAAAAAAAAAAAAACAAAACAGATATCCTCTGTAGAGAAATAGAAACTATAAAATAAACCAATTGAAAATTGCAGAACTGAAAAATGCAACATCTGAAATTTTAAAAATCATTGGATAAGTTCGACAACAGTAGAAGTGACAGAAAAAAAAGTCTATGAACTTGAAGATAGATCAATAAAAAACTATCCAATCTAAAGAACAGAGAGGCTGGGCACAGTGGCTTATGCCTGTAATCCCAACACTTTGGGAAGCTGAGTTGGGCAGATCACCTGACGTCAGGAGTTCGAGACCAGCCTGGCCAACATGGTGAAACCCCGTCTCTACTAAAAACACAAAAATTAGCTGGGCGTGGTGGTGCATGCCTGTAATCCCAGCTATTTAGGAGGCTGAGTCAGGAGAACCGCTTGAACTGGAAGGTGGAGGTTGCAGTGAGCCAGGATCATGCCACTGCACTCCAGCCTAGGCAACAGAGCGAGACTCTGTCTCCAAAACAGAAAAAAAAAGGAAAAAAATGAAGTAAAATAGAACCTTAACGACCCATGGAACAATATCAAAAGACCTAACATACATGTCATTGGAATTTCAGAAAGAAAATGAAACAGATTGGCGTCAAAAACTTCCACTATTGGAGGACATAAATTTGTAGACTAAAGCAGCTCCATGAACCCCAAAGAGTAT
>NW_012108919.1:4865468-4937216 GCF_000951045.1 Mandrillus leucophaeus | reverse complement strand
GTACAATCCAAAATTGCAGAAACATACATAGAACTGAAAAAATGTGACCAATTCTCAAAGGAAAAGAAGCAACATATGACACACTAAGATGTCCCAGGGGTTGAAATTCTGAAGGAGAGGTTTGAAAACAGCTGTTATAACTACGATCCATGAGGCTAAGGTGAAAACACTTAAAAAAAAAAACAAAAACAAAACAGATACCCTCTGTAGAGAAATAGAAACTATAAAATAAACCAATTGAAAATTGCAGAACTGAAAAATGCAACATCTGAAATTTTAAAAATCATTGGATAAGTTCGACAACAGTAGAAGTGACAGAAAAAAAAGTCTATGAACTTGAAGATAGATCAATAAAAAACTATCCAATCTAAAGAACAGAGAGGCTGGGCACAGTGGCTTATGCCTGTAATCCCAACACTTTGGGAAGCTGAGTTGGGCAGATCACCTGACGTCAGGAGTTCGAGACCAGCCTGGCCAACATGGTGAAACCCCGTCTCTACTAAAAACACAAAAATTAGCTGGGCGTGGTGGTGCATGCCTGTAATCCCAGCTATTTAGGAGGCTGAGTCAGGAGAACCGCTTGAACTGGAAGGTGGAGGTTGCAGTGAGCCAGGATCATGCCACTGCACTCCAGCCTAGGCAACAGAGCGAGACTCTGTCTCCAAAACAGAAAAAAAAAGGAAAAAAATGAAGTAAAATAGAACCTTAACGACCCATGGAACAATATCAAAAGACCTAACATACATGTCATTGGAATTTCAGAAAGAAAATGAAACAGATTGGCGTCAAAAACTTCCACTATTGGAGGACATAAATTTGTAGACTAAAGCAGCTCCATGAACCCCAAAGAGTATAAACAATAAACACAAAGAAAACCACACCAGACACACCATAATCAAACTGCTGAAAACCAAAGATTAAAAACAAAAACATCTTGAAAGCTGCAAGAAAAAAAGGACACATTACATACAGGGGAACAATGATTCTGCTGTGACTATGTCAGCAGAAGCCTCAGCAGCTAGAAGACAGTGAATTGATGTCTTTAAAGTGATGAAAGACCAAGAATGAGGCAGGCCTTTTACATCTGAGAGAGATTAGAGTGCAGGCTGGTTACTAAATGCGGGCTCAGGTCCAGAAAATGGCACAGAAATCTGGAGAGTAGAACTGCATTGAGGCTCAGAAACAAGAAAAGTCCTGGTTAACAATCAAGGCTTGACCTGAATGTCAGATCTGAGACACACACACGCACACGCGCGCGCGCGCGCGCGCGCACACACACACACACACACACACACACACACACACACACTACATACAGGGTCCAAGTGACTGTCATGAAGCTGGAAGTAGAGGTCAAATGGCCACAGCTGAATGAGAGAGGTCTCCTGGGGCTGTCAGATTTGGCTAGCCATTGACACTTTTCTGTATGTATCCAAAATGCCTCACCTTTGTACACACAATTCTCTCTGCCTTCATCTCCGACTGTATCAACTCAAGAGGACTAATTCCTACTAGTCCTGGATGACCTAGTTCACATGCAGTGCCATTTAATCTTCAACAAACACTTACTGGATACCAGCTATGTAGCAGGAGCTGAACTTCTCTGTAAAGCCTTCCCAGATCTTCCTACTGAAAGCAATTTCTCTCTCTCTGAGTTTTCAGATTAACTCATTGTACTTGTTTCACACTTCCTGTTAGAGTTGGCCATGTATACTCTATGTTATCTGAGGATAGAGGTTGTGTGTCACTTATCTTTGTGTTACCAATGGGGTTTATCACTGTAACTTAAACGTACTTATTGCTAAGTTTTTTGTTTTTTGTTTTTTGTGGTTTTTTTTGGGTTTTTTTTTTTTTTTTTTTTTTGAGACAGAGTCTTGCTCTGTCCCCCAGGCTGGAGTGCAGTGGCACGATCTCGGCTCACTGCAAGCTTCGCCTCCTGGGTTCACGCCATTCTCCTGCCTCAGCCTCCCGAGTAGCTGGGGCTACAGGCGCCTGCCACCATGCCCGGCTAATTTTTTTGTATTTTTAGTAGAGACGGGGTTTCACCCTGTTAGCCAGGATGGTCTTGATCTCCTGACCTTGTGATCCGCCCGCTTCGGCCTCCCAAAGTGCTGGGATTACAGGCTTGAGCCACCACGCCTGGCGTTGCTATGTATTTTTAAAGAACCAAATGAAGGATAGCTTTTTTCCTTCTAATCCAATTAGAACACTACCCATCATTAAGTGTAGTATGAATTGCTTACATTAAAAAAAAATAGCGTGATAAAACAATTGTCTTTACTATAATTAGCAAATGATACAAAAATTAGAAGACAAAAAGAACATTGATATTTGTTAGAATTATTTTTTCATAATTCTTTGGCCTTTCCTCATGCTCATAAAAATCAGAGAATACAGGCAGACATTGTATTCTCTCGACAGGGCCGGAAGAGAACTTAAAAATAAAAGATCAAGCTCTTATTTACAAAGTAGAAAACTGAGAGGTTAAGAGGGTGCCCCAAATCTTATGCTACTTGAACTGGACTAAAATCCAGGTCTTCCCAACTCTCCATTTGAGGCTCAGGCTTCCTTTAATTCAGTACTACAAGGTCTAGATGTAATGAAAGAACAGAAGAACAGAGTCTGGTTGAGCGAGGCTGGATGGTTGGCTAGCATCACTGAAGAGGCTGGTCATCTCCTTCTCCAAGAATAGGGAGCTGTTGTGAAGGTCACCTCTACGTTCAGCTAGCTCTTCCTGTGTGTTGATGGCTGAATACAACAGCCACTCCTGCCTCACCAGCTGGTTACCCATCACTTGAAGGACCAGAGACTTCAGAAGGAGCCAGTTATGAAACAAGGGGAAGAGCATAGTTGGAAATAAAAGCTATGCATCTGATTTCATTTCTATCAAAAACACGTTGAGTACACTGCAAAACCCCTTATTGCTTTCGGTGCCTTAATGTCCCCATTTGTGAAAACGATGTTGACGATGCCTGTGACTCTGGAAACAGAAATGGAATGCACGTCAACTGGCCACCAAGTCAAACAGATTTTCGATGCAAATAGAAACAAAAAGCTGGGGGAAGTATGAAGAGGTTTAAGTATAAAAGAAAAACAAGAATGAAAAAGATAATCCTTTTAAGAAGTTGATTTTTTTTTTTTCTTAGTCATTCCCAAAGTAAGAGGGCCAGGGTGATACTGCTAATGCTTAACTCCAAAATAGATAAAAGGTTAAAAAAAAAAAAGAAGGCAGCTCTATTGGGGGAAAAAGTCCTGAAATAACCCATCACTGATGTTCAAAAGTCACAAGGTCATCATTCATCTTTATAAAAAGAGACATGGAACAAAGACAAACAAGGTAAAGGGCTTACTTTTTACATAACACCAGGACAGGTAAAAGAAATCGCTATAATTCCTCAGGCCTTGAGCATGACAGAAAAATTTAAAGCTTTAGGAAATATCCTATGAAATGCTATATTTCTGGTTTCAACAAATGCTTGGAGACATCATGAAAGTCCTTTTGATATGGGCAGAAAGTTTTGTTCATCATTTCTTTTAAATTCTTTAAAAAATATATATATTTTTTTCAAAATCTTACAGTCTAGTCTCTGTGTTGACCTAAGATTGGTCAGAGGCAAGCAAACCACAACTTTAGAAGCTTACATCTAATTGTATTACCCTAGACTTTAACATTCATTAACTTCAACCCAGAGCAATACATTACTCTAACGAGAGTTAACATTACCGATTCCACAAGCCCGCCGTTTGGCGCTTCCATATAATTGCCTTTGTAGTGTTCTTTTGAATCTGCCTGTGCACACACACAGACATACATTCTTACAAATGTGGAGTGGAGGGAAAAAAGTCTGTGTTCATCCAGTGAAAACTTGACACAGACATACCACAAATTGCAGAGATAAATGCGTAAGAGATCAGGGTCATTGACTAGTTGATACCAAGAATAAAATTTCTTCAAAAGCTCCTATTTATCTAAAAATGTATGTAAATTTCAAGTTATATACCATTATATATATATATGTTTCTTTTGATATTAAAATAATATTTTCTGCCAAATATCCTAATAGGATGGCATCCTCCAGTATAGTAAAACATAGAAAGAAAATCTACAACACTGTCTAGAATTCTGCTATTTTAAAGCAAAATTATTTTCTCTTTTGAATTATTCACATATCCATACCAGTTACACACTGCAGCTTGCAGAAGTGTAATACTAAGAAATCTTATAATTTTTATTAAAAATCCCAGAAAAGTCCACATAAGATAGTTTTAATTATTTTGCCTATACAACCAAGATTTTCTGGAATAATTCCAATTTCATTCTTTTCAACAAATATGAATTTCTATTGCATTTGTAGAAAATTGTCCAACATGTACACTCACATAATTATTAAAGTCTATTCTAGAAAGCAGTTCCCTGCAGCATTATATGTAATGATAAACAGCTGAAAACAAGTTAAATGCCCCTCAGTAGGGGAATAGTTCAAGAAATTTTGATACATTTCTATAGTGTAACATAAAGCAGAATCAGGTAGATCTCTATGTACTGAAAAATATCAAGTTACTGAACAGATGTTTAGTATACTCTCATTTGTGTCACACTTATAAAAATTTTACCATGTATTTTGTATAGGGTTAGAAAGTTTCTGGCAAGATATACCAGAAACAAACAAACAAATTGCCTCTGGGGTTAGAGTGGAGGGCTAAGGAGAGATAGGGACTTTTGCTTGTCACTCATATTCTAATTCCCAGTGTATCTACCTTGCCTTGATGAATTAAACTCTTTCCTGAATTCTTCCAATCCTCATTGCTTTCCACCCTGTCTGAGATCCCATATTGTCATAACTCATACAGTCCTGGCCATAAGATATGAGCTTTTATGAGACTGAAATGAGCTGTTTGGGGAAAAAAAAGTAAATGTCACAGAACTTCACTAGCTATGGGGTTGACTGTTGAGGGTTATAGCCAATAGGTCAACACTAGCATTAAGATGGATGAAGTATTCCAGTTACCCAAAATATCAAGAAAGTCCTAAACAGAAGTGCGGCTAGGAGCTGCCAAGTGGAAGTGACACAGGAAGTCAGGCATACGGGAGCATTGTCATTTCAAGGAGTCTGATGTGTTCCTCAGCTAGTTGCAGCATTACCCAATATCTATGTTCCCTTCTTGCTTATAACAGAATACACATTTTGTTTGGGGCTACAAAGTGCCCAGGTAAAAACACTTCTTTAGACTCTCTTGATTTTAGAGGTGGCCATGTTGTTTAGTATTGGCCACCAGGGTGAAAGCAAAGGTTTTTTTTTGGGTGACACTTTCTGAAAATTATTATTTCTTGATGAAATAAAAAGGGACAGCATTAGCTAGCTTGTGCCCTTTGCCCTTTGTATTTTAACCTGCCTGGAAATAGATTTGAGGCCTGGGAGTGGAAAAGTCATCTTGTAACCATAAAGATGAAGATCACACAATGAGATGGCAGAACAAGAAACCAAGAAAAGCCTAGGTCCTTGGTGAACTCCTAAGGCATCTTCCGAAGTCGTAAGCAGATGCTCTCTCTGGAGCTCCTGTTATATGAGAAAAATGGCCTTCTGCTTGGCTAAGCTGGTGTAATCAGGTTTCTATGGACAAAGGTAATCCTAACCAACTCTGTGTGCCAACTGTGGTTTGGGCTAGAGGAAATGAGGAGCTGTCAAGATTCCAGAGGGGTAATAAGGGCTCTAGACAAGAAAGCTATAATTCTGTAGAGTGGAAGAGTTTGGAAAATGACCTAGGAAACTCCTGCAGCTGCCAGGCAATGACTGGGTAAACAGAGGGGCTGCACATTAGCCTGTGCTCAGGTGCCCAGGATTGGTCTGGTTGTAGGGCAGGATCATGCAGGAAACACACATCAGGGTGACTTCTGGCTATGATATAAAAGTGCGATAGGAAGGACATTCCACACTCTTCCCAACATCAGCCACTGTTAGATCCTCAGCCTGTGGGGCCAATGCTGTTTTCCAAGTGCTCTTCTAGGTCATGTTGTAGAAATCTGTACACCATCTCCTTTGCTTTCTCTTCCAGGGCTCTAACCCGAGCTTCAAGCCCCATTTGTATGCAGCTGTCCGTGGGTGTCAGTAGTTGTTTGACTTAGCAGTGCCGAGAGCCCCGGGTTGGGAGTGGAGAGAAAAAAGGGAAGAGCTGCATTCCAGGCAACATGCGCCTAGAAGGACCTGCCCTCTCCTGCTTACTTTTAAAAAGGCTCCATAGTCAAGGAAAGGTGAGTGAAAAGGATAAATCAGTGTTAACTGAAAGAATTTCCTTTTTATTTTTTTTTAAACGTACTCAGAAGAATGCATTATCTGTTAGTAAGTAGTGTAAGTAATTATCTTTCGCGTGGAACTGGTATATTTTAGGCAATCCCACTGAAATGGCGTAAACAACATTTCCTGTGTCAAAAGCAGAGATCCAAGTCTGTTTTAGAATGGTCTTAATCTCCATCTCTTATAATTTCCACCAATAACTTGTCTTTTTATATATGCTGGCATCTGCGTGAAAGACAGCATCCCACATTGACCAAGTCTCCATCTGGTGACAGACGGGGGAACAGGAACGTAGACTGTCACTTTATGCAGATGGATTTCTATTAATACAAACAAGTGACCCTAAAAGAGAAATTGGCTAGCTCCAGCATAACTTTAAGAAGATTGTTCTGAATTTCCTGAAAACAGGTTATTTCTAAATACATGATGTTGCCTTTCAAACAGAGATCAGGCATTTTGTCCTTCTCAGAGCTGGTTTTTCCTAGTGGGTTTGCTGTTCTGAGCCTGTGTGTTTGGAGGAGTATGGGCAGGAGATGCAAGGAAGTGGTTGCCAGGAGGGCAAGAGGTGTCCTGTGGGAAGAGGCCCAAGTTCTCCTGGTCTCTGTTCTAGGACCCGTGTGTTATGAATCTTTGAGAGAGCAGAGCATAGGGGTGAGGAGAACAGAGGGGAAAGGAAGTGGTTTAACCCACCGTGGCTCCTGGTCTCTTGTCTCTTGCATCACTGTGAGAATAGGTGGCTTTTAAATATCCTCACGTACTTCCATCAGGTAATGTACATTCTGAACTAATATAAGTGATCCCTTAGAGGATCACTAGAAAGGCTTTAGCTGGCTACTTCCTCATCCTCAGTGACCACCCCTGGCCAGCCACGACCAGGAGGGCTCTACCTGGGCTATGGAGAGACTCACCAGAGGGACAATTCTGAACCGTGAACAACCCAGTAGCCCGTCAGTAGAGATGGAGCGATGGTGTAGCCATGAAACAAAATCCTTTGCCATGACTTGAGAACGCATTTTGTAACAGTTTTTTTCAAACTCCAGTTATTTCAGTACCACTTCAGGGTTTTTGCCCTGCCTGTGTCCAGCTCTACTATCATGGGCTTAATATTTTTCTTTAAATGGACTTGGTTTTTAAACTATAGAATCCCACATTATCCTTGTCCTGAGTGATGATATATCTATGCCACCATGAATTTGAGGTGCTAACGATATTTTTTCAATGCACATTAACATAAGTAGATAACTATCAAAATTAAACTTGTTTAAGTGTTAGTTAAAATCGTCCTGAGTATCCCCGGTGGTACACTTCCCACCTTCTGGAGAAACTGTGCTTTAGAACAGTATTTGGTATCCCTGGGGAAAAGCCTATGCTCTCATCTGAAGAAAAAAAGGCTCGGAATGCAGTTTGATCACAATTTTGTGAAAATGATATCTGTGTGTGTGTGTGTGTGTGTGTGTGTGAAAAAGTTCTGGACGTATGTATTGTTAAGAACAGTTAGCGCTACGTAATATGGTATAAGACTGAGCTGCGGTTTGTTGGTTTGTTTCATAAGTAGCACCTTTACTTCAAAGTGACAATGAACTCATTTATCTTTTTAAATAACAGCTTTTCTGAGATATAATTCACATATCATCACTGCTTGAGGAAAGCAACCTTGTAGCCAAGTCTGATATCGGCAATACATTTTCAGAGTATATTTATAATAATCGTCAAACTTGTGTGATGTTAGTAAAACTGTTGGCTATTTGTTTAAGGTACATTGTTTCCATAACCTATCTAAACTTGCTTGGGGTTGGCCCACCCCCAAATTATGCCACATTGACACAAGGATTATTTTGGGCTACAGGCAATTAAGACTCAACAGATACAGAAAAAGTTATCTACCCTGTTTTAGGTTTTATCTGCTTAAAAGTAAGGTATGGGTTGCCCTTTGAGGAAGGAGTCTCCCTTATATCAGGGAGAGAAGGGCTACCATTGTCCTTGAATACAGAGTCAACACCAAGATGGGTATGCATAAAGACTTTCATAAAATGACTCCTATTTTCCATTCACCTGTATGTTTCCATACTTCCTGAACAATTGAAGCCTGATAAAAATGAACAAAATTACAAAAATTTAGTATACACATCTAATTGCCTTTTTCAAGAATCATTGCAAAGTTAATTTCCTTATAGCAATAACACAGAAGGAAGTTCCTTATGCTGGCCTAGGCACCCCTTTCTGATGGGTTGCTGTGAATCTCCTGTTGCTTGGAAAACTGGCACATTTTAAAGATAGATTATATGGCACCTCGCTCCAGAAACTCCATTCTGGTTTGATCATCTCAAACAATGGACTCCCTGAAGTCCAAGCCCTTTCCCTTATTTTAGAGTACATAAGCCCCTGCAACTGACCTCTTCAATTCTAACCAACTTTTCTTTGGCCCCAATGCATGTAAATATTAAAAGTTACGTGCTTTTTTCCTTGTGGAAAAAAATGTACGTACCAGAAAATTCACCTTTTTAAAGGATAAAATTCAGAGTTTTTAGTGTATTTACAGAGTTGTACACCATCAACAATATCTACTTCTCATCAACCCAAAACAAACTCTGTATCCCTTATCAGAAATTCCCCCATTCCTTCCTAAACCTAGACCCCAGCAATCACTAATCTACTTTCTGTCTTTATAATTTGCCTATTCTGGAATTTCACATAGATAAAATCATACAACATATGACCTTTTGTGACTTGCTTCTTTCCTGTAGCGTAATGTTTCCAAGGTTCATCTATGTTGCAGCATTTCCATCTTTTTTGTTGTGAAATAACATCTGATTACCTGATATACCACGTTTTGTTTGTCTGATCATCAATTGATAGATATTTTTGCTGTTCCACTTTTGGTCTGTTATAAATAATCCTGCTATGAACATTCATGTATAAGTTTTTACGTGGACATGTGCTTTCAGTTTTCTTGGGTATATACCCAGGAGTGGAATTGCTGAATCATACAATAACTCTGTTAAGTTTAATGAACTATGTTAAGTTTAAGGAGTTTAAGGAACTGCCTAACTGTGTTCCAAAGTCACTACACTATTTACAATCCTACTGGCAGTATATTAGGATTCCAGTTTCTCCATGTCCTTTCCAACATCTGTTATTGTCATTTGGACTTTAGTTATCCTAGTGGATATAAAGTGGCATCTCATTGTGGTTTTGATATTCATTTCCCTGATAACTAATGAGCTCTTTTTTATATGGTTTATTAGCCATTTGTATATCTTCTTGACAAATGTCTATTCAGATCTTTTGCCTATTTTTCAATTAGGTAATTTGTCTTTTTATTGTTGAGTTGTAAGAGTTCTTTATTCTAGATTCACATCTTTTATCAGATACATGATTTGCAAGTACTTTCTTCTATTTTGTGAGTTGTTTCTTCACTATCTTGATAGTGTCCTTTGATGTGCAAACGTTTTTAATTTTTATTAATTTCAGTTGTATTTTCTTTTGTTGCTTGTGGTTTGAGTGTCATATCTAAGAATCTATTGCCTAATGAAGGTCATGAAGATTTATGACCTATGTTTTCTTCAAGCAGTTTTAGAGGTTTAGCTCTTCTCATTAGGTCTGTGATCCATTTTGAGTTAATTTTTGCACATTATTTCAATCAGAGGTCCCACCACATGCTTTTCATGTGGCTCTTTGGTCCTCTAAGCACCATAGTTAAAAAGACTGTTCTTTATCCATTGAATGGGTCTTGGGAGCCTTATTGAAAATTAGTTGAACATAAATGTAAAGGTTTATAATTCTGTGCTCTCAATTCTAGTCCATTCATCTATAGGTCCAGCCTTATACCAGCACTTCACTGTCTTGACTATTGTAGCTTTGTAGCAAGTCTTGAAACTAGAAAATGTGAGCCCTTTAACTTCGTTGTTTTTCAAGATAGCTTTGGCTATTCTAGGTCTCTTGAATTTCTAGTTTCTGCCCCCTAAAAGGCAGCTGGTATTCTGCCACAGATTACATTGAATCTGTAAATCAACATGGGGGGTATTACTATTTCCCATGAACAGGGGGAATCTTTTTAATTTAGTTAGATCTCCATTAATTTCTTTCACAATGTTTTATAGCTTTCAGTACATATGTCTTATACTTCTTTTGTTAAATTTATTCCTGAGTATTTTATTCTTTTTGGTGCGATTGAAAATGGATTCAGATTGAATTTTACTTTCTTTGGTATCCTTTTCTACATTTCTAAATTATTTACAATAAAGACATAATGCTCCTATAATCAGAAAGAATGTGATAAATAACCATTTCAGCCTCATGAAGATTTGAGAATCCTAGATGTGAATTTTCTGAGGATTTGTTTTGTTTTAATGTCTGAATTTGGCTTCTAGTTTGATTCAAGCAATTCATGAAGCCTCTAATGGAGCTTGAGAAGTTGGCCTCATTCTTAACTGCATGTTTAGCATATTGTAAAGATGTAAAGTACAAATTTATTACTTGGGACATCACAGATTTTAGGCATATTGTTTAACAAAAATGAAAGACACTTTGTTGGAAGCAAGATCAATAAATGTTCACTTCAAAACCTTGAGTCTATAAAGAAAGTCAAAATAAAGCACTTCATGCTCCTATAGAGTGGAGGGGAAGGGAATTAGGGTTTCAATGAGAAGGGAAAAAATGCCTATTTGCATGATCCAAATTTTTAATGTAGCTGACCCTGACAGAGAGATTAGCTGGATCAGCCGCCCATGCCTCTACCTCACTCCAGGCTGTAACTTACCTTTACCTTGAGGTTTATTATATTCTAGCTTTTAATCAGGTCTGTTAGCTAAAGCATGAGGTTCATTGGAGGTCTCCCCTGGACACCTTGGCCCAAGACTTCCATTTGCAGCTTAAACTTGTCCTTTACAGGTTATTTGTTTGTTTGATTGATTGTTTACTCTAAATCCAACAGAACTTGCTTACACTGTGTTAGTGAATACAGGACTTGTTTGGTTGTTGTGGCAGCTCCAGATAGTCAGGTCATTCATAACAGATCTAAAAGATCCCCTTGGTCATAAAGATAGTCCCCTAGGGAAGGTTAATACTGCTACAGCTAAAATCCCAGCTCCTGGCAAGAAAAATTATACACCAAAAAAATTCCACAAGGAGAACAAGTGCCCAGCTACAAAGGTTACTCAGATGAGCTGTTGGCAAAATATTGCTTTTATAATTTAGGCCTCTCAACCCTTACCTGAAGAAAGTATAAACTGAAACTCAAAATGCATATGAGAGTGTGTGTGTGTGTGTATATATATATATTATATATAATATATATATATGTATAATTTTCTGGCATCATTCATGTTTCCCAGCAAGCCCATGTCATGGATTGAGAAAGAAATACATGAGAATTCCCACTCAGAAAGCACTCATGAATATGAGCATTCCATGGATTTTATTTTAGAAACAAATCTGTGGTCTTCAGTCTCAGAGAAACAAAAGAGGGTAGTTCACAAAGCTATTAGAATCTCTTTAACAACTGCCAGCCTTTGAAACAAAAATCCGAGTCAATTGAATCCCTTCTTCCGAAACCCAGACTTCAAAAGTCTTGTATACTAACTTCCCTACCCACTTCTTTCACCATGTAAAGCCTCGAAAAATTGGCTAGGAATGTGGTCAGCCCCATAGCATCTTTCAGAGTAGACAAGGCTTCCCAGGGATGCCCCTCTTTACAAAAGACATGTAACTTCTTTTCACAACCAGAACCTGAACAGAATTCTGCACCCCTCAGGGGACTGTAGAATTCACATCCAAATAAGGCTAGGCTCACTTCCCAAGAAAACTGAGTCAAGGAGCCAGGTAAGAAAGAGGTTAAAGTCTTCTATGTGTCTTCTTAAGAAGGAGGAAAAGGCTATCACACTGGGAAGAGGACTGAATAAAAGGGTCAAGGCTTTCACCGAGATTCTGCTCATGAGGTGGAATCTTGTGTGAAAGCATTTTCATCAGTACTCTGCAGCAAGTTGCACATCTGCTCATCTCTCCCCGGGAAGCTTAACCCCAACTCTCAGCCAATCTCTTTCTCAGCAGTCACAGAACAGTAGCCTGTTCCTCATCTCATTCACCTGCCTTGCAAGCCTCTTCCTTCTCAGATGGACTGATAGGGCCCCAAATCCTCTCCATCACTGCTGCGCTTGGTCCTAATAACATAGACTTGATCAGCTTCAGGTCAGCAACGGTAAAGTCGTTTAAGGCCATGTCCTCAAAGAGAAACATTGCCTTTCTTTCTGACACTGGGAATGTCTAAGAATGTGTCTTCTGGTGACAACTCATCTTTTCCTTAAACAAGCCAAAGGGGGAGAGCAAATACAAGCATTCTGACTGCATGATGTTCCTCTGTACTTTAACATTACCCATTTACAGAATGTTCAATATTTCAGAACATTCTTCGTTATCCTAATTTTTGATTCTTCTTTATATTCTTCTCTAAGCTTCAGGGCAGAGGAATTCTAGTAGAAGCAAAGACTCTGGCTGGGTTGATTTTTACTGTCGCTAGAGGGTCAGCTTGTGGAATATCAGTGAACAAGATACCTTTCATTCAGATAGCAAGAATGTACTTCTCCTAATTCTTGCCCAGCTTCCTGATGGGACCAGCCTGGTCCATCGGCGCATATAAATCCTACTACTAAGAGGCGCACAGATTCCCTTAATGTTTGGAATCACTTTGACAGTTTTCAGCATATGTTAGCTTACTGAACACTTGGAGGAACATTGAATGACAGGTTTGGCAATGGTTCTGTTAAGATTTCATCCACAAAAAAATAAGAACAGGAAGATTTATCCCTATCTGTCATTTACCATGGGTGTCTGCGTGAATCAATAAGGACTAAATGAATATCGGGATAACTTGTCAATGGTATTTTGAGTGAGTTTATTATGAGTTTATTATGAACTTTGCTACATCTCTAACCAACGAGCAATATTACTGACTATTAAGTAATCTTCACTTTTAGTTTTTCTCCATTCTTGAAATGGATTTCATTTTTCTTTCTTTCTTTCTTTCTTTTTTTTTTTGGAGACAGGATCTCCCTCTGTCACCCAGGTCACCCAGGTTAGACAGGAGAGCAGTGGCACAATCTCAGCTCACTGCAACCTCTGCCTCCTGGGCTCAGGTGATCCTCCCACCTCAGCCTCCCAAGTAGCTGGGAATACAGGTGCACACTACCATGCCTGGCTAACTTTTGCATTTTTTTTTGCAGAAAGAGGGTTTTGCCATGTTGTCCAGGTTGGTCTTGAACTCTTGGGCTCCAGTGAGCCTCCCACCCTGGCCTCCCAAAGTGCTAGGATTACAGGTGTGAGT
Organism: Mandrillus leucophaeus; assembly: GCF_000951045.1. Classification (NCBI taxonomy): domain Eukaryota; kingdom Metazoa; phylum Chordata; class Mammalia; order Primates; family Cercopithecidae; genus Mandrillus; species Mandrillus leucophaeus. The sequence goes on along the minus strand of NW_012108919.1, from coordinate 4,923,605 downwards.
CACCATGCCTGGCCTTAAAATGGATATTTTAAACAGAGTTGAAAGACATTAGTTCCCCCCCTTAAACCTACCCTCAAGCCCTTACTAATAACTTTAAAATGTTAATTGAGTGAATAAAAGATGAATGAATGTGTGAAATAAAAATGGAAAAATATTCATGGTATAATGCTAAGTAAAAATGTAGAATTTAAAATTATAGCTATGAGTTAATCATTCCACAAATGTATACATATATCAGAACACCACAATGTATGCAACAAATATATACAATGAAATAAGAAAATAAAATAAAATTATAGCTATAATATTGCTGACAATGTATGAAAGTTAAATACACATAAGGGCAACCTTAAAACATAACATGGACAAATGAAAACATTGATTTTGTTATGCAATCAGATCAAAAAATGTTTCATGTTATAATTAACATTCTTATTGCAACAAAATGATATTCTAAAAATGAATGAATCTGATCACACATAAAACTACATATGGAGGATTATGAGATAAGAAAGCTAATAATATAACAAGAGATGATCAAAAGATTTAAAGTATGCTTTCAAGATATCAACCTCAATCGACCTAACCAAAAATTGTAAATAAACTGAAATCCATCTTAACTGTCCTCTTTGGATAAGCAGACCATCCTATATTTTATTTTAATAAAAACTTTTAATAAGAAAAAGTAAAAGAAAAATATTGGCAAGGTTAAAAAAACCACACTTTTATAAAACTGTGTGGTATAGACCTCAAGAGTAAGCATAAAGTTTAACTGTCAGGGCCAACAATAACTGGAGAGGTGAAGATGTCTTGGTGTGACTTCCGCAACAAGGATAATAGAAGTATCAGATGTTCTTTTTTAAAAAAACTCTTAAGTTCAGGGGTACATGTGCAGGTTTGTTACATAGGTAAACTTGTGTCATGCGGTTTTGTTGTACAGATTATTTCATCACCCAGGTATTAAGCCTGGTACCCAGTAGTTATTCTTCCTGATCCTCTACTTCCTCCTATCCTCCTCCCTCCAAAAGGCCACAGTGTGTGTTGTTCCCCTCTGTGTCCATGTGTTCTCATCATTCAGCTCCCACTTACAAGTGATAACGTGTGGTATTTGGTTTTCTGTTCCTGCATTAGTTTGCTAAGGATAATGGCCTCCAGTTCCATCCATGTCCCTGCAAAGGACATGATCTTGTTCTTTTTTATGGCTGTGTAGTGTTCCATGGTATATATGTGCCACATTTTCTTTATCCAGTCTATCATTAATGGACATTTAGATTGATTCCATGCCTTTGCTATTGTGAATAGTGCTGTAATGAACCAGCACATGCATGTGTCTTTATAATAGAAAGATTTATGTTCCTTTGGGCATATACACAGTAATGAGATTGCTGGGTCAAATGGTATTTCTGTCTCCAGGACTTTGAGGAATGGCCACACTGTCTTCCACAATGGTTAAACCAATTTACACTCCCACAACAGTATATAAGCTTTCCTTTTTCTCTACAACCTTGCCAACATGTGTTATTTTTTAACTTTTTAATAATAGCCATTCTGACCAGTGTGAAATGGTACCTCGTTGTGGTTTTGATTTGCATTTCTCTAATGATCAGTTGATACTGAACTTTTTTTTCATATGATTGTTGGCCGCATGTATGTCTTCTTTTGAAAAGTGTCTGTTCATGCCCTTTACCCGCTTTTTAATGGTTTTTTTTTCTTGTAAATGTGTTTGTTTCTTATAGATGCTGGATATTAGACCTTTGTCAGCTGCATAGTTTGCAGAAATTTTCTTCCATATATATATAAAATTGTGACTATGTATGTGTATATATATATATAATCATTATGATGGTACTCATCAAAACTGCAGGGTCCTCAAATTGGGGACATCACATTGGGAAAAATATACAAGGAATCTCTATGTCTATATTTTTATATATAATATATTTATTTATTTATTTATTTATCTGTTTTTTGCTTTTATTGGAATTTTATTGAGATGATTGTAGATTCCCATGCAGTTGTAAGAAATAATATAGAGATTCCTTGTATACTTTGCCCAGTTTCCCCCATAGGTAACACCGGCAAAACTGATGGCAAAACTGATATGATCTACCCATCTTACTGTGATTTCCCTGGTTGTATGTGTGTGTGTATTAAATTCTATAGCATTTTATTGATGGCTTCCAATTTTTACCAAATTATTTGCCCTAATTTTCTCTTCAGATGTAGTTCAAAAGTGCAATCCATCCCACATTTAAATTGGAACATTATGCATCTGCCCCAAATTAAATACTCATTGGTTTACTATTCTTCCCTTTAATGGTCTACATCAGCTCTCTTCTTAACGTTATGAAAGACAAAGTTTCTTGGACTTAAATGAGCATGAGTCACTGCTGGGTTAATCTGTTCCATCTGGGTATAGATTCCAGATTTTTCATGGTTTATTTTTTCATTCAAAAATATTTACAGTTGGTTACTGAGTCTTTTAAGTAGTATCCTAGGAGCTTAGTGTACAGTGGGAAGCAACAAACATGATTGCTGCTCTCGGAAGACTTACAGAATCCTAGACATACAAGATTGTGCAAACATCAACAGAACTGCTGCAATCACGTAGGTGAATGTAGCCTTCTGACAGATTTGCAGAAAGGATGGTTATGGTTTTTTAGAAGTTCAATGCAATTTCTTCATTTGCCTTACTAAATAAACCTTCACTTCGCCTCCATAAAGAAATAGTATAATATATGATAAAAGAACTTAAAAAAGTAATACTGAATTAATATTCAGCTTCTGACACTTAAAGGGATTATGCAGCCTAGTACAAACCAAGCCAGCCAAGCTATTATCTTGAGAGAAGAGTCTCCTAATGTTTTCTTGCCCTTTAGCTTATCAATGGCCAAGCTTGCAAGACCTAGTTCACAGAGTTTTTCAAAGTAGAGTGAAGATCCTGTTTCTTCTACCCTTTCCAACCAGGCCAAAATTAATGGGAGGAGGTATGGGGAAAAATTAGAAAACAAAACAAAACAAAAAGAATAGAGTTTATACCACACATCCAACTATAGTGTGAGTGAAATTTGCTATCTCGCTAATGTGTGTTAACTAAACAAAAACTATATTCACCATAGATGGTCTTCAAAATTAAAACAGAAAATTTTTAGCCTCAGGTTGACGTATTCAGAATCTCAGAATATAGGCTGGGCACAGTGGCTCATGCCTGTAATCCCAGCACTTTGTGAGGCTGAGGCGAGCGGATCACTTGACGTCAGGAGTTTGAGTCCAGCCTGGGCAATACAGTGAAACCTGTCTCTACTAAAAATACAGAAATTCGCCGGGCATGGTGGCACGTGTCTGTAGTGTCAGCTACTTGGGAGGCGAGGCAGGAGGATTGCTTGAACCCAGGAGGTGGAGGTTGCAGTGAGCCGAGATTGCACCACTGCACTCCAGCCTGGGTGACAGAGCAAGGCTCCATCTAAAAAAAACAAAAAACGAAAAAAGAATATATTTTGGAACTTGCTCATTTGGGTCCACCTTTCTAAGAATCCTTTTTCTACCCAGGCTCTGTTTAGATTATTTTATGGTTGAAACAGTCAAATTGTTTCACCTGCCCTTTTCCAGTCCAGAACTCTCATTCACCCTTTGGGCAAGGTTTTCAACCAAATTCTTCTTCAACTGCTTGAATTAATTCAAAGCTCTTTTTTTTTTTTTCAGTAAAATTTGGCTTTGCACAGATACCCTGCTATCTCTGTTTTTCTCTGTTCTTGAAATGGATATTTTAAACGGGATTGAAAGACATTAGTTCCCCCTTAATCCTACCCTGCTGTGCACAAATAGGATAGCCCCCATCTGGGCTAGTATACAAGTCAGGATACTAAATTTGCACAACAGAATGTAGGCTTTGCCACCTGCACACCTGTTATTGAAAGCATATGGCTCTCTCTTTAATCAACAACACAAAACATAGACTCTTCAGGCACTCCTCGGAGATTTCAGGCCTGCCTCTGATCCAGCCATTGGCAAAAGCTTACTAGAAACATCTGATATCTGAAGAAGAAACTATAAGACATGCTAACTACACATTCCTTTAGCGACCTAGGTTAAAATCTTTCCCTCTATATGTCAATATTTCAAACACAACGTATCTGGACACTGTCTGTGATCCTCCACAGAAGGTCTTGCACTAACACGTTTTATAATGGACGTAAATGCATATTTACTTGTAGTTTATTTTGGCATCATTTGCAATTCTGTGTCTGATGATCATATCTGAAAATCGGAGATGGAGGTGCAGAAAGCTGGAAAGAGCCCACGGCCTTCACAGATGTATGGAACCACCCTATAGCCCTCAATTGCCTCTCTCTGAACTTCTTTCTTGTGAGAAATAAACTTCTAAATTATTCAAACCACTGTTATTTTGAGATTTGTTCATTATATGCAGTTAGATTTGAGCCCTGGTCAATAGTAATCTTAATAATCATTGTCTTGCTCACTCCTTCATGAAACAAATAATTTGTATCACCCCCAAATACAATGCCAAATATAAAAAAAATATGTATATAAAATAGATAAAATACAGTCCCTGCATTCAAGGAACAAGGAAACAATAAAAATATAAACAAGCCACATATGTAATTTCAAGTTTTCTAGCAGCCACATTTAACACAAAGCAAATGTAACAGCTGAAGTTGATTTTAATTATATATTTTACTTAACCCAATATATAAAAAATAATATCAGTAACATTAAATCAGTAGAAAAATAGACTATTGAGATATCTTACATCATTTTGGGATTAGGTCTTTAAAATCCAGTATGTGTTTTACACTTACAGCCCATCTCAATGTGGACTAGTACACATTTCAAGTGCTCAAGGGCACACATGGCTAGTACCTCTAGCCACTGAATACAACATTAGGCAGCACAGGTCTAGGTGAGTACACGCATGTGCATATGTGTATGTGTGTAAATGCATCATGACACACAGCATGGTGAAGGTTACAGCAGAGACATTTGCCAAATGATTCAGGTAGTAAAGGATGCAACGCTTACCGCTGTCTGGAAATAAAGAGGAAAGGGTCATTGAAAAAGGAGGATTCATTAGAATCTTAAAGAAAAATGTAAGATTCTCACCCGTTTTATTTTCTTTTTTCTTATTTACTTCATTAATTTTATTTTCTATATTATCTCATTTTCCTCTCAACTATCACTTTCTTTTATTTTAATGCTTCCCTAGAAATTACATTAAGGACCTACAATATACCAAAATTGAATGTTAATTAGTACATTTCACTTCTTTCTAAAAAGTACATTTCTGGAAAATAGAATGGGGATTTCTCAAAGAACTGAAAATAGAACTACTATTGGAATCAGCAGTCCCACTACTAGGTATCTACCCAAAGAAATAATTATATCAAAAAGACACCTGCACTCATGTTTATCATAGCACTATTCACAACAGCGAAGTGATTAAGTCAACCTGTCTCCGTCAATGGATGGATGATCAGATAAAAATATAGACACACGTATAGATATACACACACACACACCTTGGGATACTACTCAACCATGAAAAAGAGTAAAATCCTGCCTTTTGCAGCAACATGGATGGACCTGGAGGCCATTATCCTAGGTGAAACAACTCAGAAACAGAAAATCAAATACTGTATATTCTCACTTGTGAGAAATGAAAAATAGGTCCACCCGGACATACAGAGTGGAATAACAGACATTGGAAACTCCAAAAAGTTGGAAGGTAGGAGAAAACTGATCGTTGAAAAATTACCTATTGGATACAATGCTCACCATTTCAGTGATGGGTACACTAAAACTTAGCTTTCACCACTACAAAATGTATCCATGTAACAGAACCACTTGTACCCCCTAAGTCTAAAGAAATTAAAATTCAAATAGAATATGTTATTACAATATGTTTCTTTCTGCATTGGGCCATAATAGGCCAAGTGGAGAAACCCAGCAATAAAAGGCAAATGTAAACATGCTTGCTTACTTTCTTTTTAAAATAGATATTTAATAGCTTAAATGAAGAAAAGAATCCAGGCGAGGGAAATGCACCCTGTTTTGGGAACTGCAAGAGCTTTTTGAAAAATTGAGGAATAGAATATGAATACAATAAGCGTATTTGTGTGCCATTCATAACTATAGAGTGTAATGACCAATTTTAAAGGGAACACTAATCAAACTATCACCCAGGTCAAGAAAAAGAACATTGTCGGCCGGGCACGGTGGCTCATGCACGTAATCCCAGCACTTTGGGAGGTCGAGGTGGGCGGATCTCACGAGGTCAGGAGATCAAGACCATCCTGGCTAACACGGTGAAACCCCGTCTCTACTAAAAATACAAAAAAATTAGCCAGGCGTGGTGGCGGGCGCCTGTAGTCCCAGCTACTCAGGAGGCTGAGGCAGGAGAATGGTGTGAACCCGGGAGGTGGTGCTTGCAGTGAGCCAAGATTGTGCCACTGCACTCCAGCCTGGGTGACAAAGCAAGACTCCATCTCAAAAATAAATAAATACATAAATAAATAAGTAAAATAAAATAAAATAAAGAAAAAGAACATTGTCATAACCCAGAAGGCCACCATGTGCCTCTTGCTGGTCATATTCCCTCTTTCACCCCAGAAGTAGCAATTATCCTAATTTTAAGACATCAGTTGCTGGCTTTTCTTTGCAATTTTATCCTCTGTCTGTGCATCTCTAAATAATATGATTTACTTTTGTTTATTTTAGAACTTTTAAAATGGAATAATAGTTTCTAATTCCTTTGTGTTTTGTTTCTGTCATTCAACATTGTTTTTAAGGTTGACACATAATCCTCTGTGTAGCCTCAGTTTGTTCCTTTTCATTTGTATATAGGATTTTGTTTGTTTGTTTGTTTGAGGCGGAGTCTCGCTGTGTCTCCAAGTCTGGAGTGCAGCAGCCCAATCTCGGCTTACCGCAACCTCTGCCTCCTGGGTTCAAGCATTCTCCCACCTCAGCCTCCTGAGTAGCTGGAATTACAGGTGCCCACCATCATGCCACACTATTTTTTTTTGTATTTTTGTTAGAGACCGGGTTTCGCCATGTTGGCCAGGCTAGTCTCAAACTCCTGACCTCAGGTGATCCACCATCTCGGCCTCCTACCTTCTCCCGCAGATGACCTTTCTGAGTATCTGCGACATAGGTTGAAATATAGATGGCCAGCTGTAGCTTTAACTCACCCGAAAGTTTAAGCACTCAAATGAGACAAACGAAATATTGTTGAATCCTAATTCCTAATTTCAGGGAGAGGGTTTCTGATTGTCTTAGCTTGGGCTAGTGTCTAAACTTGCCCTATTCAACTATGACCAGTAGAAGGAGCAAGATGTGGGTCCCATTACCACTCAGTGGAGTCTACATTATCAGACTTTATCAGAAAGAGGAGAGAGGAGTGGATAGTTCTCTAAGGAGGAAGCGTGGTGATGGTAAGGAAACAACTAGTATTTCCAAAACAGATCTTCTACACCTTAGGAGGAGGAACAGCTAGGCTTCCTACTCAAATGAGAGAGAACAACACTGACATCAAAACTTGTCCACACCAAAGGGATGAAGTCTGAAGATACCTTATATTCTTTGTTTCAGATTTAATTCTGCCTCTTGTCTCATGCTAAGTCACAGAAGAATTCTATTTGGGATTATATTCCCTGTACCCATATTTCCTGGGGTTGAGTCAGCTAGCTACTCAAAAAAGCATTTGTATTCTTATTCTGTTTTTTTGTTTTTTGTTTTTTGTTTTTGGTTTTGAGACGGAATTTCACTCTTGTTAACCAAGTTGGAGTGCAATGGTGTGATCTCAGCTCACCACAACTTCTGCCTCCTGGGTTCAAGCGATTCTCCTGCCTCAGCCTCCCAAGTAGCTGGCATTACAGGTGTGTGCCACCTTGCCTGGCAAATTTTTTTTTTTTTTGTATTTTTAGTAGAAACGGGATTTCACCATGTTAGCCAGGCTGGTCTCGAACTCCTAAACTCAAATGATCTGCCTGCCTCAGCCTTCCAAAGTGCTGGGATTACAGGACTGAGCCACTGCACCCGGCCAGCATTTGTATTCTTCTTTCTCAGTGTATAATTGTTACTAAGAACTAGCCGTCCAGCCAGGATTCATATTTCCCAGCCTCCTTGGATTTAGATGCAACCATATGGTTGAGCACTCCCTAATGAAATGTGAGCAGGCCAGATCAACTACAGCCTCCCATGTGGCACTCTTCATGCTCTCCTCCAGTTGGTTGCTGGTTTCTAAGGACTCTGAGGCCCTACTAGATGGAAGAGCCACAATATGGAAGGAGCCTGGGTTCCTGAATCACCACTAGAGGAAATCTGCCCATCTACCTGGGAAAAATACTTCATTTGGGCTGTTAAATGAGTAGAAATAAACTCCTATTGGGTAAAGTCACAGATATTTTACACTTTACTTAAGACTAGTAATAATTTCAAAGTACTTCCAGTTCAACAAAGAATAGCTCCAGAGAATTGCTAGAATTCTCTGCGACTCTACCAAACATGGCATATAAATCCCCCTCTGCTGAACTCTACAAACCAAAGGAGTGGTAAACATTGTATATAGATTGTTCAGCCTGCAGAGGGTTAACTACTCTGATGCTTCTGCTTGTAGGAAACACCCAAAATTCAGGAAAGAAATTGCCTCCATTTTCTCCTTTCATAAGAAAAAGTACTGTAAGAGTAATCCTACATTCCAAGGGGCAAGGAGAACCATTTGGAAATTTTGCTTGGGGGCTTAAAATGCCTAAGTTTGTCACTGAGTCATCAATTTGCTATATAATAAGTAGAGAGAAGCAAAAGACAGTCAAAAATAATTTCTTTGTGCTGCAGGGACTGTTAATTCTCCTGTGCAGATATGCAAATTTGAAGAGTACTGGGGGTATATTGTGACTCCTATGCTCACAGGTGAGGATTTGTACACTGCAACTTATATTTATATCGGTGAAAGGAAGTATGCAAATCATAAGACAGGAAATAGTAGCTTAGCACAGAATTTCTGGGTAATTTCACAGGCTGCTAATCAATTTCAAAGGAGTTCCACTGTGTAATAGTTAGGAAACAGCCTGGAAAGAGATGAGGGATAGGGCATTTCTAGTAAGGAGAGAAGAATCTGGTGGCATTATTCTCTGTGCCACCCAAGGGGCAGCAGTAATTTCAGATAGTCCTCAATTTATAAATGAGTTACATTTCAAGTGTCATTGTTGTTTATTCATTCTTTCAACGATTTAATAAATGCTGATAATGCCTATGTACCACAAGATTATATTTTGGAGAAAAAGTGATAAATAAGAGAAAAGATCTTGCTTGTAAGCACAAGTATACTACTATGGATATATAAACAAATAATTGTACTACAAGAGAAATTCTGCAACAAGAGTACAAGTCAGTTGTTTGGAAAGAACACATTTTTGCAACAAATAATGTTATTGAAAATGGCTGGAATACAAAATCAACTGACCAAAGTCAGCTTAACACATAATGTAGCTAAAACACAGTGAAAAAGGGATTATTTCAGTTACACCTTACTGTCTTTCATCCTACTATCTTATTTTCAGAGATGATTAAGGCAGAGTAGGCAATCCTGAGGATGAGTAACGTATTACCAGTCTATATTTAAGTGTAGTCGTGTGCTGCCTAATAGTGTTTCAGTCAATGAGGGACCACATATATTAATGTAACAATGGTCCCATAAGATTATAAAGAAACTGAAAAATTCCTGTCACCTAGTGACAGATATAGTGGTAGTAATGTCATAGTGCAATGCATTGCGTGTTTGTGGTGACGCTGGTGTAAAAAACCTGCTGTGCTGCCCATTGTATAAAAGTATAGCACATGATTATCAAGTACGTAATACTTGATAATGATAATAAACAATCACTAGTTTATGTATTTACTATACATTTTTAATCATTATTTTAGACTGTACTCCTCCTACTTATATTTTCAAAAACATTGGGTAAAATAGCGTCAGGCAGGTCCTTCAGGAGGGATTCCAGAAGAAGGCATTGTTATCATAGGAGATGACAGCTCCATGCCTGTTTGTGCCTCTGAAGACCCCCCAGTGCAACAAGATGTGAAGGTGGAAGACAGTGATATTGATGATCCTGAACCTGTGTAAGCCCAGGATAATATGTGTGTTTGTGCCTTAGTTTTTAACAAAAGTTTAAAAAGTAAAAAATAAAGTTAAAAAATTGTTTTTCTTTTGTCTTTCTTTTTTATTTTTTTAAATTATACTTTACGTTCTGGGATACATGTGCAGAACGTGCAGGTTTGCTACATAGGTATACATGTTCCATGGTGGTTTCCTGCACGCATCAACCTGTCATCTACATTAGGTATTTCTCCTAATGCTATCCCTCCCCTTGCCCCCCACCGCCCGACAGGCCCCAGTGTGATGTTTCCCTCCCTGTGGCAATATGTTCTCATTGTTCAGCTCCCACTTATGAGTGAGAACATGCAGTGTTTAGTTTTCTGTTCCTGTGTTAGTTTGCTGAGAATGATGGTTTCCAGCTTTATCTATGTCCCTGCAAAGGACATGAATTCATTCTTTTTAATGGCTGTATAGTATTCCATGGTATATATGTGCCACATTTTCTTTATCCAGTCTAACATTGATGGGCATTTGGGTTGGTTCCAAGTCTTTGCTATTGTGAATAGTGCTGCAATAAACATATCCCATCAAAAAGTGGGTGAAGGATATCAACAGACACTTTTCAAAAGAAGATATTTATGTGGCCAACAAACATATGAAAAAAAGTTCATCATCACTGGTCATTAGATAAATGTAAATCAAAACCACAAAGAAATACCATCTCACTCCAGTTAGAAAGGTGATTATTAAAAAGTCAGGAAACAACAGATGCTGGAGAGGATGTGGAGAAATGGGAACACTTTTACTCTGTTGGTAGGAGTGTCAATTAGTTCAGCCATTGTGGAAGACAGTGTGGTGATTCCTCAAGGATCTAGAACTGGAAATATCATTTGACCCAGCAATCCCACTACTGGGCATATACCCAAAGGATTATAAATCATTCTACTACAAAGACGCAGGCACACATATGTTTAAACATTTTTTAATAGAAAAAAACTTATAGAAGGAGGATATAAAGAAAACATTTTTGTACAGCTATATAACATGTGTGTTTTAAGCTAAGTGTTATTACAAGAGAGTCAAAAAGTTAAAAACATTAAAAAGTGTATGACGTAAAAATGTTATAGTAAGCTAAGGCTAATTTATTGCTGAAAGAAAAAATTTTGTTTTCTAAATTTAGTAGAGCCAAAGTGTACAGCAATGATAAAGTCTACTGTAGTGTACAGTGACGTCCCAGGCCTTCCCATTCACTCACCACTCACTCACTGACACCCAGAGCAACTTCCAGTCTTGCAAGCTCCATTCATGGTAAGTGCCTTTTACAGGTGTACCATTGTTTAATCTTTTATACTGTATTTTTACTGTACTGTTTCTCTGTTTAGGTATGTTTACATACGCAAATACTTACTATTGTGTTCCAATTGCCTACAGTATTCAGTTCAGTAATATGCTGTCCAAGTTTGTAGCATGGGAGTGATGGGCTCTACCAGCTAGCCTATGTATGTAGTAGGCTCTACCATTTAGGTCTGTGTAAGTGTACTCTGTGATGTTTGCACAATGACAAAATGATCTAACGACACATTTCTCGGAATGCATCCCTGTCGTTAAGTGATGCACGGCTGTAAAACCAAACCTTTACATATCAGGTCCTTTCTCTAGCACCTCCACAATGGGGAGTTCTGTTATAGTAAATGAACTATCCAAATTATCTATTTTCTAGGCAACATCAAACCTTCACTCAAGTGAGGGAGATGGGGCCTTGTTGAATAAACCTAGATGTGTGGGTGGGAGTATCTGGAGGCCAGCAGTTTGGGAAGTGGGCCTTAATATGCTTCTGAGCTCAGAGTGTCTGAATTCCTGTACCCTCCTAGCTGGCATCGTGAATTTTCACTGATGTTCATGAAGAAATGTATGAGTCTTCCAGCAGAAAACAGATGGTACATTCAACTGTAATTTTGAGAAATTTTTTGAAGGACTGTTTACAATGATGAGAATGGAGCCAGAGAACAAACAAGGAATATTGAGGCACCCAGAGGCTGAAAGCAGTGGGAAGCTCTATCTATCTATCTATCTATCTATCTATCTATCTATCTATCTATCTATCTATCTATCTATCTATCTATCTATCTATCTGTCTGTCTGTCTGTTTGTCTATCTATCTACCTATCTATCTACCTCTTCATCTATAGAATGAGATTTACCGTAAGGAATTGGTTAACATGAGTATGGAGGTTGAGAAATCCCAAAATCTGTAGTTAGCAAGCTGGAGACCCAGGATAACCAAGATGTAAATTCCAGTTCAAGTCTGAGTCCAGAGGCAGAAGATTGGTGTCCCAGTGCAAGCACCCAGATGGGAGGAATTCCTTCTTACTCAATCTTTTTGTCTATTGTGACATTAATTGACTGGATGAAGCCCACCCACATTGAGCACCCAATCTGCTTTACTTAGTCTACCAATTCAAATGTTAATCTCATCCAGAAACATTTTCACAGACACATTCAGAATAATGTTTGACCAAATATCTAGGCACTAGGTGGCCCAGTCGAGTTGACACATAGCATTAACCATCACGAGGGGCAAGGGATGAATGATGTTACCACAGCCTCCAGTGAGCTGAGCGGTGGGTCTCCAGACAGGATCTATAGTTGAGAGATATGCAGCTGCTCTCAGAACAGCTCCGAGGCAGGGAGGAAGAGGGGTAAACGCTCCATTCTTTCTCTCTACACTCCCCTCTTCCATCTCCTGCCACTGCCTCCCATTAGCCCAGCCCAACCAGAAGTCAGTGGATCAGGGAACTTGAGCGGTGTGAGAGTGCAGCCAGCAGAGGTCAACGTCCTGGGGCTCAGAGCAGGCAGATAGAAGAGGAGAATATATTCAAGAAAGGACAAATGAAGATAAACCACCACAGCAACCCCCAAAACTTTTCTAGAAATACTTAGCAAAGTGAACTCTGAAAAAAATACTGTTGCTTATAGCCAGGGATGGCCTGGAGTCATTTTAGTCTCAACATTAAACAATATTAAGCATTAAGCAAAAGGGGATTTGTACCCCATATATAATATTTGGAGTATACCAATTACATATGAATAAATTTAATAAATAAATTTTTAATAAATAAATTTAACTAGAGATCTGTAATTCTGATACAGTGCTTGTGTGTATATCTCTTATCTCCTCTTTGAGGATGTAAGCTATTGTAGGGCAAAGGTGGTCTTAGCATTCTACAGTGCATTGAACACGGTAGATATTCCATCAGTATTTGCTGAAAAACTATTTCCACCTCTTTTCCTTAAACCTAATAGGAACGGATGAAATGCAATATAAAAAACAACAAAGGTTTCATAAGTGTCATATGGAATCAGCCAAGGAGAGTTTTAGCTCAGCAGGTAGTAAGAGTGGAACTAAATTGCTTAGTCTAAGACTTCTTAGAGCTAACTCATTTAGCAAATGTTTATGGAGCACCTATGCTGTGCCAAACACTGTGTTAAGCTTTTAAGATACAACAATAATGCTGTGAAGGAAGAAATCCATTAAACATACAAACCACTCATGAACCACTCAATTTTTATGGCATGCAACCAGTCAATTGCCACACAGCTGTTTGGATCAGCTTTGCAGAGGTCTGATTCAGTTAAATCAATGAAATGAGTTGCCTAATCCACTTATTTTAGACATGCAGAAACATGCTTCATTTTGCTGTCCACAGCCCTAGTGCAGGTTTATTCCTTGACAAAACTTGGGTTTGCTATGACACAGACACTATCTTATAGATTGTGACCAAAAAAACCTCAATAAAGCTATGTGCTGTGCCACTTTCTCAAAGCTACTCCCAAGACTGGGGCCCAGTGATGAGAGGTCCTTGAAATGGAAGGATTCCAGTTAAGAACAGTAGTCACGGAACAGTTAGGCTTTCTTTAGCAATGTCAAATGCCAGCATATCCCGCGGAGGAGCATCTTTCATATCTGCAGACAAAACATTGTCCCCATCCACCCAACAATTTCAGCTAGCATTTCCTTCTAGACCCTGAGGCATGAAAAGCCACTATTTACTTGAGTGGGTTTTCTCACAGCAAAACAGCCTTGTCTTTCAACTTCCTTTTCTAGAACCAACCCTGTCTTGCTTCCATAATACTGAGAAAAGTGGATCAGAGTCTCCCGCTGTTTGTGTCAAATAGCAATTCTTTTATGTTGCTCTATTATAAATGCTGCTCAGACATTTTGAGTCAAAACTGTGAAATATCCCTTCTTGCGTCCCCATTATCCATTCTATTACCAGATTTAAGACTTGTGAATAATCCCATATGTGACCTTGGTTAGATGACTCTTTTTTTAACCAGGACAAAAACCAGTTGAGTGATTTCTTCATGTAGGTTGTGCCAGTAATTGAATATCCTACACTTTTTTAAGAGCACTATTATTTGATCTCAAAATATTCTGTAATGGGATGGAATATATTTTCTTCAGAATTTAACTTTATGCTAATTATGTCTAGCACAGGCTCTGAGACATACATTAGAATTACTGAACTATAATGTCAATCAAATATCTTCAGTAGTGTCAATCTGAATAGAAAACTCATCTACTTTCTTAATATAATCACTAGTAATTTGTGGTAATTTCGTGTTTTTTTTTTTTAAGACAGGGTCTCGATTTGCTGCCCAGGCTGGAGTGCAGTGGTATGATCATGGCTCACTGTAGCCTCCACTTCCTGGGCTCAAGCGATCCTCCCACTTCAGCCTTCTGAATAGCTAGGACCACAGGCATGTATCACCACACCAGTCCAATTTTTTATTTTTATTTTTTGTAGAAAATGGGGTCTCCCTATGTTGCCAAGGCTGGTGTCAAACTCCCGGGCTCAAGGGATCCTCTTTGCCTTCTGCTCTCAAAGTGCTGAGATTACAGGCATGAACCACTGTGCCCCACCACTAGTAATATTTTTTTAATTAACTTGCTGATATTCTCACTAATTGCACTTCTGGTTGAGAAATGAGAATGATAGTTACGACAGTTCTTCTTTACTTTCAGATTTGTTAACTCAAATTACTATAGCTTTTAGTTTATAGGTATTTGTTTATACATTTGTAGATTATAAATGTTTTGAATTGAGGGACATTTTATGCTTGTTTTTTCAACCCACAACCAACCTCAAATATAGTAACTTCAATATAATAAATACTCCACAAATGTTTGTGAAATTGAATCAATAAGTTTTTTTTTGAAAATAATAACATGCATGGTAAATTTGAGGAAATCTCTCAGAAAGTACAATAAAAACACAAAAATATGAAAAATAGGAGAGAAAAAATTAGGGGGTCTAAATGGATTAATAAAATTATAGTAAAATAGAAAAATAGAAAAATTAAAGAGGTGATATTGCCACATGAGTTATACAAGAAAAATGTCAAAAACTGAAGATCATTCATTTGCAGATTGAAAGGGTCCATTGAGGGCTAAAATGAAGGAAGAAAAAACTAACATTAAATTCAAATATAATTGTTAAATTTCAGAACTTAAAATAAGAAATAAACCATAAAGGTTGTTGGAGAAAAGAGATCAAACACCAATGATCAGTAATCATATGTAGCTGTGTTTTTGAGTAGTTAAATTGAAACCTATAAAACAACCCAATGATACTTTGAAAATTATCAGGAAAAACTAGTCCAACCTAGAATTCACATAATAAAGCTATTATTAATCACGTATCAAAAGAAAAGACATTTGAAAACACACAATTCGCAAAAATCAACTTTTCACATACTCTTTCTCGTGATGCTATAGGAGGATGCATTCCATTTAAGCAAGAGAATAAAGCAATGAAGAGAAGGACAATAAATCCAGGCAACAGAATCAGAGATTTCCCAGTGTTATGATGAAGAGAACGCTCAGGATGAAAGCTACATTCAGATTCAGATTACATCAGGAGGTTATGGGTTCTAGGAGAGATACTGATCAGAAAAATACAGAGTAGATTCAGTTCCCTGTGTTTTGCTCATGAGGAAGTGATTTATTTTACATCTTTACAGAAGTGCTTAGGGGAAAAAATTATGGTATATAAAAAAAGTGCATGAAAACAACAAGGCAACTGTAAATTCTAGAAAAAAATAAGTCATTCAAAAAGAGTAAATATACTTATATAATATTTTGTACCTCAGCCTGAACAATTTTAACATAATTATAATAATATTGGGAAGTTGAAGAAATTGGAAGTATTGTGTGTATGTGTATATAAGGGAAAGGGTGTAAGAGGGTTAAATTTTTATATCCATAAAAGAAAAAAATTAATAGTTAAATTTTAAATTATGAATAGTAATATCAACTGATACGGTTTGGTTGTGTCCCCACCCAAATCTCATCTTGAACTGTAACTCCCACGATTCCCAGGGTGTCATGGGAGGAACCCCGTGGGAGGTAATTGAATCATGGAAGTAGGTTTTTCCCACGCTGTTCTTATGATGGTAAGTATCACAAGATCTAATGGTTTTAAAAAATGGGAGTTTCGCTGTAGAAGTTCTCCCTTTGCCTGCTGTAAGGCCTCACTTGCTCCTCCTTGCCTCCTGCCATGATTGTGAGGCTTCCCCAGCCACGTGGAACTGTAAGTCCATCAAATTTCTTTCTTTTGTAAATTACCCAGTCGTGGGTATGTCTTTATCAGCAGCATGAAAACAGACAAACACATAAACCATTTATTTTTAAACGTCATTGTAAATATAAAAAAGAATGTTAAAAGGATTGAATGTGATTATCTCCTCAGGTAACTAGAACTCAGAGGTGGAGAGTAGTGGAGCTGAGGATAAAATTAAAATTAAATTAAAAATTATATAATGATTCCCCCAAATTCATGCAACTATATTTATATACTTCTTTTGTTTGAATGAGTCATTAAATTACATCTCTGAATAAGAGAAATTTTGAAACTACCTTAATTTTATTAACAAA
This sequence comes from Mandrillus leucophaeus, assembly GCF_000951045.1. Taxonomy (NCBI): domain Eukaryota; kingdom Metazoa; phylum Chordata; class Mammalia; order Primates; family Cercopithecidae; genus Mandrillus; species Mandrillus leucophaeus. Next base: position 4,906,557 of record NW_012108919.1, on the reverse strand, counting down.
TCTACCCCCAAATTTATTATTTTTCTTATTTTCAAAAAGGATTAAGAAAGTTTAAATGTTAAAAATACATTAAACATTACTTAAACATGCATAAAGCATATTAAAAGTCATTCTGAAATACAAAGTGGCTAAGTAAGACACAGAAGTTAAGTCAGTGCTATGATTGAGCGTTAAATTGTGCTCCTAGCTACCTACAGAGAGTGAGAATTATTTATTTTTTAACCTCACGGGGAAAAACACAAAAATTAGAATGGAAAGAAATTTTTCCTGGCACTAAAGTTTTGGAAGTGTTTAAGGTATAGATGATTACAGAAGGAACATTTGTCTTGCATCTTTCACAGGAACTCAGGAACTGAAACCAGTCCTTCATTAGTTTTTCTTAAATATTTCCTTGTCATCCCATCCACACTGTCACTACCTTTGTTCAAGGTCTTACAATCTTTCGCTTAGACTTATTTGATTGTCTTCTAATAGAATGTTATTTGTTCATTCAGAAAAGATTTAAAGACCTAAAAACAGAATGAGAAAATTTCAGATCAAATATAGAAGGCAAAACCCCAGAAATACAGAAAATAAGTGTAATACTCAAAGATTCTTTAGCTTTGAAGGCAGTCACTGATCTGGAAGAAATGGCCATGAACTTTGCTTTGTGAACGTTTCACACACACATATAAATATATAATCAATACACACAGCAACAAAGGCATATATGTTGGGGGTAAACAGATGAAATTGAAGTGCTCTTAAGATTCTTATACTTTTTAGAAAGAAGTGAAATGTACTAATTTAACATTTGATTTTGGAATATTGTGGTCCTTACTGTAATTTCTAGGAAATATTAAAATAACAGAAAGTGATAGTTGAGAGGAAAATGAAATAATACAGAAAATAAAATTAATCGAAAAAGAAAACAGGTGAGACAAGTAGAAGGAACATAATAAAATGGTGAATTAAACTCAAACCAAGATACATGAGTAATTACATTAAATGTAAATGGGGTGGGACACGGTGGCTCATGCCTGTAATCCTAACACTTTGGGAGGCCGAGGCAGGTGGATCACTTGAGGCCAGGAGTTCGAAACTAGCCTGACCAACATGGTGAAAACCCATCTCTATTAAAAATACACAAAAATTAGCTGGGCATTGTGGCGGATGCCTGTAATCCCAGCTACTCGGGAGGCTAAGGCAGGAGAATCGCTTGAACCTGGGAAGCGGAGGTTGCAGTGAGCCGAGCTCTCGCCACTGCCCTCAAGCCAGGGTGACAGAGAGAGACTCCGTCTCAAAAAAAAAAAAAAAAAAAGTAAATGGACTAAATGCTTCAATTAAAAGATTAAGAAATTGTCAGACAGGAAAAAAGTCAAAGTCAAGGATATAACCATTATAAGAGAAATATAAAACATAAAAATATAAAAAAGTAGAATGTTAAATTACAGAAGAGGCATTAAGCAAGCAAAGGTGACCACTGTTACCAAGGCTATTCAGTATTGTGTTGGAAGTCCTGCCAATCAGTAAGGAAAAACAAATGCTATAAGGATAGGAATGGGATAAGCAAATTATTATTTTTCATAGATGATATAATTAATTTTATATTAATGTATATGTTTTTTTTTTTTTTTTTTTTGAGACTGAGTCTCACTGTCGCCCAGGCTGGAGTGCAGTGGTGTGATCTCGGCTCACTGCAAGTTCCGCCTCCCAGGTTCATGCCATTCTCCTGCCTTAGCCTCCCGAGTAGCTGGGACTACAAGCTCCTGCCACCATGTCTGTCTAATTTTTTACATTTTTAGTGGAGACGGGGTTTCACCATGTTAGCCAGGATGGTCTTGATCTCCTGACTTTGTGATCCACCCGCGTCGGCCTCCCAAAGTGCTGGGATTACAGGCGTGAGCCACCATGCCTGGTTAATGTGTATGAATATTCAAAATAATCTATAGATAAATTATTGGACTCAATAAGTGAGCTTAGAAATATTGGAGGATATAAAATCAAAATTGAAAAAGCTACTGTATTTTTCTATAAAACCAGCAAACAGGTAATAAAATTAACGAATATATAACATTTATATCATCACCAGGAATATCTGTTACTTAAGAATACACTTAACAAAACAACTCTTCAAAGAAAATTTTAAAGCATTTTAAAAATAAGAGTTAAATTGAAATATTTACAATGATGTACATGGGTAAGAAAACTGTATATTATAAAAATGTAATTTTTCTTCATATTGATCTAGAAAGCTATACAATTCCAATTCAACTCTAAAGACCACTTGCTCCCCACATGTTTTTCTGTGTAAAATTGGACAAAAGAGTAAAATAACTTTTATGTGAACATAACAAAGGCCTAGAATAACAAAACTCTCCTGGAGAAGAAAAAGCTGAGTCTTTCTTTTCTCTATGAAATATCTAAACTTAAGAAACTGTGTTAATTAAATGGTGTTGATGCAAGACTAGTGGAATGAAAAAGAGAGCTGGGAGACAGATTCTACACATACGGACACCTGACCGATGTCAGAAATGACACTGGAGAATAGTGAGAAAAAAGAGTCTTGACTCCCTTTAGAAATATTGCCCTTTACAAATAATGCTAATTGCACAGAATTGGACCCATAGCTCACATTCTTACATAAAAATCAACACAAAAAGAATTATAGATCTAAAAATAAGCAAAAGCATAATCTTCTTCTTTTTTGTGTGACACAGAGTCTTGCTCTATTGCCCAGGCTGGCATGCAGTGGTACGATCTCGGCTCACTGCAACCTCCGCCTCCCAGGTTCAAGCAATTCTCCTGTCTCAGCCTCCCTAGTAGCTGTAACTACAGGCATGCACCACCACACCTGGCTAATGTTTTGTATTTTAGTAGAGATGGGGTTTCACCATATTGGTCAGGCTGATCTCAAACTCCTGACCTCAAATGATCCACCCCCTAGGCTGCCCAAAGTGCTGGGATTACAGGTGTGAGCCACCACACCTGGCCAAAAGTATAATCTTTTAAGAAGACAGTATAGATTGGAAAATATACACAGGATAGGCTAGGATAGTATTTTAGAATATATAGAAAAAAATATTGCCCAGGTATGGTGGCATGTGTGTGTAGTACCAGCCACTCAGGAGGCTGAGGCAGGAAGATCACTTGAGAACCAGAGTTTGAGACCAGCCTAGGCAACACAGCAATACCCTGACTCTTTTTATAAAAATTGAATAGAATAAAATAAAAAGAAAAATATTTTAAACCAGATACATGAAGTAGAATTAATAAAGGAAAAAACTGATAAACTTAACCATATTTAAATGAAGAGCTGTTCATTTAAAAACTCTATAAAGAAAGGGAAGAGAGGCTGGACGCAGTGGCTCACGCCTGTAATCCCAGCACTTTGGGAGGCCGAGTGAGGGCAGATCACGAGGTCAGGAGATCGATACCATCCTGGCTAACACGGTGAAACTCCGTCTCTACTAAAATGCAAAAATTTAGCTGGGTGTGGTGGTGGGCGCTTGTAGCCCCAGTTACTCGGGAGGCTGAGGCAGGAGAATGGCGTGAACCTGAAAGGTGGAGGTTGCAGTGAGCTGAGATCACACCACTGCACTCCAGCCTGGGTGACAGTGCGAGACTCTGTCTCAAAAAAAAAAAAAAAAAAAAGGGGAAGAGAAAAGCCACAGAATAAGAGGTATTTGCAATATTGGATAAATAACTTGTTCCTAGGATATTTTATCAAATCAATAAGAAAGACACAAACTCCAATAGAAAGACAGACATTGAAAAGGTATACTACAAAACCCCAAAAGAAAGAGAGTTCTTGAAAAGGCACTCTACAAGAGGAAACATACATGCTGAAAAACAATGAAAAGGTGCTCAACCTTATTAGAAAATAAAGAAATGCAAATTCAGCCCACAGGTTTCTATACAACCACCAGATTGGCAAAAATTAACAAATCTGACAAGACTAAGTACTAGTAATGATATGGAGTTACTAATACAGTAACTCTCCTGAAATACTGATGGGAAATAGTTCGCCAATATCCAGTAAACCACTTTGGTAGAACCACTTTGGAAAGCAGTTTGGCAGTATCTAGTAAAATTAGATACTTTCCGTGACCAAGCAAGTCACTTCTAGATTTAACATCCTTGAAAAATTTGTGAAACCTGTGCCTTAGGATATATGTGCAATACCATTCATAACCCCACGGTTTGCAGTGTCCCAAACTGAAAGCAACTCATCTCTCTATCAAAAGCAGAATGGAAGAACTGCAGTGTATTTGTACAATAAAATCCTGTACACAGGCTGGGTGCAGTCTATAATCCAAGCACTTTGGGAGGGTTGGGACTAAGGGGGCATAAAGAAACTGAGAGAGACAGAGAAAGTAGCACTGGATCCTGACATTACAGCTCCTAGTTCTGTTTCTCAGGGGGAGTCACAGTTGCATGAAGTACTTTTGTGTCTTTCCAAAAAAGACGAAGCGTCTTTTTTTGTGTTGGCACGAGTGTGGCTGAGTTAGTTGTTTGTAGCCAACTAAAATTAATTAACTAAAATTAATTTCTATTTGGTTGCAGAGGACTACCTCCTTGAGGACAATGATGATGATAATGGAGTCTAACTGTAAAGTCAAGCCCACTCACTGCATTTATTACTAACTGAAATAATACTCTTCTTTATATTTAAAATGAATGTCTTATCTATATACTGTAGTTGTGTCTCAGTTTTTCATCCAGTCTGACAATCTCTGCCTTTTAATTGGAATGCTTAGATCATTTAAATTTAATGTAATTTTTTATTTTATTGGGTTTAAAGCTACGTTTTGCTGCTTATTTTCTCTGTCTCATATGTTTTGGTTACTTTTTCTTTTTCCTGCCTTCTTTTGATGTGAGTATTTTTCAGGATTCCACTCAATCTCCACTATTGCTATTCTCCTTTGTTTTATTTTTTAGTGCTTATGCCAAGATTTATAAGATACATTTTTAACTTACCATAGTCTATCTTCAAATAATATACCACTTTAAGTATAATTTAAGAGGCTCGCACTAGTACTCACAATGGTACACTTTCGTTTCTACCCTCCTGTCCTTTATACTAGAGTTGTCATACATTTGATTTCCATATGTGTTATGCCTTGATATGTATTTTTTATTAATTTTGCTTTAAGCAATTAATTATCTTTTAGAGACACTTTAAAATAATAAAACATTGTCTTTTGTACTTACCCACATATTTTTCGTTTCTGGCACTTTTCATTCCTTCATTTTTGTGTATAGAACCAAATTTACATCTAATATTATTTTTCTTCTGCCTAAATAACTTTCTTTAAAATTCTATAGTATAGTTTTTTTTTTGGCAATGAGGTCCCTTAGCTGTTGTTTTTCTGAAAAAGGCTTTATTTTGTCTTCATTTTTGAAAGATATTTTGCACACTGCAGAATTCTAGGCTGACAGATTTTTCTTTCCGTACTTTCAAGATGTTGCCTCACTATCATCTACTCTGCATTGTTTTCAACAAGAAGGCTGATGTCCTTATCTTGCTGCTTCTGCACATAATGTGTTTTTCTTCCTCTGGTTGCTTTTATTACTTTCTTTTCATAACTTGTTTTAAACAATTTACTTATAACGTGCCCTGGTATGGTTTTATGTTTCTTCTTGGGTTCACAGAGCTTCTAGGATCTGTAAGTTTACGTTTGTCATCAAGTTTCAAAAGATTTACCCAACAGTCCTTAAATGTTCTGCTTTTCCTTCCTTCTTTCTTCTCCTCTGGGACTCCAATTACATGTATGTCAAACTTCTTGATATTTTCCTACAGGTTACTAGTACTCTGTGCTATGGTTTGAATGTGTCCCTGAAAAGCTTATGCGTTGAAAACTTAATTGTCAATGTAACAGTATTACAGAGTGGAGCCTTTAAGAGGTGATAGGGTCATGAGAGCAGACCCATTCCTTATGAATGCATCAGTGTGGTTATTGAAAGGGTGGACTGGCCAGTGTGGTGGCTCATGCCTGTAATCCCAGCACTTTGGGAGGTTGAGGTGGGCGGATCCCTTGAGGTCGGGAGTTCAAGACCAGCCTGGCCAACATGGTGAAACCCCGTCACTACTAAAAATACAAAAAATTAGCTGGGCGTCGTGGCAGGTGCCTGTAATCCCAGCTACTCAGGAGGCTGGGGCAGGAGAATTGCTTGAACCTGGGAGGCGGAAGTTGCAATGAGCCGAGATCACGCCACTGTACTCCAGTCTGGGCAACAGAGCGAGACACCGTCTCAAAAAAAAAAGGGTGAGTTAGTTCTTGCAGAGTGAGTGAGTTCTAAGAGAACGGGTTTTGTAAAAGCAAGCTCAGATTGCTCTAGAGAGCTCTTGTACATGTGCTTGCTTGCCCTGCTGCTCTTCCATCATGTTATGTCATAGTACGAAGCCCTCACCAGACGCTGCCTACATGCCCTTGAATTTCTCAGCCTCCAGAACTGTGAGCCAACTAAACTTCTTTCTGTTATAAATTACCCAGTCACAGGTATTCTATTATAGCAACAAAAATGAGCCAAGACACTCTCTTTTTTTCAGGCTTTAAAAATAATCTCTGTTTTATTTTGAGGCGTTTATATTGCTATGTTTTCAAGTTCATTGCAATGTCCAATCTGCTGTTGATCCTGCTTGCTATAATTTTCATTTCAGGTATAGTGTTTTCCATGTCTAGAGGTTCAATTTAGTTTTTTTTTTTTTTAAATCTTTCATTTATTTTCTCATTATGTTAATATCCTTGACCATAGTTTGTTGTTGTTGTTTGTTTGTTTTGGGGTTTTCTTTTTTTTTGAGACAGAGTCTTGCTTTGTCACCCAGGCTGGAGTGTAGTGGCACAATCTTGGTTCACTGTAGCCTCAACTTCCTGGGCTCAAACAATCCTCTCACCTCAGCTTCCTGAGTAGCTGGGCACATGCCACCACGTCCAGCTAATTGTTGTATTTTTTGTAGAGACAGGGTTTTGTCACATTGCTCAGGCTGGTCTTGAACTCCTTGGCTCAAGAGATCCACTCACTTCGGCCTCCCAAAGTGATAAGTTTACAGGCATGAGCCACTGTGCCTGGCTACCCTTGGCCATATTTATAATAGCTACTTCAAGGCCTTTGTCTGCTAGTTTCAGCATCTGTGTTATTTCTGAAATTTTTTCTATTGATTGTTTTTTGCTTTTGTTATGAGTTCTATATTTTCCTGCCACTTTTCATGCCTGATAATATTTTTATTGAATACTAGACATTGTGAACTTCACATTATTGAGTGCTGGATTATACGGTATTCATTTAGCGTGGGACTTTGTTCTGGAATGCAGTTATGTAACTTCAAATCAGTTTGATCCTATCAAAGCTTTGCTTTTAACCTTTGCTAGGACAAGGCTAGAAAAACAGTTTGTCTACGGCTGATTTAGCCCCACTCACTAGGGAGAGCCCTTTCTGAGTTTTATACCCAATACCCATTTATTCAAATTCTCTCCTCTTTGACTGCTGGGGATGTGATCCATTTCCAGTCTTATGTGAGCTTGGGAATTTTTTCAGCCTCCATTCTGGAAGTTCTTTTCCAAATTTTTTTTTTCTGCCAAAAAATCAAGGGTATCTTTCTGCACACCTATCTCTATATCTTTCTCTCCTCTCTTTCTCTTTCTCTCTCTCCTCCATCAGTATTTGTACCATTCATTTTAGCTGTCTTATGCTTCCTGAATGTCAATCTCTGTCTTTCTTAACTCAATACAACCGCTGGCTTATGTTTGGGTTTCCCCTCCCTGTGCTATGGCCAGGAAAGTGCCTCCAGATGAGAAACTGCAGGAATCATAGGACTCACTCATTTATATTTCTGCTCTAGAGATCACAGTCCTGCACTCTCTTTTGTCTAATGTCTGAAAACAGTTGCTTAATTCTACAGCAGTTATTCCTTCATAAGCAGAAGCAGAAGTTCTACTATATTTTGTGTTGTGCTGTTTGTTTAGTTTTTTTTTTATTGTGGTGATGGTTTTTCTTTTGCATGATATATCTCATTACATTCAGATGTGTAATAAAATTGGTCTGTAATTGCTCTGATCTCACAGTGCTGAAGAGCTGTGGAAGAGAGGGAGGATCAGGGAATAAATTTTATCCCAATTTGGATGAATCATTCCAATGCATCAGTTTAAATTGTCTCTGTAAGTAGCACAATTTCTGCTTAGATGAGAAAATAACATCAAGTATTTCAAAGTTCTGCCATCCTCCTAGGGTGACCAGTTTATACTGGTTTTCCTAAAAGTTTTCCAGTTTTCGCACTACAAGTCCTGCACACTGGAAAACCACTAAGTCCCAGACAAACTTGGACAGTTAGTCAGTATGTTCCTCCAACTTGTCTTCAAGATGAAATCTGATTTGAGGGGCAGTGGTGTGTCTTCCCATCCCCGTGGCTGCAGAGGAATGATTAAGTATGAACCAAGTGACCTGTGTGTTCTTACTGGCCACAAGCCAGAACTAGTGAACAGAGACCCAATTGTCCCATTCCTGGCTATTTTCCTAGAGCTGAAGCAATGTGTCTAGGGAGCAATGGCTGTCTCTTCTTGATGATGACCAGGCTTTATCTCAGTGGTCACTGGCCCAAGGAAACCCTGTGTTCTGGCTAAGACTCGTTCTTCCTCCAGATTGACCCATCTGTCCCACAACCTTCATGTATAGGGTCACTGCACAAAAACCCTTACTGGCAAGCTCTTCAGACAGCACTCTTAGCTACCTTTGACATCTCTCTGCAAGGCACACTGGAAATTCTTTATTCTGTCCACAACTTGGGCGACGCTGTGGGGCTAAACCAAGATCCTTTATCTGCCTAACCATATGACGTTACTGAATTTAGTTTCATGTGGTCACCTTCAGCTTGTTGTGGGAACAGTGAATGGTCACCTTTTGCCATCATGAAAGGGAACTGGGTCAAGCTGATCTGCAATCAGCATTTTCCTTAACCTGCCTAACATCCCTTCCCAAACTGGAAGCTGAGTCTGGGGATCAGGAATACATCTGACTGCCCGTTTCTCCTACGCTGGCTCCCTTATTTTCTCACTATTCTAGGGGAGCTGAAAGAGATGGGATTTGGGCTTTTCGCCTCTTCTTTGTCATGTGTTTCTTCTACAGGCCCAAAGCATAAAGAAAACAGATCCACCACATCTACCTCTTGTTATGTAAAAGAGGGATTTTAAAAATATTGTAATCATTTTTCCTCTATAGCCTGGCTTTCTAGATTCACATCTCAGAAATTGAACATTAACTCTCTTTTTTTTTTTTTTTTTTAAGATGGGAATCCCCCTCTGTCATCTAGGCTGGAGTGCAGTGGCATGATCTTGCTCACTGTAGCCTGTACCTCTGGGCTCAAGCCATCCTGCCACCTCTGCCTCTCAAATAGCTGGGGCCACAGGTGTGCACCATCATGCCCTGCTAATCTTTTGTATTTTTGGTAGAGACAGGGTTTCACTATGTTGCCCGGGCTGGTCTTGAACACCTAAGCTCAAGCAATCCACTCGCCTTGGCCTCCCAAAGTGCTGGGATTACAGGCATGAGCCACTGCACCCAGCCAACTCTTTCTTCCTGCATTTCAGCCATAATATTTTCATCCTCCCTTTGCCCTCTCTATGCCCAGCCAGGAGGCAAATTCAAAGGAAAAGTACGTTTGTATATTTCAAAGTAAGACTTCCTTACATGTGATTTCTAAAATTTAACTTTTAACCTTCTTTAGTTTTAAATGTACTTACAGAAGACAGTAGTTCTGGATTTTCTTTTTTTAAATTTTTAGAATCTTTGTATTTCTGTGAGGGAGTTTTGTCCTTTACATATTGGCATAATTGATATCCTCGCCTTACATCTGTTACTAATATTAAGCTTTCTATTCCTGTAAGGCTCCTTGCTATTACCACCTTAAAATCTTTTTATTATAAATTTTTCATCAGTTGTGATTTGTAAGGTATGTATCATAGTCTCAAATCTGCTCATATATTAGTTCCCAAAGTTTCATGGGGATATTAAGAGCTGTTACTCACAACAAAGAAATTGTGCCAATAAATATGTTTGGGAAATTCAGGATACATTAAAGTAAACAGCCTTCTCACTGTAGTTCTTATAATTTTTAATATGTTAATGAATTTTAGGCTCCAACAGCAGAAAATACACAACAGGCCAAATTTATTTGAACACAGAATCCCTTTTCCAACAAACCTTTAGTGAAACAATTGTCTTATAGAAAACTATTGGAAAAATGTGGTGCTGATTTTTACATTTTTGCACCTATATTTATGTAAATATTAGTAAATAAAAGTACTACTGTCGTCTGCCCTAAATATTCTCCGGTTCCTCCTGAGGTTTATTTTCCAGCTTTCTCCACTCTACTTGATGACTCAAAGACTTTCTTCTATGGGCTTAGCTGGGTTTCCTCTTCCTCTGGGTCTCAGTTGGGTTCATCCCATGAGGCTCTGGTGGGAGATGGAAGCATGGGAGGAAAGAGCCCATTCTATCTACTTCCATGGTGCCCTTCCTGTAGGGCCATGGATTGGCACAGCTGTGTGCTTCTCTTGAAGGCTGCAGCTCCTGGCAGGAAGCGTTTCTATAATTATCTATTTTTCTTTTCCTTACCTCTGCGGACCTAGGAGTTGGTAGCAGCTACCTGCTCATACTATCCCCAAGTGTTTCACCATCTCTTGCTGGTCCCGCATAACCTCCTACAAGGGTTATGATAAACCTTCACTAAACTCTCCTCAGTTATACCTTGGGTGTGAGTGATCAGTTGCCTGTCAGTTCTCTGATTCACATCGTGCTCACTGTGTAAAATATCAAAATTAACACACTTACGCTTTCTCATCCCTTTTCCCCTGCAACCCCAATTTTTGTTAGTTAATATGGAATTCTTTTTTCTTTTCTTTTTTTTTTGAGATGGAGTTTTGCTGTGTCGCTCAGGCTGGAGTATAGTGGCATGATCTCATCTCACTGCAACCTCCGCCTCCTGGGTTCAAGTGATTCTCCTCCCTCAGCCTCCTGAGTAGCTGAGATTACAGGCATGTGCCACCACACCTGGCCAATTTTGTATTTTTAGTAGAGACGTGGTTTCACCATGCTGGTCAGGCCTGTCTTGAACTCCTAATCTCAGATGATCTGCTTGCCTCAGCCTCCCAAAGTGCTGGGATTACAGGCGTGAGCCACTGCGCTCAGCTGTTAATACGGAATTTTATGTGTAATTTCATAGTTTAAAGTATTATTAATATGATCATCATTATTTTATGTTGAACATTTTGTCTATTAGGAAATGTTAAAATAAATGACATTTTGCGTTCTATCTCTTCAATCATACTAATAAATATTATTTAGAATAACTCTGGTTTAAATAGTTTTAAGGCTCACTTTTAGTACTTTTGTACCAAAGTTTCTATGTTCTTGAACGTTACCTTGGTTAATTACTTGGTTAGCTAAAATAGTTGTCAAAAAGAATATATAAATTGTACATTTTCAAAGTCATTGCTTCGTCTACAGTATCTTTCTTTGTCTTTCTCAGAATAATCATTGCGCTTGATGTGAAATTCATGAATCAACATCCTCTCAAAATTTTTTAGACGTTGTTTCCATTATCTACTGTATTTGAAGAGTATCGAGAAATTGTCTGGGGCCAACTCAATTTTTCTTTGAGGCTCATTGTGTCCATCTTAGTTTCCATTGCTGCCAACCAACATTTCAGGGAAAAATATCTGCATTTCAGAAACCTTCTCCTTCCTCCCTCCCTTCCTTCCTCCCTTCCTCCCTCCCTCCCTTCCTTCCTCCCTCCCTTCCTTCCTTCCTTCCTTCCTTCCTTCCTTCCTTCCTTCTTCTCCTCCTCCTTTTCTTTCTTCTTTCTTTCTTTTCCTCTCTCCATCTCTCTCTGTGTCTCTCTCATACACACGCATACACTTTAATATGCGTAAATATCCTGCTCTTCTAAATCTCCTATGAAATGTAGCATTTAACCACATTTCTCGCCTATTTCAGTCTTTACCATGAAACTTGCAAAATGATGATTTTACCATTTTTACCAGTTGGTCTCTAGCACTCAACTGTAAATGAGAGCCCTCTCTTCTCCCTGAATTATTTATTTATCTATTTATTATCAGCATGGATACATGATTTCCTATTTTTTTTCCCAATGGTTTAAAAGTCATTACTGTACTTAATTATTTTAGTTCAGAATTTCCCAGATCTGGCCAGTGGGAGTCTCTCCAATCTGAGACACTCTCTTTAGACATTTAATTGCTCATTTACATCAAAATTAAGATGCAGGGAATCAGATGCTTATGCTCAAGTCACCAGCCTGTTCTAGAACTGACATCATTTTCTCATTGTACATTTCCCCATAGCCAGAATAGGCATTAGACATCAATGCACTGAGTTCTTTCTACATTGCCTCAACCCCTCCCTGATGATATTCTTTTGTATACTGATTGCTATAAGCTTCTGTATATATGCACATGTGTTTAAATTAGAACAATCTGTAGATAAAACTTTTTTTAATCAGGTCACTGTAAAGCAAGGTCTGACATATTGTACATAAATTCAAATGTGCTTATGCAAAAATCTATCTAAAAATATAAACCTCATGTCTGCAAAGTCTAATGATATGTGCGTGTGTGTGCGCGCGCGTGCGTGCGCGCCTGCGTGCATGTGTGTGTGTGTGTCTGTGTGCGTCCACTATGGCTGGAAAACATCCAGGGAAACAAGCTATCTCTTATTAAAACCACAGGAAAGGTGGCATTGGGTGCAGCTGGTTATCAAAACCAGGCTTTCCCAAGGCTTGCAAATGGTTGGTTCTGAGAATAGCGAAGTCCGGTAGAACACAGAAAAAGGAAGGAAGCTGGTATGAATTAGAGCTGAAGCCAAGCCCAAGGCAGAGACTTGATGTCAGATACGGAGCAGAAGACTCTGGCCTCTGCTCAGCTGAACCAGAGGTAGAAGCAGCCCAGTACTCTGGAGAGCTCCTGAACACAAAAGGTTTGCTAGGCTTGTAATCTTCCAAACACCATTTTGATTCTCTGCTGTGTCTGGAATTCTTAGAGGACTAAAAAGCTTCTATGCCCCTCATGTTCCTGCTGCCCCTTTATCCAACCATGTAACCATTTCCATCCTCCTAAGAGCTTTTGCAATCTTTGCACTGGGGAGGACAGGTTCTCATAGAGTAGTCATATCTTTAGAGGGGTGTGCACAGCCCAGAGTAAGGACTCCGGGACAAAGCACCAAAAAAACGACAAAAATCCTGGCATTCCCCTCTTACCTCTGTGTGGGTGAGTGTTGCTGCTGAGAGTGGCCTCTCATGATACCTCCTTGCATGTGTGCATGGCACGTGAATGTCTCAGAGGGCTACATGCAACAATTCACAAACTCAGTTTTTAACCCCCCTTTTGCCATTCAGCTTGTGACACGTGGCCATCAGAGACAGCACCCAGAGTTACACAGCGCTCCCTTCCCAATGAGGCTGCCACATGTCACCAAGAGCTGCAGTTCTCTCTCGCACATTTTGCATAATCAGTTTCTATTCTGTCGTGTTCTCTCACACATGGTGCTCTGAGACTATTCTGGAAAATAGAGAATTTTTTCAGTTTAGATGAGTAGCATGATTTTACGTTGTGCTCAGCCTGTTTGGTAAATGAAATCAATTACTCATCTATCTGTCAGATGAAGAGAAAGACACATGCCTGCGTGTAACCTGTTTTTAGATCCAGAGACCATCGCTTTGCTTCCATCACGCTGAGAATAACAACAATCCACATCATGGCCCTGAGAGCTGATGTTTGCATTCAGATTTCTAACTTAAAAAATTCCACACCATGGGTTTCTGCAATAGCTTCTAAATGTTTCCCCTCCTTTGAATACATTCTACATTCTGTAAGCCATTCTCTGATCAAACCTTTGGAAGCACTACTTACTACTTGGCTTACAGACTGAGTTTTATCGTTGACTGGCTACCCAATCTAGTAAAATCACACCTTCCCCAAGCCGCAACTTCCTGAAAAGTAACACTGGGATCATAATACTACTTCTTCCTTAAAGGATGGTTAGGAGAACTCACTAAAAAATTGTAGGCGAAGAGTTTTGTAAATTATAAATTCTTAGAAGGTGTTCACTATTTCTATGATCTTTCTATGGCTTCTCACTACTGAAATTTCAAACTCTACTCCGGCATGTAAACAACTCTTGGACCAAAATCCACCCAAACACATTTTTGTCATTTTTGTATGACTCGCTGGTGTGAAACTTCTTCCCCAGCTGAACTTGTATCCCTGCATTTTCACTGGGTGTGGCCAAAGTTGAATAATAAAGTCCAGAGAAGTGCAAGACAATGGAGAAAAAGGCAAGAGTACCAGATAAGTTGGCAAAACTTAGATTTCAGTAAATATTTTAGACATCGATTTTTCATCCAACTCACAATGCTCAAGTGCAACCTCTCAGCACCTTTATGTTGGAAAGATGACTAGAGTTTGAATTACACCAATGACGTTTTCCAAGTATGTGACCTTAGGACACTCACTTATAATTTCCTTTTTTCCTCTGCTGAAAAGTTTGAACCTTACCAGACAGTTGGGAAGAGTTGATGTGGCAAAGTGTATATATATATATATGTATCCATATCCATACCATATCCATATATATACTTTTTAAGTGTTAAAATATTAAAGGACCACACAAATGTTAGTTTGCCATTGTTGGGTCATTGCAAGGACTGATGAATTCATAGTGCTTAAAAGAAACCTGCACAGCAATTCTTTTGATCCACAAATCCTTGTCTAATCTCGATGGCAGATGATTCCGTTAGTCTCTCAATAGGTCTGTCCTCAGATTTCATAAGTAGTGCCATTGTAAGGGCAGAGGAGAAGTAAACAATCTAAAAATACTTTCCTCACTAATTTCCCCTAAATTTGGAGAAACAGACAGCGTCTGTGAAAGCAGTAGCCTCGTGCTAGAGCATTCATGGATGAGTCAAACCCCTTTCCATCCGCTGCCAGATTTTTATTCATTCAGGGGCTGTCGACTCAGTTTGGGGCTCTGTTTTCCTTCCTCTTCCTGCACACTGCCTCCTTCTCAATCTGCATTACCCATTAGCACACCTCCCCGTGGGAGGACCAGGAAAGAAGACATTGATCAAGTCAAATAAGTCGATATGAGTACTTTTTAACAATTTACACCGGTGAAAGAGCAGGTTAAATAAGTTGTGGTTTGTAAGCACTCTGTGAACTTCATTCATCTATGACCGCTCTTTCTCCTTCAACAGAGCCACAAATAACTACAGGTGGACTCTCGCGGAACCCCTCTAGTAAAAACTTAGCTTCTTTGGCAAACAGCCATAAAGCAATTTTGATGTGTAGGGTTTTGTTTTTTTCTTTTTCCTTTTACAAATAATGAAATGCCACTCATCTACTTAGAACCGCTCTATGGACCTTGAGGACACCCAGGCCAGGAAATGGCAGCCCCCTAGAGAGTGGCTGCCCTGGAGCAATTGTCTTCATAACAGAAGCGGGCAGGACATAAGGTGAAGGGGGAATAGCTTTCAGCCAAATCCCAATAGAGATAGTGCATTCTTCACCTGAATTGCATTCTGCAAGCATACTTCCAAGATGTATTCACTCCCCTGAAAACAAGCTGCCTAAACATCTGTGGGGAGACAAAGGAAAACATGGGGAAGGAACCCAGAAATGAATATTTCAGCATAAACGTGGGAAGAAGTACACTGCAACTTGCAAACAGCCTTCTGTACCACATGCCATACATTAACACAATATAAATTTATACATATTTACACCACATAGTCTCTAACTATATAAATCCTCAATACTCAGACTTGTGGAGTAGGTGTAAGAGAACAGTCCATATGTTTATTCATGTTCTGTGGAACTCTAGGGAACTTGGTGATTATACTCTCTCTCTCTCTCTCTCTCTGTATGTGTGTGCATAATTAAAGATGATTCTAAATGTTTAAATCAAATTAATGCCTAAAGGCAAAACACTGTTTTAGAAAATGGTGCCATTTTTCAGATAATCACAGCCCAAAAGAATTTTAATTCTATTTAACTAAGCTTTCACCTAGTTGGTTTATGTATTCCAAAACTTTGGTAAACAGTGACTGATCTGTACATAAAGATTTCGTAAACTTTTTATAGATGGAAAAGACAATTTAAAGGGACTATTCCCTAGGATCTGTTATCCCCATGAAAGAAAGTAGGATTAAAATACAAGATTTCACAATTTATACTTGGAAACTTCTTAGCTAATGAGAGACTTTGTGATATCTTGAGGGTTGGGGAGTGGGAGGAAATATCAGAATAGTGGGGTTCTCCTCCTGGCTCTGCCATGTACTTATTATTCTTGGAAAAGTCCCTTCACCTTTCAGAGGATAAGGGAAATAGTAATATCTGCCTTGAATACCTCAAAAAAAATGTGAGAGTCAATGACACAGAGCTGCTATGAAAGTACTTGGCAATTGTAATGTCTTTATATGTACTGTCAAGTCATTGTTATGGTTTCTTTTATAATTCACTAAGCAAACAAAATGCATTCAATTTCTTTTATAGCTTTCTTGGAAGAAATCTACAGCTGGGTTGCTGTTGACACTCTTTGTATCAGAAGAAAGCCATCCACGATGGTCAGAGAAGCACATCACAGCACCGATTGCCAAATTGCTTTGGCACATGCATGTGTGTGGGCGGGGACTGTGGCTGTGTCTTGGACACTGCCCAGCACTCAGTGGGCACTTATTAAATATGGAATAACAAGAAGTATTTTAGAGGGAGATGGCTGTCTGACACAAACAAGACAGCAATTTTTTCACATGTCACCCATTTAAAGGTATAGCAGCTGTGAAGTGAGTAGAGCCTTCATTGTACATGTAGGCACCAAAGAATCATACTAAAATAGAGTTGCACTTATCATAGCCGAAGTCATAACTGTTAAACAATGACTACTAAGAGTAGACGCTTAGTGTCTGCTTCGCTTTACACTGACAGCAAATAGAATCGACTTCAAATGATACCTTGTCTCTGCTTCAGTCTGCCTTTTTTTCTCCTCCTTAAACTATGAGAGGATGCTAGTATGCATCATTTGAGGACTACAGAAGAGAAGTCTGTCTTCTGCTTTCTTCTGCCCACATCCTTATAAACATGGAAAAAGTCTACACATCACAGAGATGCCCTTAGACTACATATAATGACCAGGATATAAACCCAGGCTCATGTGCAATGATAGAGGGATGCTCGGTTCATGCTGACACCCCTGTCCACTCCACACCATCGCCAGTGCCACCATGCCTAGCACAGCAGTGATGGCTGCAGTGGAGTTACCCAACCTCATGCTCAGTGAAGTCACTGGTAACTACGACTCCATGTGAGGAATAGATTTTTGCAGGTCTAAAAATTAAGAGCAGTACCTAAAGGACATGCGGGAGTACCAGGCTAGAGTGAAGCCCTGTGCAGCCTCATTTTTAGGAGTGAAGGAAGGACCCGTAATGAATGAATAAAAATATTTGAAACGTTCGCTTTCTCACACTTTTTCTTGTATGCCACTCACAGCCTGCTGGGGATAAAGATGTGAAGTTAGGAATGCCCAATCAAGAGTAACATTTTCAATTTTAAGATCACAGATCATTTTGCCAGTCTGATGAAATCTATGGACTCCTTTCCAGAAAAATACATGTGACACAAAATTGTAAATGTAATTTTAGAAGGTTGATTGCTAGTCAAACCCTGTTTAAGAACTCTGAAGAATTAAGGAAAAGACAGCAAGGGAGGACTACTTATTAGGCTTGTATAGAAACCGTAGGGCTAAAATGGAGAAGTAGAATATATTAGTTTCCTATTGCTGTTGTAATAAATCATCCCCATTCAGTGCCTTAAAACAACACAAATTAATCTTCTTACAGTTGTGGAGGTCAGAGGCCTAAAATGGTTTAGTAGAGCTATGTTCCTTCTGGAGGCTCTAGGGGAGAATACGTTTCCCTACCTATCCCAGCTGCTGATTTCTTGATTCATAGCGCCACATCGCTCCAACCTCTGCTTTCATTATTATATCTTGTTCTCTGACTCGGACTCTCACCTGCCTTTTATAAGGTCCTCTGGGATTGCATTGGACCCACCTGGATTATGCAAAATAATCACCTCATCTCAAGATTCTTAACTGAATCACCTATGCAGAGTTTCTTTTCCCATGTAAGTTAACATATTCAGTTTCTGGGATTTAGGATATGGACATCTTTGGGGCCATCATTCAGCCTACCACAGGCTGCTTCAAGGTTTTCACATTGCACAGCACTATTTGAGAGAATAGACTGGCATTCAGGCTAGAAGAGTTAGCCAGAAATTGATGGTGGGTATTTGATTGACATCCAAGCTTCTATATTTTCAGGGGAGTTACTGAATGGGGCCAAATTTAAGCAATGGGAAGAAATTAGACCTCCGTGCTTGAGAAAAGCATAATACTTTTTCACCCCATGACTCCAGGGGAAAGTTGCCTGGGCTCACTGTATCTTGAGTATCTTGAATGAAACTCTGCAAACTGGCTCATTGAGAACCTCAAATGGTAACAGCTCTGAAAGACAAGGAAGAATGAAGAATACACTCGAATATGTTGAGCATGTGTGCTAGTCAAAATGATTTATATTATTCTTCCCACAGTTTGCCTGATACTTGAAAGCCACTTTTTTCTAAAATTTCTAAATTATTATATTAGTCTGTTCACATGCTGATATGAAGAGATACCCAAGACTGGGTAATTTATAAAGAAAAGAGGTTTAATTGACTCACAGTTCCTCATGGCTGGAGAGGCCTCACGGCAGAAGGCACCTCTTCACAGGGCGACAGGAGAGAGAATGAGTCCAAGCAGGTAAAATGCCAGACGCTTATAAAAGCATCAGATCTCGTGAGACTCGCTCATTAACACGAGAACAGCATGGGGGAAACCACCCCCATGATCTAATTACCTCCACCTGCTCCTGCCCTTCCCATGTGGGGATTATTACAATTCAAGGTGAGATTTGGGTGGGGACACAGAGCCAAACCATATCAATTACCTGGATAATCTCTTCAGTTGTCCTTTTCATTTTGTCTAGATAAACAGGATAATGTCCAAGGTAGGATCTGAACTTGTAGAAAAAGTAATGAACATAGGTCATACTATATTAGGACTTTGCAATTACCTGGAGAAACACTTGCAGATTTCATATACCACTAAGAGGTACTATTCTTAGCAAGATTCACACTTGGTATGCTCAATTTCAATATGAATTCAATATTTGAGGAGAAGGAAATTAAATCAGCACTTGGGTTGTTGTTTTCTTTTTTGATCTACAGCAGACTGGTCTGTCTGGATCCTGTGATCAAGATAGAATGTCATTATCCTGGTTTTTGTCTGTGACCTGTCAGAGCGGACGACTGGGTTTGAACTGAAAGGCAGCACATATGCTTCTGAAATGCTTAATTGTAGCAACACAGAAACATTGAATAAGCTTCATGTTGAAAATGTTGTCATTTCTCTTCCTAAGCCCTTCAGTGTTAAAACTGGGCAAAAAATAGACGGTCGAGCAAAGGCTGTTGTTTCCCTGATGTTCTCAGAAGCCAGCTCCCAGTTCTTGGCTAAGCCTTGCTGCCGAGTTTGAACTGAAGCTGGTGAGCAGATGAATGCTATACATCTCCCACAATGAAAATCAATTGTAGGCTTATATCTTTCTAGAGCATTGCACCAGAGTACTGTTGATCTGCTTTTTTGCTTTAAATGGAAAACTCTCTGGGGAAGTTTTGTGTACTCTAAACAAGATCTCTGTAGGATCAGATAATAGGGTCTGTGTGAATGTAATACAAAATAGAGAGAGAGAGGCGGGGGGCAAGCATGCTAATGCAGATTAGAAATTATTCAGCTGAGACTTTCATTTACTGAGGCGCATAATGTAAAAATGCCACTATCTCAACTGCCATTTTCTTGTGATTTCTCCAAAGATTTTGGGACGATTATTTTTAAAACAGAACTGCTTTAACTCCTAAGAAGTCAGTTCTGGAAACAAAACTTAGTATGTGTTTCATCTACGCTATTTGTATTTTTAAAATTGCACACACTTTGAAGGTAATACTTAAAGAATAGTAGATATGATTATCACTGATTTCATTTGGATAATTAAGGAATACTTGTTTTGAAAGGGGGTACTTTTTAAAAAGGAAATAGAAAATGTTTAGATACCTCAATTTAATGATCCAAAGGACAAATGTCTGATGTACAGGATACAATACGTATGATAAGGACGCTACTTTTAGTGCTATGATTACCAAATAGGACCACGTCATGAAATTCCATATGTTAGTTCTTGACATGTTCCTTCTTGTATTAATGAGGGTTGTCCAGAGAAACAAACAATAGGATAGATATACACATATATATAAAAAAAGAAATTATATATATATATACATACATACATACATATCTACATATCTATCTATGAAGAAATACATTATAGGGAATTGGCTTATGCAATTATGGAGGCTAATAAATCTTAAGATCTGCAGTCAGCCAGCTAGAGACCAAGGAGAGGCAATAGTGTAGTTTCAGTCTGAAGGCTGGTGGGCTTAACACCTAGGAAAACCCAATGTTTCAGCTCAAGTCGAAAGACGGAAAAGAATTTAAAAAAAAATGATGTCCTGATTTCAAGGTAGTCAGACAGGAAGAGCTCCCTCTTACTCTCAGAAGGGTCAGCCTTTTTGTTCTATTCAGGTCTTCAACTGATTGGATGAGGCCCACCCACATTAAGGAGGGCAATTTGCTTGACTCTGTCTACTGATTCAAGTTTTAATCTCATCCAGGAACACCCTCACAGACACACCCAGAATGCTTGACCAAAGGTCTGAGAACCCTATGGCACCGACTAGTTGATACATAAAATCAACCATCCCTGATAACCATCACTCATCTACCCATCCATCCAGCCATTTATTCGTTTGCTCGATCTACATTATGAGCACCTACTGTGTGCCAAATTTTGGGGCTAGGAGCTGGGAACACCAAAACAAATAAGGTGGTTTTGACTTCTAGCAGGATGGCATGAGGAGCTTCACAAATCTGCTAGCCAGTGAAACTGGTTTAAAAATATATATATTTTTTTCTTTCAGAGATGGGATCTCCCAAGCTAGAGCTCAGTAGCACAATCATAGCTCACTGCAGCCTCAAACTCCTGGGCTCAAGTGATCCTTCTGCCTCAGCCCCCAGAATATGGCGTGCATCAGCACACCTGGCTAATTTTTTATTTTTTATTTTTTTGTAGAGATGGTGTCATGCTATGTTACCCAAGGTAATCTTGAACTCTGGCCTCAAACAATCCTCCCTCCATGGCCTCTCAAATTGTTGGGATTATAGATATGAGCCACATGCCCAGCAAAATTATTTTTAAAAACAAAACAAAAATAACCATTTAAAGTCTCTAGAATCTGTTCTAAGGGAATACAGCAAATAAAGAAGCATTTAGGAGAACCTACTAAAACTGAGTAAGAACAGTGAGAATCTGTGGTATCTGAACCAATACCACTCCCTCCTTCTCCTCTCCAAGCTTAGTGAAATGGAAACTACACTCCAGACAGCTAAGAGCACATAGCTCCCTCTCCAGACAACTCCTAGTCAGAGGATGTCAGCACTTCTCATCTTGTCCCCAGCTGCCTATTGCTGAGGCTAAAATCTGGGTGAGTGCAGCCAAGAGATAGAGGCTCCCTTCTTCCATTCAGCCTGCACTTGTGGGAAGGCTTTGTGTTGGGTGCAGTGCTGTTGATTATACAAAGGCCCTGATTGCTGTTGTATCATCTCTCAAGGTGATGGATCTATGCCAGGAGAAGTAAGCTGAAAAGACCTGAGGCTACTAGCCCCTCTCCCTTCCATCAAACATTCAGTTCCAAAAGTGAGGTGTCACTCAGAGAGAAACACACTATTGTCCCCACTTCCAGTCCCAGATCTACAGCCCAGAAATTTTGCCCAAGTAGAGAGGCAGACTATAAAGCAGAGAGCCCCAAGTCTCTTCCTAAAAGAACTTACTTCATTCACAAGAAAGTATGCAGAAGTTCAAACCTAAGCGCATGATCAAAAACAATGGACTTGTGGTTTAAAAACAAAAAAAAAAAAATTAAAAAAAAAAAAACAGTTGAGAAGACATTGACAGGTTCATTGGAGATATATGCTAAACTGTAGGTCAGCTATTTTGCTGGAGAAAACAGCCAGGGAAAGAGGAGCCCTAGAAATCTGCTGGGAATTCATGGAGCTCAACATCTGGGTATAGTCAGTGAAAAAGATAGCTAAAGAGAGCTGTGCCACTTTGTCGAAACCACTGTCATCCCAGAGTGACTGCAGGCTTACCCAATGTTGTACCCTCTGAAGAACATCAGAGACTTAACATAGAGGAGTGAGGAGAACAGAATTCACTAAAGTTACGCAGTGGCAAACAAACAAATAAGCAATAAAAAGCCTGGGCGGTGGAAGGATTGTATTCAGAGTTGCTATAATGTATTATCTAAAATGCCCAGTTTCCAACAAAAAATTATGAAACATACAAAGAGAAAGTATGAACCATGCACTGGAAAAATAAGCAGGTAACATAAACTGCTTATAAAAACAACAAAATGTTGGTATAACAATGACTTTGAAGTAGCCATTACAAATTTGTCAAAGAACAAAAGGGAACCATAATTAAAGAAGTAATGGAAGGTATAATGATAATGCCATATAAAATAGACAATATTAATAAAGAGATTCTAATTACAAATAAAATGTAAATCATGGAGTTGACAAGTACCATACAGTTGGCCCTTGAACAATGCAGGTTTGGGGCACCATCACTCTACACAGTAAAAATATTACATGTAACATTTATTGAAAATTGAATTGCTTAATATGTACCATAGACTGGGATCTGCAGCTGTGGTTGCCTGCCATTTCAAGATATTTTTTAAAAAACCAAATTCATAAAATTTACATTAAATTTGTATATAACTTTTGACTCCCCCAAAACAGTCTGATCGAAAATCCAACTGCATTTGCACAAAAGAGTAGAGTTAGCCCATCCCTTCCTGTGTTAAATCCTGATGCTCACTTCTCTTTCTTATTAATAAATGCCATTGGGGGCATTTTCTTTTTTCTAGAATAGGGCACTTTCATCTGCATTAAAAACCTGTTTAGAAAGATATCTTTTCTTTCGATTATTTTCTTAGTGGCATCTGGGAACTCACTGCTGTCTCTTGGTTGTCAGAAGATGCTTCTCCTGTTATCCTGACATTTTTAAAGCCAAACTTTTCTCTAAAATTATCAAACCATCCTTTGCTGGCATTAAATTCTCCAGCATTAGATCCTTCAACATCTTTTTGCTTTCAGTTGTCATATAATGACTTTGGTTTTTCTCACATCATATGAGAGGTTGTAAGTATGCCTTTCTTTTAGCAATCCTATGCCCACATAAAAGCTGCATTTTCTGTATGAGATAAAAAGGTATTTTGCAAAAAGGGCAAGGTCTTTACTCCTGCTGGTATAGCTGCAATGATGGCTTCATGAATTTCCTTTCCTTTTCATTTTTTTTTTTTTTTTAAGACAAAGTCTGACTCTGTCACCAAGGCTGGAGTGCAATGGTGCAATCTCAGCTCACTGCAACCTCTGTCTCCCAGTTCAAGCAATTCTCCTGCCTCAGCCTCCTGAGTAGCTGGGATCACAGATGTGCACCACCACACCCAGCTAATTTTTGTATTTTTAGTAGAGATGGGGTTTCACCATGTTGGCCAGGCTGGTCTCAAACTCCTGACCTAAGGTGATCCACCCGCCTTGGCCTCCCAAAGTGCTGGGATTACAGGCATGAGCTACCCAGCCCAGCCTTCCTTTTCTTTTTCTACAATGTTCATTCTAGATTTCTTTATCTTGAAATGGCAGGCAATCACGGTTGCAGACCTCAGTCTGTGGTATACATTAAATAATTCAATTTTTTTCCAGTAATGTCATGACTTTTCTCTGCTTCTTGGGAACATTTCTGGCATTACTTTGCATGGGTCCCATGGTGTTATTCAAGGTTTACAACATTACACTAAGCACAGTGAAAAATACATAAGAATCTTGAGAGATCATTTTTTACTGCAATGTGCAATTTATTAGAGAGAAGTACTGCTCACAGGAAGATGATTAGTATCACATGTTGTTTTCAGCATATTCTCACAACACTTGAGCTCACTGTAATAGAAATGGAAGGTGGCTATGAAATTATTACAGTAGTAAAGTATATACTACAGTTAGTTTTATGCAGTTGTGATTTAATACTGCCCCTTTACATTTGTTTACATATCTCTTGACTGTGAATGGCATCATGTACAGTCTGTAAGTGTTTGTGTGTGTAAGTTTTGATAAATGTTAACTTTTTACAATAGATTTGTGTATATTTTATGGCTCTAAATGATAAAATAGAATGGCATCTACATATATTTTATGCATTCATGACATATCTAACTTAAAAGATTTTGTTTTATGTTTCTAGGCTATGTGATTCATTTGTGAGTTTTGAAATTGTCACAAATTTCCAAAAATTTTTCCAAAATATTTATTTTTAAAAATTCACATATGTCATTCAGGTGTCAACTATACTGAGATGAAAAATTCACTAGGGGGGCTCGATAGTAGATTTGAACTCTCAAAAGAAGGATTTAGCAAACTTGGAGATAGAGTGATAGCACAGAGAGGGAAAAATTGAAGAAAAATGAACAGAACCTTCAGGAAAGGTGGGATGCCATGAAGTACACCAGCATACATATAAGACTATAGTTGGGGGAAGAAAGAGAAGAAAAACATCTGAAGAAATAATGGCCTTAAATACCCCAAATTTATTGAAAAACATTAATTTGTACACCCAGGTAGCTTGATGAACTAAATAGAATAAATGCAAATGGAACTACAAAGAGACACATTATAGTAAACATTGTGAAAGCCAAAGACAAGCAGAAAATCTTGAAAGCAGCAAGAGAAAAATGACTTGTCATTCACAAGGGAACTCCAATAAGATTAATAGCTGACTTCTTATCAGAAATAATGGAGACCAGAAGGTAGGGACATAATATATTCAAGTGCCCAAAGAAAAATGTAATCAACCAAGTATCCTATATCCAGCAAAGTTCTCTTTCAAAAATGAATGTGGAACATAAATTCCCAGATAAACAAATGCTGAGAGATTTTTTTTTTTTTTTGCTAGGACATAGACTACTAAAGGAAGTATAGTATGTATTTAACACCAAAGAAAAAAGCACTAAAGAAAATTCTTCAGGCTGAAAGCAAGTGACCCCAGATAGTAATGTGAATCCACACAAAAAAACAAAGAACATTGGTAAAGGTAATTATGTAACTATAAAAAGACTATAAATGCAAATTTCTTCTCCTTTCTTCTCTCTACTGATTTTAAAAGCAATTGTGTAAAACAATATGAATATAATGTATCGTTGGTCTCAAAACATATAGAAATGTAATATCTTTGCCAATAACAGCAATAAGAATGTGGGTGGGAGCAAAGCTATACTGGGCTAAGGAAATGACTCCAGATGGTAGCTTGACTCCACAAGAACAAATGAAGAGAATCAGAAATGATAAATAAGAGGGCTAATATTAAAAAAGCTATAGCTATATAATTGCTGTCTTTTATTAGCTTAGTTTCTTTAAAAGACATAACATTATATAAAGTAATCATTATAACAATGTATTGCTTGGTTTATAACATTTATAGATGTAATATGTATAATAATAATACCATAAAAAGTGGGGAAAGGGAATAGAGCTGTGTAAGAGTGATATATCTATATCTCACTGGAATTAAGTTAGTATAAATCTGAAGCTGATTCTGATAAGTTAAGGTGTATATGTAAGCCCTATGGCAACCCCAAGGAAATAACTCAAAAATATAGTGAAAACAATCATTAGAGGAATTAAAATGTTACACTAGAAAATACTCATTTAATACAAAAGAAAGCAGTAAAAGAGGAATAGAGAAACAAGAAAAGATATGCAAAATATAGAAACTAAAAAGTAAAAGGAAAGATAGTATCTAATGGGAATGAAGCAAACAATTCAACTCAAAGGCAGAGATTATCAAACAGAATAAAAATTACAAGATTTGCTACGTGCAATTTATGGGAAATACACTTTAAATCCAAAGATACAAACAGATTGAAAGTGGGGACTAGAAAAAGATATTCTAAGTAAATAATAACCAAAAGAGAGTTGAGCTGGCTATACTAATGTCAGACAAAATAGACTTTAAGTCAGATATGTTACAGGAGACAAAAGAATATTATACATTGGTAAATGGGTCAATCCATCATGAAGATGTCATAATTATAAACATATTTGTACCTCATACCAGAGCTCCAATATATATCAAGTAAACAGAGAATTAAAGGGAGAAAGGCACAATTCTACAGTAATAGGTGGAAACATCAATACTCCACTTTCAATAATGAATAGAAGATCAATAAGGGGATAAAACACTTGAACAACACCATAACCAACTAGACCCAACAGACTTATGCAGAATTCTCCACACAAAAACAGCAGAAAACACATTT
Source organism: Mandrillus leucophaeus (assembly GCF_000951045.1). Taxonomy (NCBI): domain Eukaryota; kingdom Metazoa; phylum Chordata; class Mammalia; order Primates; family Cercopithecidae; genus Mandrillus; species Mandrillus leucophaeus. The sequence continues at coordinate 4,879,996 of NW_012108919.1, read as the reverse complement.
ATCTCAAGTGCATATAGAACATTCCACAGTATACCGTATCATAGGTTACAAAACAAGTGTCAACAAAAAGAATCAAACTCTGCAAGATATTTGAAGAGATTTATTCTGAGCCAAATATGAGTGACCAATGGGCTATGACACAGCCCCACGAGATCCTGAGAGCATGTGCCCAAGGTGGTCAGCTACAGCTTGGATTTATACATTTTGAGGCGAAATAAGGCATCAATCAGTATGTATAAGATGTACATTGATTCAGTCCAGAAAGACAGGACAACTCAAAGTGAGGCTTCCAGGTCATAGGTAGATTCAAAAGACTTTCTGATTGGCAGTTGGTTGGAAGAGTTTCTCTAAAGACCTAGAATCAATAGAAGGGGGTGTCCGGGTTAATATAAGGGGTTAATGGAGACCAATATTCTTATTATGCAAATGAGGTCTCCAGGAAGCAGGATTCAGAGAGAATAGACTGTAAATGTTTCTTATCAGACTTAAGAAGATGCTGGACTCTTAGTTAATTCTCTCTTGGATCAGAAAAAAGACCTGGAAAGGGAGGGAGAGTCTCTGTAGATGTAGATTTTCCCCACAAGAGACAGCTTTGCAAGGCCACCTCAAAATATGTCTCAGAAACATATTTTGGGGTAACATACTTTGATTTCTTTTAGGCCCTGCTATCTGTCATGCTGGTATCTTATTGCTACAGAGAGTTTGTTTTGTCAGTCTTAAGGTCTGTTTTAATGTTAATGCTGGTCAGCTGTGCCTGCATTCCAAAGGGAGGAGGATTTAACCAGGCATGTTTGACTCCTTCCCATCATGACCTGAACTAGTTTTTCAGGTTAACTTTGGAATGCCCTTACCATAGAAGAGGGGTCCATTTAGTTGTATAGGGGTTAGAATTTTAGTTTTGATTTACATAAGTCTCAACAATTTAAAAATGCTGAAATATACGAAGTATCTACTTCAACTGCAATGGAATGAAACTAGAATTCAATAACAGAAGGCAAACTGAACATTCCCAGATACATGGAAAATAAAAAACACATTCCTAAATGACCTAAAGATGAAAGAAGAAATCAAAAGGTAAATTAGACAATACCTATAGGAGATGTGTTTTCTTGCATCATATATAGTGTCCTAGCCCATCAGCAATGCTAAATTCCGGAGAGGCACATAGCTGTTTAATTGAACTGCTGTCTTCTCAGGGCTAAGAAACTGACTAAAGAGATACGGTATTATATATTTTAACGTGTTCTTTTCTGTCGGTCCCAGTTTATCTTTCCACTTCTTTGTCTGTCTCTATCTAATAACCTCTAAGCCAAATCTCTCCAAAGCTAACAAGCTGGCTTTTAATATATGAAACTTTTTTTTTAAGTTTCAAAGTGAGGACTGAAGGAAATCAAAATATTTTACCTGAAAATATTTTTTTGATATATTTTTGAATAGTTGCCACAGGGCCAGCTGATTGAAATAGCCCTGCAAAGCTGACTTTTGAGGAAAAATTTGCATCTGTAGAGAATCTCCATTAATGCATCCAGGTCTTCCCTTTCCAGGCCTTTCCTGAATCTAGGAGAGACTGACACCTTTGAAAGTCTGAAAAGAAACATTTACCATCTATTGTCTCTAAGGGCTACTGCCTCTGAGGCTTCATCTACATAACAAGACCCCCCTGTGCTAGCCAAGCCTCTTCCTTTGTCCCTCTTATAACTTGTCTTGCCAATAAAACCAGATTTACCAACATAATCTGTTTTTGCCCATGCTCTGAGACTGTGTAGTTTCTTTTTTTCTTTTTTTTTTGAGATGGAGTCTCGCTCTGTCGCCCAGGCTGGGGTGCAGTGGCCAGATCTCAGCTCACTGCAAGCTCCACCTCCCGGGTTTACATCATTCTCCTGCCTCAGCCTCCCGAGTAGCTGGGACTACAGGCGCCCACCACATCGCCCAGCTAGTTTTTTGTATTTTTTAGTAGAGACGGGGTTTCACCGTGTTGGCCAGGACGGTCTCGATCTCCTGACCTCGTGATCCACCCGTCTCGGCCTCCCAAAGTGCTGGGATTACAGGCTTGAGCCACCGCACCCGGCCAAGACTGTGTAGTTTCTATAACCTCAAGATGGTATATAAGCTTCTGTACCTCATTAGGGGTTTGGACCTTACTCTGAAGGCTGCCTTGTGCACATTTTAAATAAACGTGTAGGCCTTTTCTCCTATAAAAAAGAAAAGAAAGAAAATACCTTTAGACAAATGAAAATGAAGACACAACATATCAAAACTTAGGCATATACCATTTTAATGTAGACATATATCACTTTAATATAGGCATGTACCACTGCCAGCATTGGTTAGAGTCAGTAATCTAACCTTCCGCCTTAAGACACTAGAAAAAGAAGAAAAGAACAAACAAAACCTAAAGCAAGCAGAAGGGAGAAAATAAGAGCAAATAGAGCAGGAATTGATGAAACAGGAACAGAAAAACTATAGAGAAAATCAATGAAGCAAAATCTGGATATTTGACAGCACAAACAGAATTGACAAGTATGTAGTTAGACTGACCAAAAAAGAATGAGAGAAGACAGAATCTGAATTGAAAGAGTGGACATTACCACCAACACTGCGAAAAATAAAAAAGATGAGAAAGGATTACTATAAACAAATTGTACCATAATATATTTTATAATTTAGATAAAATGGACAAATTCCTAGAAAGACACTAATTATCAACACTGACTCAAGAAGAAATAGATAATCTGAACAGACTTAAAACAAGTAAAGTGATCTGAATTTGTAATCAAAACAATAACCACAAAGAAAAGTCCAGACCCAGATGTCTTCACTGGTGCATTCTATTAATATTTAAAGAAGAATTAATACCAAATTTTTATTAACACCTCCCAAAAATAAGAGGAAGGAACACTTCCCTACTCATTCTATGAGGGCAATATTACCCTGATACTGAAGCCAGACAAAGACATCACAAAGAAAAAAGAAAAAAAACTACAGACCAGTATTTCTTATGACTATGGACTAAAAAATCCTCAACTAAACACTAGCAAAACAAACACAGTAACATATAAAAGGAGTTATACATGACAACAGAGAAGAATTTATCCCAGGAATGAGAGGTTTGTTTTCACATCCAAAAATCAATTAATGTACCATACCAAAAGAATAAAAAACCCAAATCACATGATTATCCCAACAATTTCAGAAAAAAAATTAGACAAAATCCAACACTTTTTGACCATAAAAAACACTCATCAGAACTTCTGATTTCTGGCCCAGCATGAAAAGAGTTTTAAAGTCATCACTCTGTTATAAACAGGTAAAAGGCTGAACAAACTGAAAAAAATCAACAAGTCTTAGATCTGTCAGAGAAGTGAGGTCTCAGGGAAAATTACTGTCCTCAAAATTGGAGAGAAAGACAGGTGGATGCAGGGAATCAAAACTTAGTGGAGCAGAAACTCAAAATGAGAAACCTCCACAGAAGCCAGTAATGGGTTAGGAAAACCCAAACAATTGCTAGAGGCTCAGTGTGGACAAGTCTGATAGTTAAAAAATAAAAAATGATGGGCACGGTGGCTCACACCTGTAATCCCAGCACTTTGGGAGGCTGAGCTGGGCAGATCACCTGAGGTCGGGAGTTCGAGACCAGCCTGACCAACATGGGGAAACCCCATCTCTACTAAAAATACAAAATTAATCAGGTGTGGTGGCACATGCCTGTAATCCCAGCTACTTGGAGGCTGAGGCAGGAGAATCGCTTGAACCTGGGAGGTGGAGGTTGCAGTAAGCTGAGATCGCACCATTGCACTCCAGCCTGGGCAACAAGAGCAAAACTCCATCTCAAAACAAACAAACAAACAAAAATCACAACTCCTCTGGGGAGCCTTGTCATAAAGTGGCCCTGACACTTTTGTGAATTTTATCCTAAGGAGCCCTACCAGGTTCTCACCGTGAATATTGGAGAAAAATCCCCTTGTACTTCCAGCAGGGGGAGGATAAAACCATCACTTTGAAATACACCAGAGAATTCTGTTCTTAACAAGACCTGCCCTCAAGAGAAACTATTTTACCAGAGTCTAATCTGCTAGGATTTTGTCAGAACCCAAATGACCTGGGGGAAGGGGAAACTGAACTCCAGCCCTCTCAAACTGCCTGTGTGGGGGAAAGGAAATACCCACTGTTGACATCCTGTCCCGTCTCAGAGGAAGGAGGAGTGGAGGAAACTGAAAAGCACTTGTGAAATTCACAGCTCACTGGCATAGGCTCACCAAAGGTCTGAGACCAAATCACAGGACTCTAAAACACTTCCTATTCCCTCAGCCCCTACCGCTTACCACCACATCATTGAAGGCCTATTTACTAAAGTTCCTTTTAGCTCATACATCATGTTCAACTTGGAACAAAAGTTACAAGGCATACTAAAAGGCAAAAAACTTGGTTTATGAGACAGAGCAAGCATTTGAACCAGAGTCAGATATAGAAGGGATGTTGGATTTATCAGACTGGGAATTAATAAAAACTATGACTAATATGCTAAAGCCTCTTATGGAAAAAGTAGATAACATGTAAGAACTGATGAGTACTATAAGCAGAGATGGAAATTCTAAGAAAGAATTATTATTATTTCTTTTTAATGCTAGAGGTCAAAAATACTGAAACAGAAATGAAGGTAGACATTTTATTAGATTTGGAACAGCTGAAGAAAGACTCTGTGAGCTTGAGGATATGTTGGTAAAAACTTCCAAAACTGAAATGCAAAGAGAAAAAAGACTGATGAAAGAAAAGAACAGAATATTCAAGAACTGTGATACAACTACCAAAGGTGTAACATAATGGAACTATCGGAAGGAAAACAAAGAGAAAAAGGAACAGAAGAAATAATTGAAGCAATCATGACTGATAATTTTCCCGAAATTAATGTCAGATGCCAAACTGCAGATCCATAATGCTCAGGACAAATGCCCAAAATACTGCATCTAGGCATATTATTTTCAAACTTCAGAGAATCAAAGAGAGAAAAGAATCTTGAAAGATGCCCAGGGGAGGGGAGAGACACCCTACCTACAGTGTAGCAAAGATGAGAATTAAATCTTATGGAGCCTCAGAAATTATGCAAGCAAGAAGAGAGTGGAGTGAAATATTTAAAGTATTGAGAGAAAAAAATCCACAAACCTAGAAATATGTATCCTGCAAAATGATACTTCACAAGTAAAGGAGAAAAAAAGACTCTCAGACAAACAAATTTGAGGGAATGTGTTGCCAGTAAAACTGCCTTGAAAGAAATGTTAAAAAAAAAAAAAAAAAAGTCCTTCAGAGAGAAGGAAAATGGTGTAAGTTAGACACTTGGATCTACATAAAGAAAAGAAGAGCACTGGAAAAGAAATAAGTGAAGATAAAATAGAAGCTTTTATTTTGCTTAATTTAATTTATCTAACAGATGACAGTTTGTGCAAAATAATATTAGCAGCAATGTATTTGATGGTTATAGCTTATATATAAGTGAAATGAATGACAGAAATGACACAAGAAATGGAAGGGAGGAATTGGGAATATTTTCTTATTATGAGGCATGCTTTACATGTGAATCAGCATAATGTTACTCAAAAGTGGAATTTGATTAGTTGTAAATGTATATTGAAAACTCTTGGATACTCACTTTAAAAAGTAAAAGAAGTATAATATATATGCTAAGAAATGAGAAAAAATAGAATTGTATAAAATGCTCAACTACAAAAGGTAGAAAAAGAGTGAAGATGAAACTAGGAAAAGGAATAAGAGGAACAAATAAAAAACTGTAACAAATATGGCAGATATTAATCTAACTATATCAATAATCACTTTAAACATCAATGGTCTAAATGCACCCTTTAGAAAACAAAGGTTGTCAGATGAGAGCAAAAAACCAGACCCAACTATATGTTGCCTGCAAGAAACCCACCTTAAATACAAAGACACATACAGATGAAAAGTAACAGGATAGAGAAAATTATACTAACATTAATTATAAGAAAGATAGAGTAGGATATACTAATTTCAGACAGATCCAAGTAAGGAAAATTATGAGGAACACAGAGGAGCATTATGTAATAATAAAGGGGCCAATTTCCCCAGAAGACATAAAAATTCTTAATGTGTATGCACGTAACAACAGAGAGGCAAAACACATGGAACAAAAACTGATAGAATTGCAAGGAGAAGTAGTTGAATCCACCAGCAGAGTTGGAGTCTTCTAAACCCATCTATCAGAAATGGACAGATCTATCAGGCAGAAAATTAGTAAGGACATAGTTGAACACATCACTACAGTGAATTAATTGAATATAATTGACATGTATAGACCATTTCCTCCAACAAGGCCACAATACACATTCTTCTGAAGTTCACATAGAACATTCTCCAAGATAGTCCACATTCAGGGCCATAAAACATATCTTAACAAATTTAAAATAATAGAAATCATCCAATGTATGCTCTCATACCACAGTGGAATTAAACTAAAAATGGTAGCTTGAAAAACACAAATAGAAATAGAAGGAAACTTTCTTAACCTGATAGAGGGCACTCATGAAAAACGAATAGCTGACATTATATTTAATGGTGAAAGACTGGATGCTTTCCCCCTAAAATCAGAAACACATTAAGAATGTTCATTCTTGCCACTTCCAATCAACATTGTACTAGAAGTTCTAGCTAGGTCAATTAAGCAAGAAAAAAAATAAAATAAAATTCATCCAAATCGGAAAGGAAAAATTAAAATTATCTCTATTCACAGATGACATGATCTTGACATAGAACATGTTCTGTAATACATTGAAACACTATAAGAACTAATAAATTCAGCTAGTTTTCTGGATACAAAATAAATATACAAAAATCAATTGTATTTCTATACACTTGCAGTGAGCAACCTGAAAATAAAATTAAGAAAATGATTCCATTTATAATGGTGTAAAAATAAACTACTTAGGAAAATTTTTAACACAAGAAGCACAAAACTCATACACTAAAAATTATGAAACATTGTTGAAAGAAATTAAAGAAGATCTAAATAAATAAAACATACCACATGTTCATGGATAGGAAGATATAATATTTTTAAGATGGCAATACTCCCAAAATTGAGCTACATATTTAATGCAATCTCTATCAGAATCCCAGCTGGCTTCTTTGTAAAAATTGACAAGCTGATTCTAAAATACATATGGAATTGCAAGTGACCAGGAATAGCCAAAACAATCTTGAAAAAGAAGAACAAAATTGGAAAACTCACAGTCCCTGATTTCAAAACTTACTACAAAGCAACAGTAATCAAGACAAAGTGGTACTGGCAAAAGAATAGACATATGGATTGTATGTATATCACATGAATCATGGAATTGAGAGCATAGAATTAAACTCTCATGCTTATGGTCGACTGATTTTCAACAAGGGTACCAAGACACTTCACTAAGGAAAAAAATCATTTTTTGACAACTGGTAGTGGTACAACAGAATATCCATATAGAAAAGAATGAAGTCAGATCCCTACCTCACACTATATACAAAAATTAGTTCAAAATAGATATAAAACCTAATTTTAAGAACTAATATAGTAAAACTCTTAGAAGAAAACATAGTAGTACATCTTCATGACTTTGAATTCTTAGATGGGAATCATGGATTCTCATATATGACACCAATGGTACAAGCAACAAAAGAAAAAATACCCCATAGCCTTGACCCAAAGGCTCCTTCAGCTGGTAAACAACTTCAGCAAAGTTTCAGAATACAAAATCAACGTACAAAGATCACTAGCTTTCCTATACACCAACAACAGCCAAGTCAAGAGCCAGATTAGGAAGGCAATCTCATTCACAATTGCCACAAAAAGAATAAAATACCTAGGAATACATCTAACCAGGGAGGTGAAATATCTTTACAATGAGAATTACAAAACACTATGGAAAGAAATTAGAGAAGACACAAGCAAATGGAAAACATCCCATGATCATGGATAGGAAGAATCAATACCATTAAAAGGGCTATATACTGCTGAAAGCAATTCACAGCTTCAATGCTATTCCTATCAAACTACCAATGACATTCTTCACAGAACTAGAAAAGACTATTGTAAAATTCATATGGAACCCAAAAAAGAGCAAAAATAGCCAAGGCAATCCTAAGCAAAAAGCTGGAGGCATCACATTACCCAACTTCAAAGTATACTACAGGGCTACAGTAACCAAAACAGCATAGTACTGGTACAAAAACAATCAAATAGACCAATGGAACAGAATAGAGAGTCCAGAAATAAGGCTTCACACCTATGACTGTCTGATCTTCGACAAAGTTAACAACAACAACAAAAAAGCAATGGGGAAAGGACTCCTTTTTCAATAAATGGTGTTGGGGTAACAAGCTAGCCATATGCAGAAGATTGGAGCTGGACCCCTTCTTTACACCATATACAAAAATCAACTCGAGATGGATTAAAGACTTAAATGTAACACCAAAAACTATAAAAACCCTGGAAGACAACTTAGGCAATACCATCCTGAACACAGGAATGGGCAAAGATTTCATGACAAAGACACCAAAAACAATGTGAACAAAAGCAAAAGCTGACAAATGGAATCTAATTAAACTTAAGAACTTCTGCACAGCAAAGGAGACTATCAACAGAGTAAAAAGACAACCTATAGAATGGGAGAAAAAGTTATAAACTATGTATCTGACAAAGGTTTATCTAGCATCTGTAAGAAACTTAAAAAAAATTACAAAAGAAAAACAAACAACCCTATTAAAAAGTGGGCAAAGAACATGAACCAACACTTTTCAAAAGAAGACATACATGCAGCTAACAAGCATATGAAAAAGTTCAATATCGCTGATCATTAGAGAAGTGAACATCAAAACTACAATGAGATACCATCTCACACCAGTCAGAATAACTATTACTAAAAAGTCAAAAAAATAACAGATGCTGGCAGAGTTGTGGAGAAAAGGAATATTTATACACTGTTGGTGAGGGTGTAAATTAGTTCAACTGTTGTGGAAAGCAATAAGGCTATTCCTCAAAGAGCTAGAAGCAGAACTAACATTCAACCCAGCAATCCCATTACTGATTATATGCTCAGAGGAATATAAACCATTCTATCATAAAGATACATGCACATGAATGTTCACTGTAGCACTATTCACAATAGCAAAGACATGGAATCAACCTAAATGCCCATCAAAGACAGACTGGATAAAGAAAATGTGGTGCATATACATCATGGAATACTATGCAGCCGTAAAAAAGAATGAAATCATGTCTTTTGCAGGAACATAGGTGGAGCTGGAGGCCATTATCCTAAGCAAACTAACACAAGAACAGAAAACCAAATACCACCTGTTCTCACTTATAAGTGGGAGCTAAATGATAAGAATACATGAACACAAAGAAGGGAACAACAGACATGGGTCTACTAGATGGTGAAGCATGGGAGGAGAGAGAAAAGCAGAAAGGATAACTATTAGGTACTCGGCTTAATACTTGGGTGATGAGATGATCGGTACAACAAACCCCTGTGACATGCGTTCCCTTATGTAACAAATCTTCACATATACCCCCAAACCTAAAATAAAGGTTAGTAAAGAAAAATACAAAGATAAATATTATTTCATAAAAATGCAATTTTTTGTGTTTAATAGGACACCATCAAGAAAATAAAAAGACAATACACAGAATAAGAGAAAATATTTATAAATAATATATCTCATGAGAGACATACAGAATTTTTTAAAAGAACTCTTACAACTCAATCATGAAAAGAAAACCCAATTTTAAAATGTTCAAAGTATCTGGATAAACATTTCTCCAGAGAAGGTATACAAATGGCCAATAAGCTCATGAAAAATGCTCAACATCATCAGTCATCAGAAAAAGCAAATCAAAGCCACAATGAGATACCCTTCACACTCGTTAAGATGGCTAAAGTCATTAGTCAGATAGTAACAAGGAGTAAAAATGCTGTGGAAAAACGGAACTCTCATACACTACTAATAGTCCAGGCACTTTGGAAAACAGGGTAATAGTTCTTCAAATGGTCAAACCTAGAGTTACTATATGGATGAGAAACTCCTCCTTGATATATCCAAGAGAACTGAAAACATATGTAAGCACAAAAACTTGCACATAAATATGCATGGCAGCATTACGCATAATAGCCAAAAAGTAAAATCTTTGAATGGATAAACAAACTGGTATATCTGTACAATTAGATATTATTCAGCAATAAAAAGGAATGAAATGTTGATAGATGCTACAACATGGATGAACCTTGAAAACATTATGTTAAGTGAAAGAAGCCATTCATAATATTATGTGATTTCATTTACATGAAACGTGCAGCAAATCTCTAGAGACAGGAGGTAGATTTGTAATTCCTAAGGGTTAGTGGGAAGGAGTGGGAGTACAAGGGGAATGATGGCTAAAGTGTAGGGGTTTCTTTCTGAGGTGATAAAAATGGTCTGAGAGTGACTGTGGTGATGGTTGCATATATTCATAAATATACTAAACCCATTGAATTGTTCTTGGACACTTGCTGTGCTAGAAATAAGCACAGGATGCTCTGGGAGCTGATGAGGGGGTTAGAAAAAGCTTTGTGGAGGAGGTGATGCTTGAGCTGGATCCTAAAATATAGGTAGAAATTGGCCTCTTGGAGAGAAAAAGAGAGAGAATAGGAAATGTAAAAGGACAAAAGAAGGAGGGTGTTAATGCCAGAGAGGACAACATGAGCAAAGATGTGAGGGAAAGTAGTAGCAATGGAAATTAAGGTTTCAGAGACAGTCATGGGTCTGAGCATGACGGTTGTGAGACTGAAACGTTCAGGAAGGATTGGAATAAGGTCCTGATGTGATGCACATGGACTTCACACTACAGGTTAGTGGCATACGAATACACCACAAACATTGCCACGTGTTTGATCTTTATTTATCACTAAAGTGTGCTTTAACCAAAAAATATGCCATTGTAGCAATGCATGTGGGAGAAATATTGAACTGAGCAGGTCATGCAACATAGCATAGAGCCTTTCAGAAATGGCTGCAAATTTTAAAAATTGCATGTTTACTGAATTATACAAAACATTCCCCATACCTCTATAGGACAACCCGACCAAATATAAGATAGCCCTTTTCAAACAAGAACTATGGTGAAGGGCATTCAAAGGAAAGTCCAGTGACTGTAGATGCATTTGTAAATGCTATATGGCATAATTGTGCTGCTGCTGTAGCTGTGTAGTAATTATTGATGACTGGTTTTAAGCTTTTAAAGTCCTTTAAATGTGCTTCCAAAAAATAGTATTTTAAAATAAGCTATGAAAGACATAAGGTCTGGGAATGCTGCTTTGAGCTATGAGGTTTATTCAAATAATTAAAGCTAACTGCAGCAACAGACAAATACCCATATATCAGAGACTGAATATAATAAAGGTTTATTTCTTGCTTATGTAAAATCTGATGTAATTTCCTCTTGATGCTACAACATCTGGAGTATGTGTCCTCCAATGAAAGAGAGGAATAGAAGAGACATCAGGCTCCTAGTGGCCTTATTCCAGAAGTTTCACCTATCATTTCTGTTCCCAGGCCATTTGCTGTGGTCTCAATGTTTATTTCCCCTCAAAATTCACATGTGGCAACTTAATCCCCAGTGTGATAGTATTAAAGGTAGGGGCTTTGGGAGCTGATTATGTCATGAGGGCGCCACTTTCATAAGTGGGACTAATGCTCTTATACAGAGATCCATGGGGTCTTGTTTGTCTTTCAACCATGTGGGAACACATAGAAGGTGCCCTTCATGGCAGGGCAAGGTGGCTCACGCCTGTGATCCCACGACTCTGGGAGGCCAAGGAGGGCAGATCACGAGGTCAGGAGATCGAGACCATCCTGGCTAACACAGTGAAACCCCGTCTCTACTAAAAATACAAAAAAAAAAAATTAACTGGGCGTGGTGGCAGGCGCCTGTAGTCCCAGCTACTCAGAAGGCTGAGGCAGGAGAATGGCGTGAACCTGGGAGGTGGAGTTTGCAGTGAGCCAAGATTGCACCACTGCACTCCAGCCTGGGTGACAAAGTGAGACTCCATCTAAAAAAAAAAAAAAAAAAAGTGCCATTCCCAAAGAATGAGTTCTCACCAGACAATGAATCTCCTGGTAACTTGATCTTGGACTTCCCAGCCCCTGGAACTGTGAGCAATACATATCTATTGGTTATAAATCATCCGCTCTGAGGTATTTTGTTACAGCATTCTGAAGCGACTAGGACACTATTGGTCAGAAATAGTCATGTGGCCCAATCTACTCCAAAGAGGCCTGGGAATATATGGGAGCTCCTGGATTACTTAGTGAGCACCAGCTGCCCTTGCTAAATGTGTGGAATGAAGGGCCTGAGGTTACAGGTTGAGAGACCTCAGTCTTGGATTGGCACTAAGCCAATAATATTGGAATGGTGGGGCATAGACAAGATGGGTGAATGAGGGATGATAAAAGGAAGAGGGTACACAAGAAATGCCAAGACAGCTGGCTGAGAAGTTTAGCTCTAAATATCCAACTCAGAAATTATCTAGGCCACTGAATTTCTCCCTTCTCCCTCTAGCCATCCCTGTGAGCCCACTGGAAAATGGATTGGGTAAGGTCAAGAGGTAAAAGTGTGAAGGGATAGGGATATTTTTGTTTGTCAAAGGTCCGGTGCAGGAGAGAGAAATTTCTAAAAAATATGAAGGTGGAGTTCACTCGCCCATCCTCCTCCTGTTTCTCACTCTTGCAAATAACTGAATAGATAAATGCACTAGATTCAGATATGTGTGTGTTGTTCTTGCCCCATAGTTCACTGTGATTGTCCAGCTGCATTTTCCTTCAAGGAGAGAATATAAAGTCAGAAGAGAGGGCATCTATATAGATAAACAGTACAAAAGAAATGTTGGATGCCCAAGGTGACATTGAATAAGGAATAGACGATGACTTTACTGAGGAAAGCAGACCTTCTCATCCCGCTACAGACCTCCCCGAGGTATTCCCACCACCTGAGCTTCTCCCTCTCCCCTTTAGAAAGCATAACATGTCACAACTGGCCCTGATAACAGCATTGGAAAACGAGACTGGGGAAGAGGAAAAGAGAGAGTGCCACCACTGCCCATTTTACCTCCTTTCAGAGCACAGGCTGCCTCTAAAAATTCAGCAGGACCAAAAACGGTCCTTAGGTCATCATCTCACCCCAGCCAGGGGTTAATGCTTACTGATAGCCAACAGCTTGCTTCCTGCGGCTCCAATAAAACCCAAGTGAACTGCGGGGTTTATCTTCCTGATCATAAACCAACAGATGTAACATTTGGTAGTAATGCCCTTTTCTCTGAACTAACTGAAATTTTAGTTTCCTTTGAAAGCTTTAAAACAACACTCTGGCAATGTGAATGGAGTCATTAGCTAGAATTTGTAACAGCTCTCTTTCTACCCAAGGGATTAGAGGAGAGACTGACAGCAGTGACAGGTGACAACATGGTCCACTGGACCCTTTCTACAACTGGCACATACTCCCTAAATGTTGATTAGAAGGAAATCGATCCCTACTCCTGGCCCTGCAATTACCTGTCTCTGCCATAAGGCTGTGTGTGTCTCAAGAATAAGGACTTGGTCTTATGCAACTTTGCATCTCCATTATTTGTCACTGTTGGAAACACTGTGGGTGACAGAATGTGTTGTATCTCTGGTGTGGGGCTGTGAGATGCACAGTACATTTTGAATAGTATAAATGAATAGATGGTGCCAGATCAGAAGTCTAAGACGTAGTCCCTGTATCCCAGGACATAAAAGCATCATCAGTGATGGTCAGATACAATGGCTCACGCCTGTAATCCCAGCATTTTGAGAGGCCAAGGTGGGAGGATTGTTTGAGTCCAGTAGTTTGAGACCAACCTGGGTAACATAGTGAGACTCCTTGTCTACAAAATTTTTTTTAATTAGCCAGGTGTGGTGGTGTGCCTGTAGTCCCAGCTACTGAAGAGGCTCAGGTGGGAGGATCGCTATCCAGGAGTTCAGGGCTGCAGTGAACCATGATCACACCCAACCTGAGCAACAGAGGAAGACTCTCTCTCTAAAATATATATGTAGTGTCAGTGAGACAAGACTACCACACACGTAATTAAACTATAACATAGGAGAGACTTACTATATACTTTATAGCTAATTAAACACTAAATAAAAGAAAGTCAGGCTGGGCGCGGTGGCTTACGCCTGTAATCCCAGCACTTTGGGAGGCCGAGATGGGCGGATCACGAGGTCAGGAGATCGAGACCATCCTGGCTAACATGGCGAAACCCCGTCTCTACTAAAAATAAAAAAAAAAAATTAGCTGGGCGTAATGGTGGGCGTCTGTAGTCCCAGCTACTCAGGAGGCTGAGGCAGGAGAATGGCGTGAACCCCGGAGATAGAGCTTGCAATAAGCCGAGATCGCGCCACTGCACTCCAGCCTGGGCGACTGAGCAAGACTCGGTCTCAAAAAAAAAAAAAAAAAAAAAAAAAAA
>NW_012108919.1:4852470-4864660 GCF_000951045.1 Mandrillus leucophaeus | reverse complement strand
CCACATCGGCCTCCCAAAGTCTTGTTGATCTTTAAGATTCTGCTCATTCATCCATTTGCTAATTCAGTAAACAATTTTTTGCTGACTGTCCTGGGTATCAAATACTCTGCTAAGAGAAGGGATATAACATGAACTAAACAGGCAAGATCACTGTCTGCTCAGAACTGACTCTGGTGGAGGGAGCCAACCTAACAATAGTGTACATCAGTAAACAAGGTGATGGCAGGTGTGTAATAAGTGCCGTAAAGACAATAAATGGAGGATGTTGTGTGGATTACTGGGATGTATGAGGGAATTCACACAATGCACAAATGTCACCTTGCCCTTTTCCTTGGCACATCGCTGGACTACATTTCCCAGCCTCTTTTTGCATCTTCGTCCCAATGGAATGTTGGCAGAAGTGACATACACCATTTCTAGATCAAACTTTTATAGACATGGGCATGTCTCCCCCATTTTACCAGTGAGATGTCGGCAACAAGAAAGCCCAAGGAAAAGGCAGGACCACAGGAGGGGGCCTTGAATCCTTGCATCAAGAGGGTCACTTGCCAACCAGGAACACCCACCATGGCTGTTCCATGAGTGACAAATGAACCTCATTGTCCTTAAGGCATTGTGCACCACAGCCTAACCTACACTAATGAACATAGGGTGCTTTAGCTAGGGTGGTTGGAAAAGGCCTCTCCCAGGGGACAGCACTGGATGCAAATAAAGAATGAGAGGGAGGCAGTCAAGCCATGAGCAGGAGTACTCCTGGCAGAGGGGACAGCAGCAGTAAAGGCTCTGCACCAGGAAAGGATGTGGCATGTGAGAAGAACAAAATAAGCAGTTTGTACAGCCACAGCATAGTGGAAAGTGGGATTAGGTAAGGCTGAAGAAGCAGACAGGGGCCAGATCATTCCCAGCCACCATCTCAAGCTTTCATGTTTCCCCCGACCCCCGACCCAGTTCAGCCTGGTGACCACTATTAGAGCTCTCATAATAACCCGAGGCTACTTCTATTATTACCTTTTCATCTTTTTATAATTACCTTTTTAAAATTTTTATTTATGAGATGGAGTCTCACTCTGCCATCCAAGTTGGAGTGCAGTGGCGCAACGTCGGCTCACTGCAATCTCCACCTCCCACGTTCAGGCAACTCTCATGCTTCACCCTCCTGAGTAGCTAGGATTACAGACGTGCGACACCATACCCAGCTAATTTTTGTATTTTTAGTAGAGATGGAGTTTCACCATGTTGGCCAGGCTGGTCTTGAACTCCTGAGCTCAGGTGATCCACCTGCCTTGGCCTCCCAAAGTGCTGGGACTACAGGTGCGAGCCACTGCGCCTGGCTATAATCACCTATTTATGGATGATGAGCTTTCTGAAAAACCAAGCCATTCATCTTTGAATCTCTAGCATGCATGTCAACATACACAAGTGGTTAATAAATGTTTCTGGTATAAATGGATGAAATAAATGGCAGTGTTGCTGGCCCCCATGTCACAATGGCTGGCTCTAACATGATGATAGTTGTGATAGGGAGCCAAGAAGGATGCTAAGAGACAACTCATCTCCACAAACACTGCGATTTTGATTTTTTCCAGCGTGATTTGATCTCCTTTCAGGAAGTCCTTCCCTCCTCCCATCCACCCCTCCTTCAGATTCCTTCTAAGGATGACCCATTTCTAACTAAGATTTCTTCCCAATAACAGGTTGTTGAGAGCCTTCATTAAAGAGGAAGGTTTCCCCTTCAATGAAAATGACTGGAAACTGTGAAAAGACAGTTTGAAGCTGAAGGCCCCCTGCCAATACAATGACCCAGTTAGGAACCAAAACAAAGAACAGATAAGTCAGGGGAATAAAAGTCTCCCCATCACTCCCCCAACCCCATCTTCAACTCACTGCAGTGGTTTCTAGGAAGTTGTAAACTTGAGGAGCTGAGTTCATTCCCCAGAATTGGAAAATGCCATCCCCTACCTCCAAAGTTTTTCCCAGAGAAGTGCAGATGTAATTTTATTTACTTGAATGATGTGAGTTTTTATTCTCAGCTCTCAGAGGCAGACTTCCCTCCCTTATCTCATGTCCCTCTCCCCCGTTCATCCTGGAAAAGACACCAAGCCTCCTGGTCCCCAAAATTAAAACAACTCAGCAATAACTCACTACCTATTAATTTTGGGGTAAGGTGGATGCTGGATGGTACAACAGAGTGCTAGTATAGCGGGGAAAAAGGAAATTACCTTCTTAAGGAAGCAGTGTTTACATATTTCTTCTGAATTATTCCCTAGTGGCAAAGGAGAGTGACGGAATACCTGTTAAGGTCTGAGGTCAGAGCTTGAAGCAGGCAGAGGCAGGCATAACATTTTTAGAAGTTTCTTGTTTTATCTTTAAAACTGTTGCAGATTTTTTATCTCTCACACACACACACACACAAACACATACTCTCTCTCTCCATGTTTGCATTAAAATAAAAAATAATTCTCTCTACCAAATCTTTGAGTAAAATTGACAAGACAAGCACCATCAAGTTTATTCCATGGTTTCAGGTACTAATATCTCCCAAAGACCATCATTAGCCCCCAAGAGCATGAGTACTCCTAGGCTCTCAAGCTTTAGATGCTTGTTCCCAGGGCATCCATTCCTGCAGATTCCAGATAGTCACGTATAGGGGTTGAGATTATCTACCACAAGTTTGGATGAAACAGTATGAGAGCAGATTTCCAATCACTCACCTTTCAACCCAGTCTTCACTAAGCATTTTTAGAAGGCTGTCGGGAAAGACATGGAGATAGAAGAGGACAGAATTTAACATTATGCCACTGTTTATGGCCATTGGCGGTTAAGCAACAATTTATAAATGTGTTGTGGTGTATTTCCTTATGATCAATGAGTAGGTAAGAGATGAAGGCAGCACATCTGAAAAGGTTGACAGAGGTTGTTCACAGTGGCTCTTAGCTCTCTTTGCTCCAGTTTCTTGAGGATCTCATTCATTTCCTTTGTCCTGCTCCCATATTTATTTTCTCCTTCTTGCCTTCAGCACTGCAGATTGGGAGATGACTAGTTGCTCTTACCTCTCTTGACATTTCTGGCTGTGACAGACCACAAGATAATTTTGGCTTTGGATATATTTTTTTCCAGCTAAAACATGATTTTGTTTTTCTGTTGCTCTAGCAAATTGCCATTTTCATTGCAAAAAACATTATTCAATCAATATTTTTGCTGTATTGCCAATCCATTAAGGAAACAAAATCCTTATGGCATAGTAGTAGGGCTGTGTACCATAAAAATAATTTGAGGTAGGGAAAATGGGCTGAAAATTTTTTTTCCTCTGTCTTGGCCCTGTAGAGGCATTCTTCTTCTTTTCCTTCTCCTTCTCCTTCTCCTCCTCCTCCTCCTCCTCCTCCTTCTTCTTTTCCTTCTTTTTAAGAGATAGAGTCTTGCCCAGGCTGGAGTGCAGTGGCACAATCATGGCTCACTGCAGTGTCAGCCTCCCTAGCTCAAGCAATCCTCTCACCTCAGCCTCCTGGACCTGGGACTACAGGCTTGAGCCACCATGGGCAGCTACTTTTTGTATTTCTTGTAGAGATGAGGTTTTACCATATTGCCCAGACTGGGCTCAAACTCCTGGGCTCAAGCGATCTGCCTGCCTCTACCTCCCAAAGTGCTGGGATTACAGGCGTGAGCCACTGCTCCCAGACCATCATTCATTTTTGATGAAAGAAAGAGGAGGAGAAAGAGGAAGAGGATTAAAAGAGCAAAGAAGAAGAAACACATTAAGAATAAAGAAATGGGAAGAGCTGTAGTCAGGGCACATAGGCATTGGGAGGAAATAATATTCTAATTGGTTGGCGTCCATGCTCTACTGATAATTAAATATGTAATAGATAATAGGGTGAGAACAGTTTTCCTCCATATGGAAAGAGTGAAACCAACTCTCAATCCTCTGAAGGCTTTTCTCATTCCCTCTTAATCTCTTTTCCTAACGTAAAGTCAGGAGTCTCACATATGAATAGTATGGATAATTCCTGCCCACTGTTTGGGCTTTTGCATCTAATTGAGTGCCCACATTCAATTTTTTTTCTTTTTTTTTTTTTGGAGATGGAGTCTTGCTCTGTCACCCAGGCTGGCGTGCAGTGGCAGATCTCAGATCACTGCAACCTCTGCCTCCTGGGTTCAAGCGATTCTCCTGCCTCAGCCTCCAAAGTAGCTGGGACTACAGGCACCCGCCACCATGCCCGGCTAATTTTTTGTATTTTTGGTAGAGACAGGGTTTTACCATGTTAGCCAGGATGGTCTCGATCTCCTGACCTCATGATCTGCCTGCCTGGCCTCCCAAAATGCTGGGATTACAGACATGAGCCACTGCTCCTGGTCCTCACAATATTTTTAATCTACTAGAAAGATGCCTTCCCACTGATAAATTTAGTATTTTCTTTTTTCTTTTGATTTAATTTTCCTTCCTGTATTTTTACCTTAAGGTCTGCCAACGTGTCAACTCTCAACCCCACGCGTAAGGATTTTTCTTTCCTGGAAAACACTATGGGCTTCCTCTGTGCCCCATATAGTCACAAGTGCTGAGGATAATGTTCCTTTCTATCATTAAATAACAGCAAAAGTGCTTTTTATTTCTCAATAAGATCAATTTTATCCTGAGATCCACTACTCAACAACTCTCTATTTTGTTCTCACTTTAAATGTGGAAGGACAGAAGTTCCTACAGGTTGTAGACTTCTAGTGAGCTAAATAACATAATTATCAGTCCAGTATCAAGTTGCCAAAGTGCTTGACCAAATCTCAGTGTTCCAAGAAAGCCTGCTTTATTTTTAAAGAATTTACTTTGAAACTCCGTCACAATAGTATTCATTTCTGATTTATTTTTATGTCTTTGTAGCAGAAAGTGAAGATTCTAACACACTGCAGTTATGTAATGTATTTCTGATGAATGCAAGAGTAAAAATCAGCACAAGAAAACATCAGCTTTGTCATATTGTCACAAAACAATAGTCAATGTTATTTCCGATTAAATTAAAGAGATTGAGAAAAAGGAGTGCTCTACACTTGCCACCTCAAAGGTTGAGGATGTGCCTCAAAACATTCTGTAGGAACCTGTAGGCTCTCTTAGAAACCTATTATGGCTTTATCTTTAATGAATCCAGCTAAATCTTTAACAATCATATTTTATCCTGTATCTTGCCTTTGTGAAAGAAGCTGTTGCCATCATTTTAGTATTTCCCATGCAATTGTAACCTAAGTCAAGGTGGCTTACCAGTAAACTGGAGTTATGTATCTCTCTTGGGAACTATAGCTGTTCCTGGGAACTGATCTATACACATGCCCATGTCCCCTTTGAGAGAAAGGCTCTATGAAGACTTTGAAAAGAGTTCTTGGCCAGTTGCAGTGGCTCATGCTTGTAATCCCAGCACTTTGGGAGGTGGAGGCATGAAGATTACTTGAGGCTAGGAGTTCAAGACTTCCCTGGGCAACATAGCAAGACCATATCTCTACAAAAAAACCAATTTTTAAAAAATAACTGGGCATGGTGGCTGGCACCTATAGTCCCAGCTTCCTGGGAGGCTGAGGTAGGAGGATCACTTGAGCCCAGGAGTTTGAGGCTGCAGTGAGCTATGATCACATCACTGCACTCCAAACAGAGTGAAGCCCTGTCTAAAAAAAGCCAGGTATGGTGGCTCACGCCTGTAATCCCATCACTTTGGGAAGCTGAGGCGGGTGGATCACCTGAGGTCAGGAGTTCAAGACCAGCCTGACCAACATGGCGAAACCCTGTCTCTACTGAAAATACAAAAATCAGCCGAGTGTGGTGGTGGGCACCTGTAATCCCAGCTACTAGGGAGGCTGAGGCAGGAAAATCACTTGAACGTAGGAGGAGGAGGTTGCAGTGAGCCGAGATCACACCACTGCATTCCAGCCTGGGTGACAAGAGTTAAACTCCTTCTCAAAAACAAACAAACAAACAAACAAAACAAAGAAAGAAAATAGTTATTTAATACACTAGGATAAGAAGGAAAAAAAGAAAAGGGCAGAGGATGAAGAAAGCAATGGAAAACTACAAGATGATACCCAGGTTCACTTTTCAAATGCAGCTTTCAGAAGCTTTAATGGGTTCTCCAGAAGATCTATGTCTTAAAAGAGGTGGGTGACATGAGCTTAGCTTCAAGAGTGCTCATTGGGGCCTGGGAGCAGTGGCTCATGCCTGTAATCCCAGAACTTTGGGAGGCCGAGGCCAGCGGATCACGAGGTCAGGAGATCGAGACCATCCTGGCTAACATCTCTACTAAAAATACAAAAAATTAGCCAGGCCTGGTGGCAGGTGCCTGTAGTCCCAGCTACTCGGGAGGCTGAGGCAGGAGAATGGCGTGAACTCGGAAGGCGGAGCTTGCAGTGAGCCGAGATCACGCCACTGCACTCCAGCCTGGGCGACAGAGTGAGACTCCATCTCAAAAAAAAAAAAAAAAGAGAATGCTCACTGGGGACATTGCTGTGAGCAAGGTGGTGGTCAGTGACACAGATGCCTCAATATTACAAGTCCCCCACATCAGCACTCTACAATGTCAGCAATTTCCAGCTGACCCGGCGGTGAGGAATCTGTGAAGGAAGAAGTGAAGAAGCATTTCTTAACCATTGTCTTAATACCAGGCACTTTCTGGATATTTTGCATATGCTGTCAGGTTAGTGCTCACAACAGTATGAGGCATTATCCCCAATTTACAGGTGTGGAAATTGAGGCTCAGAGTGCAGATGACTTGCCCAAGGTCACATAATGTGCAACACATTCAAACTATAATCTGTTGAATCCCCAAGTTTGGGTTTTTTCCTATCACATTTGGCTTTGTCCCATGGCAACTTTTGATGCAGAGAAAAAATTGTAAGGAACTCAAGAGAAAAATCACAAGGGGCTCTCCAACTGGAAGCTGGCCCTGCATAGCACCCTGGTAAGAATCATCACTCATAGAAGTCGCAAGCTGTGGAAAGTCCTTCGTGTTGGTCACTGCTGTGGGCAAAGATGGGGAGCACCCCCAGACCCTGAGAGCCCCTCTAGAAACAGGTTAAGGATGCTTTGCTGCTCAGAGATCTCCCCACACTCTGAAGCCTTTAAAAATGTGGGCAGGAAGGTCAGTAACCACAGTCTTCTTGCTGTCTTCTTCAGAGAAGGTGCAAAGCAGAGGTCAAGAATTTCCCCTCAGGACACCCATAAGCAAAGAGACAGAAGCTGTAATTTTAAGTTGGGGTAAATTACGAAACCCTCACAAAAGTACTCCACCCCTCAAATTCTCGAATAGAGGAAAATGTGAAAACTCTTTGCTGTTTGTCCTAAACTTTCCTGTTTTGAGCTTCAAGAATGGTCCTTAGGGAAAGAAAGATAAACAATGGTCCATGTTTACTTTCTCCACATAAGCCATATTTCTCCCTGACTTCATCTGTTCAGACCAAAAATTCCTGATCATTTTAGTCAAGTCTCATACCCTTCTTGCTTAGTCCCCATTTCTTTGACCTATAAGTTAGTTTAGTTGCACTGGACGTGGTAGAATTATTGAAGATGTTAAGCTCCATAGCATCAGGAACCATGTCTCCATGTTCTATTCCTAATGCCTATATTCATGCCTGACACATAGGTTCTTTCTCCAGGACTGTTGAATTTGATTGAGTTGTTTATTGAAATTATAGAGCTGAAGAAAATTGCAGAGCTGTACGGATGATATAACTTAGTCCTCAAGAAAGCAAGGTGGACTTTCCATGGATAGGGAAGTCGTGAGTGGCAGAACCAGGGCCAGAAGCCAAGTCTGGTCTATTGCTTTATGCCACAGAGCCTAAAGATTGAAGCGGGCTCAGTATTATTCAACTCACTCTCTCTTATAACTTGGTTCTAGCTTTTAGAATTGTCTGTGATCAGATCTGACTTGTAGACTAGCTTGCTAATGATGCCATGGCCCCTAAGTGTTAAACTTGGCAATAGTAAAGGTGTTATATCAGATAAGATGCTTTTGGAGGCAAGTGAGAGAAAATCCAAATCGACTGATTTAGGCAATAAAGAATTGTATTGCCTTGCATAAATAAAGGTCTAGAGGTAGGTCAGATATTACATATGACTTCTCCTTGTGATCCCATGGCCCTGCCTTCTTCCTTGTTCTTTATTCTCAAGTTGCCAGAGAAATGCCACAATATTGTAAGGTCACACATCAGCACTCTAAAAAGTACAGATTAAAGGAGGGGCATCTCTCTTTGTGCCTCTCTGTTGACGGCAAGGAAACATACCTGAAACCCTTAAAAAACTTCCCTTGTATCTTGTTGGCTGAATTGCATCGTGAAACTATTCCTGACAAATGGCCCTGTCCAAGTGAATTCTATGCATTGATTGACTTAAGTCTGGGTTCCTGTGTCAATCACTGGTCAGCAGCATGGGGTTACCATGATCAGCTTAGACCAATTAGGGTTCATCCCTGGAGGTGGAGATCAATATGCTGAACAATGGCAAAGGGATGGTGTGAATGTTGACGGGACAATCTCAGAAGCCACTACAGTTACATAAGAAGAATATTTGTTTTATTAGCAAATGGATCATTTAGGAAGATCCATCTATGAGGAGAGGCTGAAGTCTTATACCTGAGGAAACCTAGATTATGAACAGTGTCCTTTGCCTGATTCCACACTTCTAAATTCCTCTTCTTCCCACAGCCCTACTTCCCATCATGACCACCCCCAATCCCAGACTCTGCCCTGTCTTCACTTCCCAAGAACAGTCCTTGCTTGTGTGGCAAGACTTAAGTCTTCTGGTAAACAGCCTGGTGTTTAGCATCATACAACCTTTGCTTCCATTCTCATCTTGCATTTGTAGCTGTTTTTATAACTGGTTTCTCCACTGATCCTAGCTCCTAATTTCCTATTGTGGGAAACTGCCTCGTACTATACTTGCCCCAGGATTGTAGCTCTTTGCTTCTTCCTTACCCAGGAACAATAGCCATGGCCGTGAACCCCCTCTCGGGGACTGCGAGACTATTTCTGTCTGATGCCCTTCTTCCATGTCAGCTGCTTGTCTGCTCTGCCCTGTTTGCCTGCATCTCTTGCTCTGAATTCACACTGCACTCGTCACTCATTAGGATGCTTTGCCATCCTGGACTCCCTGCCCCAATCACTGATGGTGATTCACAATTTCCACAATTTCCAGCCCTGATGGTGAGTCACAATTTCCACAATTTCCAGCCCTCCTCCCTGCCCTCCCTTGGAGACCCAAGGCTAGCTCCTCTCCTATTAAACTCCTACCAATTCTATCATACAGTTTGTAAAGTGTCATGCCCCATTCCTAACAGGATCATCTATTCATTAGTAGATTGTTCTGAAGACATCTCCTAATCAGAAAGAGTAAAATCATCTTCCTAGTCAGGACGAGGTTTCTGTAGAATCACAAAGCTCAGAGAGACCTTACAAAATGGCTTAGTTCAAGTTTCTAAACTTCCATAATACTTGATTTTATCATTCTATGTTTTTTGGTATCTGTCCTCTCTCCTTATAGTCCATGACTATGCATTCCAAGAGAACAAGGGCTTTATCATATATATTCTCTATCTGGAATGGTGTCTTGAACATACATCTAAATGTTGGTGGACTGAATGAACTAGATAATCAGACTCAAGTCCAGGATCAATTACTATCTTCAGTTGACCTTGGACTTGAGTGCTACTCAATGGTAGAATGGGGACTGGAACTCAGGTTTTCCTATTTCTTGGGTTTTCTGTATTACAAAAGAAAATATATAGGGAATAATTGGCTTTGCAATAGTTATACGTATTTTATTATAATACCTTCCCTCAAAGCATAATAAAGGATTTTGCAGTTGACTTCTCTTTTACCATTCACATTCCAGTAGGGGAGAAATTGTTAAAGAAAAAAAGGTGTATTTATTTTTGAAGGCTTACTGAGGTGAAGAATAGTGAAGTCACCTCATCACATGGCTCCGTTCAGTTTCACATTCTCATTTGCTTTGTAGACCAATAGTTACATTTCCCGATTCCCACTCTAAGGCAAAGAAAATGCTGCTAGCTTTGTCAACAACAAATAAAACATGGGTAACTACTTTGCAGGCAGTTCACATGTTCATCTTTCAGCGTCTATTATGAATCTATTATGAATCAAGCTATACTTGGCATATCTGTGAAAGAGTGTGTGAAGCTTTCTTGCAGAACAAAAAAACAATAACACCCATATTCATGAATTGTGATATTCTGGGATAACCATATGTGACTAGTGTGTCTTCAAAATATTTTATTCTGTTGATACATAAAAGGTTTGAAAATGTTGTTTTCTCGGCCTCTGATGTTCAAGGAGGCTAAAGAACTGGCAGCCCTGAATTTCTTTCTTATTCACATGCAAAAGTTATATCTGAAACACCCTTCCAACAGAACATGTTGATCATGTCTTCAAGAGCAAAAATGTGTACCCTGCTTTTTAGGGCCACAAAAGGCATTGGTCCTTATCAGAAAGTAGCTGCTAAGCTATTATAAACCCGCAGGGACTTACTAGTGCCCAGTGAGTGAACTTTCTTAATACTACAATGGGATTGAAGGGGATTATTTTGCCTCTGACCTGGGCCTGGCATATCAACATGAGGACATCCTGTGTCTTAGAAGATGTAGAGCTGATATTTTATTAATTAATTAATGCCCTATCTAGTTACAGAAAGGATTTAAAGCAACTTATATAGAGACTTGTAGTACCAGAAGAGGAAAAAGAAAACAGGTAAAATAAGTGAGAAAAATGAAGCCAAAAGAAAATGAGGGCAGTATATAAAGTTTTTTTGTTTGTTTGTTTGTTTGTTTGTTTTTCGAGACGGAGTCTCGCTCTGTCGCCCAGGCTGGAGTGCAGTGGCCGGATCTCAGCTCACTGCAAGCTCCGCCTCCCGGGTTTACGCCATTCTCCTGCCTCAGCCTCTGGAGTAGCTGGGACTACAGGCGCCCGCCACCTCGCCGGCTAGTTTTTTTGTATTTTTTAGTAGAGACGGGGTTTCACTGTGTTAGCCAGGATGGTCTCGATCTCCTGACCTCGTGATCCGCCCGTCTCAGCCTCCCAAAGTGCTGGGATTACAGGCTTGAGCCACCGCGCCCGGCCAGTATATAAAGTTTATATGGAACTCAATATGTAAAGGCGTAAGCCAGCGCTGGAATTACTCCCCTAAGAAACATGCATGTATTACTTTTGGAGAACCAAGTGTATACAAATCCAAACTTTTAAGCCAAAGA
Organism: Mandrillus leucophaeus; assembly: GCF_000951045.1. Lineage (NCBI taxonomy): Eukaryota > Metazoa > Chordata > Mammalia > Primates > Cercopithecidae > Mandrillus > Mandrillus leucophaeus. The sequence continues at coordinate 4,853,432 of NW_012108919.1, read as the reverse complement.
CCATACGAGGCTAATATTTACATTTCAAAAATATTTTTCAAACAATTTATCACAATATTTTGTAAAATGGTGAGGTTTTTTCTGTTAAAATAGATTCATGTTATTATAGATAAAACTTTCTATTTTCTATGTATGGCCCTTTATTCTGCTGTAGGATAGGCATAAATAATTTCCATTGTATACGATGTGAGTGCACAGCAACCATTGCAGGGTATAGCACCAAGAACTACTTTGGAGATATTTAATCAAAAACATGGATCGATGGAGAACAACTCCTCTCCATTTAGGCCAGGATTCTACGCACTTGTTTAACTTCAGAGGTATAGGCTGGCTCTCAAGGAAAGGAATCACACATCTGTTAAGTTCTAATCCTAGCTTTTGCCTGATCTTCATCCTATTAAAAACTCCCGTTATGACGCTTACTTGTCACCTCTTTGATAAGAGACCTGTTTCACCTGATAGCACCTAGCTCAGCACCTTGGATACAGTAGGTATCTAAAATATTTCCCAAATTTTGCATGGAGAAAAAATGAACTTCATGACCTCTGAATCCACAATTCTTATAAGTTAGAGTGAGATTCAGAATTTTCATCATATTTTAGACCAGCAATAAGGTCACTTCAGATCCCCACCCAATGCTGTTAGGACTCAGGCCCCAGGCAGCTTAGCAGTGACTTTAAAGGACAAGAGTTAGGTTGACAGGATGCAGGATGGGGCAAGAGGGAGAGAGACAGTTCCTGGGTGAGAATGAGGTGATACAGCTGGTCCTGAGATAAAAAAGATATGAGAGTTAGATATGCACAATAAACTCTGGTGACCGCCGTAGTCAAGGATGATCTCATGGCAAATAGGACTGCCCTTTGACCTTTCCATAATTATCTCTCAAGCAGCAATGCTCTGGTGTTTCTTTCCTTCCTTCCTTCCTTCCTTCCTTCCTTCCTTCCTTCCTTCCTTCCTTCCTT
>NW_012108919.1:4793251-4852237 GCF_000951045.1 Mandrillus leucophaeus | reverse complement strand
TTTCTTTCTTTCTTTCTTTTTTCTTTCTTTCTTTCCTTCCTTCCTTCTTTCCTTTCTTTTTTTTTAACCTTTCAAGACTGCCTTTGACATTCATTTAATCATAAATGTTAGAGTTGTTGCCAAAAAGTGCTTAACCAATCCCTTACTCAGAAGTTCCCAGGATAGTCCTGGATACTAAAACCTCCTAAGGGCACCCCTGATTTATATTCTTCGTTACTGTTTTCATCATATTACTTACCAGCTTTTTCTTTGACTCTATGAGTGTATGTGAGTGTGTGTGTATGTGGTGAAAAACAACCTATTTCAACTGAAATAAATCTTCTATTTTGCATTTGTACAAAATCAAAATAGATTCTAAATTTGAGAGTCATGCCTTTAAAACTGCTCTGGGCTCTTCTTCAAAGGTAGTTCTTACAACATATTGAAAATAATGTGGTCAAGTTTAAAGGAAAGTACTACAATTTTGCTTTTAAAATAGCCGGCATGGTGTCGATCCACTTTTTGGTTTTCACATAAAACTCTTAGATTGTTAAATCCCCCCACACAAAAAAATCTGTGCCTTTAATTTTTTTCTTATTTAAAGATTTTTTATAATTTATTTTTGCATTTATTGTTGGATAATGATGTACTACAGAAACTATAAAACACAAGCTGTCTCTTATTTTGTTTGGTGATAAATTGCTCAATTAAAAACAGGTTATGTTGCATGCCCTTGGCAACCTGAGCTGAGACTGTATTGTTCAGAATAGTACATGTCACTCTAAATAATTTCATATGCATCTGTTTTATTAGTAGGTGCTAATTAAACATGCATTTTGGGAAGTGACATAAGATCATTTTGCAGTTTCCTGTATTATTTATGTAACACTTAGGGATCTGTGGATCATGAATTCTACTACAAAATTTTCCTCTTAAAATCGTTAATGGAAAGCGAAGCCCCTTTCTAATAGTGTTTTTCTAGACAGGGTTGGAAAATATTCTAGTGCAAATTTAAAAGCAACAAAAATGTATTACTAATATGCACCATGTTATGTATTTCTCAGATTTATAAGCCAATGCAAATGCTCATTATAAAAATTAATGCCATCTTTTAATTGGCCTCCCCACATTCCTCTGGAAATCCATCAGTCCATGCAAACGATAGTCAGTATGAAGATGGCTGATGGTGAGTTTCTCTGGTGGCTAGGGGCTGTGGCCTTACCCAAGTGCTCTGTAGGGCCAATAGGTCACACGTATGTATGATCTAGTCTGGTTGATGTAAAGCTACTTCCTGCCATTCCCTTGTCTCCTTGTCCAATGCAACTCAAAACCTCAAATCTGTAGCATTAATTGTTTCAGAAATGGCCACGATTCTTTCCTTTGTCTATTTCTCACACAGTGTTATACCACCATGCTGATCCCTCATTCAGGTAAATCATTTTAGAGTTCCTTGTGCATAGGTAGCTTGTAACTTTAGGCAAAGCCCTTAACCACTCTGGGTCTCACTTTCATTTTGAAGAGAAAATATATTGGCATTTCTCAGAATACTACATTCATGAAAGTTTTTAAAAGTCTTAGTGAAATAAGTTGATGGTCCTCTTTATTCCTAATGCATACTAGCATATTAAAATGTCTAAGAACCACAAGGGAACTTGCTTGGCTTTGCTTAACACAGTGTCCACAAATTATTTTATCTGGGAAACCTTCTCCTGGTAATATGTTGCTGTCTCTCAGAATTAGTGGAAAAACTTATTCACCAAATTACTTTACACTGCTACACTAGACAATCTTTAAAAGAGTGTCCTAACTCTCCTGGACACTATGGTTCCCGTCTGTTATTCTGCTCTTCTCACGAAAGATTTGAATGTCTAGGTTAATCTAAATGACTCCATGTAGTCAATAGTTTTTTTAAAAATTGCTTGAATCTGGGCAATTTATCTGCCCACCAGTCACATAGTTCATGGCATTTAACACACTCACACACCAGAGTACAGTAAGCTAAAGGTTTTAAAGACTGACTAATACTCCACCGTGATAGGACAGACGTTTGGAGTTTCAGCCAAATCTTGTAAATTTAGCAATGAATATCAGAGCAACTCCTTCTGTTACCCTAAATGTCAGGGACTCTTACATTTTCATGAAGAACACACAGGTCTTGGTTTTTAAAGGTCTTATATGAGCACTTTCATTGAAAATCATAAGGTTTGTCTACATTGAAAAGATGAGTGCTACCATTAGAAGCACATGAAAAATTGACCTGGCAGTTCAAGCAGTCTTTTGATGTTCCTAGGTGTGGATTAGATCAAACTTCAGCACTCTAAGAGAGCTCCAATTAGCATATTTCAGGACCAGTATGACCACTTTCCCCCACAACCAATGTTTCAGCATAATCAATCATATATTTTCATGTTCTATTATTGGAAATTAAGCTAAGTAAACTATGTTTACTTAGTAATTGAGCTAAGTAAACTATTTGATACCCCAAAAAGCATGTTGAGTATAAAGATTAGCTATGTTTTACCCCATATACTTTACTATACCACAATCTAATTACTTCCTCTTCTAGGTGGTTAACTTACTCCCTATTACAGAGCCTTACCTATCCAGTTCTTGCCTTGATTCTATTCCAGCATGAAGTCCATGAGACAATCTGTGGAAGGTAGCCTCAGTTTTGAAATATCCATATGCCCATGTCTATGTGAGTGCTGATACTTTGAGCCAGTTCCAGTTTATTTACTGAGCTTTATCCTCTTGCCCTTGTCTGGATTTCTGACTTTGCAGTGCTCCTGGCAGCTCAACTGTTTTCAGATAAACTGCTTCCATGTTAACCTTGCCTTGCCTCACCTATATCTGGCATCCCATCTTGAATCCAACTACAATTATAGCGCAACACTATAAAAACAAGTCCATTTAAGTGTGCTTGGGCACAGAGAAATAACAAAGAATGTTGAGTAGCCACAAATAAACTAAGCATGTGGCAGCTGGGTTGAGTCATTTTGCAACTAAACAGCCACATTTGAATAAGACTTATATGGAAGTCACTCAGGTATAGTTTCATAAGAACTATGGGCACCAGGGATTGTTCATCTCACTTCTCACCTTTGAGAAACCTTCCCTGACTGCCTGAATCCAAAGGGACTTGTTTTCTGAAGTTATGTAGCTCCTATTGTCTGTACCAAGTGCCAAACATTTACCGTTGTCTGGCATTGCACTGTCTGATTGTCTCATTGGCTCTATTTTTACACAGGGATAGTCTTCCTAAATAGATGAGAACTGTGTTTAACTAATTTTTGTATCTCCCACAATCTGTAGTTTATAGTAGCAAGAAGATATTCTCAGAGATTTGAGCAACTAGACAGTGTAATACGGGGTCATCAGAGGCATCTATTTGAGTGAACTGGAAAATGACGGGGAACCTAACTGTCGAGTGAGGATTGATGGGAGGGAAAGAAGAGATTTTGAGACAGAATGAAGAAGACAAACAAGGGAAGTTCAACTTGCTGCTCTGGTTTAGACTAAACACTACCATTTTCTTTGTTCCACGAGGGTTTCAGAATTCCCTTCTTTATTACATAATTACCTATGTTATTTCATAGGTGACAGATTAAACAAGAGCCTCCTGAGAATTCCTAATGCCACCATAAAACAATTGCAGCAAAAGTCCCAGGAATTCAGATTTAAATTTCTCCTTATAAGGTTATTTACCCCTCTGACAGCTCGTAATAATATTCAACTAAAGTGAGAAGGAAGCTCTGCCCAGAAAAATTCCTCCCTTGTTCTCCTAACTCAGCATGAGCCTCAAAGGTCTTTGGGAAACTCAAGACTCATAAAGAGCACGGCATCCTACTTACAAGGGTTTTCAAGTCAAAGACACTCTTCTCATCACAACTAGCAACTTTGATTCTTTGAAATGATTTATGCCTGGGAGTGATTAGTTTGTCCTCTTTACATATTCATGCCTTTGTATTAATCTATTATATGTGGCTATGTATTGACCAGCTCAAGAAATCATTTTTAAAAATATAAGTAGTGGGGTTTTAATAATAATATTTGGTTAAACCCAATAAATGATTCAGCAAATTTTTTGTTTGTTTGTTTGTTTGTTTTGACAGAACTTCACTCTTGTTGCCTAGGCCGGAGTGCAATGGCACGATCTCGGCTCTCTGCAACCTCCGCCTCCTGGGTTCAAGCAATTCTGCTACCTCAGCCTCCTGAGTACCTGGGATTATAGACATCCGCCCCCACACCTGGCTACTTTTGTATTTTTAGTAGAAACGAGGTTTCCCCATGTTGGTCAGGCTGGTCTCGAACTCCTGACCTCAGGTGATCCTCCCGCCTCTGCCTTTCAAAGTGCTGGGATTACAGGCATGAGCCACCGTGCCCAGCCAAAATTGTTTTCTTTTAAAGACATAAATATAGTAAAGGGATGTTTTCTTCCCAAAATAATTACACTAATGCCCAGGTGACTTGGTAAGCCAAAATAGTCCTAACCACTTGGGCCCACCCTCCACTTTGGGATCTGACTCCAGACTAATGAAGAACTCACCATCTTACTTTAGACTGACAGCTATAAATTGTCTGAGTGCTCCAAATGTCCAACTCCTTAGAGGTTTGTATAATATCTTTTAGTCTGTAATTATAAGCAGGAGCAAATGAATGTCTATACACTATGATTTTGAGACAGATTCATATAAAAAGAATTGGTAGCATCATGAACTCTACCTCAAAAATGTATCAGATAGGTACAAGGAGATCAATGGGGAGACCCAGGAGATTTTGCAGTTTTCTGCAGTCAAACAAATTACAGAAATCAGGGCAGGAGGAAAAGAATACAGAGCATGCCAGGGTGGCAAGATCCATCTGTCTGTGTTAACGTATCTATCTGCTACCTGTGTTTTCACATTGACCTTGGTGTGATGAAGCCCTCAGTGAGGCAGAAGACCTGTGCTGTTATACGCATGGCTCTGGCTTATGTTTGCTGTGTGGCTTGGAAAATTTTACACCAGCTCTTGGGGTTCCAGGTTTCCAGTTTCGTCTTCTGAAAAATGGAGACACAAGTGCTTTTCCTATTCACCCAGAGGGGTCGTCAGGAGGATAAAATGTGATAATTTTGGAACTGGCTCAGATCTTAAAGAGTTCTCTGCCTGCTGTTGACAAGGGAAGTCTAGAGGAGACCTCCAGAAAGCTGCCGCCCTCTCTCCAGAGGTTGCAGTAGACGCTGTCCACTCCTCCGTTTCATGAGCAGTACTGTCACTCAGCATTAGTGACCAACATTGTTTCTGACGAGGTCCTTGCTGTTCCTCTATCTCCCTTTCCAATAAGATCTTTTTCAGATTACTTTGGAACTTCCCAAGACGGCCTTCATCCAAAATGCAATGTTCAGTTCCTTTTTTGATCCGTATCCAGGAGCTCTAGACTAGACCAGTTCTCCTAAAACTCACTGAGCTTCAGATAGAGCCTCAGGTTTCAGCTTGCCTGGGAAAGATTTAAGACAAGGAGTTATGTGAAGATTCTGTAAACTATGAAATTCTGCTCTGTTGTAAAGTAGTCCTTTGTGATTTTACAGTAATGGAGCACTCGCCGAACCTTCAGAGGCAACCCATTCCATCTTTGGATAGCTCCGATGGTCAAGCTGGAATCCAGGTCCCTGTCACTTTTTGCCATTATGGTCCAAGTGCTACTCACAGTTCCATACGGAAGTCTAATCACCCAGGACGCTTTTTCTTTTCTGTTCCCCCTAAAAAAAATATCTTTTTCCCTGTTGTTTCTCATGGATACAGTATCTAATTCCTTATTGCCCTGTTTTCTTCTCCCTGAACACCTGCAGTTTTTCTGGCTTGATGGTAATAACTAATAATAACGGTTAATACTAATATTCCACTAATAGTCTGCCAACTCCTCCACAAGAATATTATGATTTTGTGAGATTCTTAATGACGCTTCAAATATAGACTAAAAACAAAGGTCAAAAATCTAGCTTTTTTCCTTATCTATAAGCCTGGTTATATTGTCAGTAAAAGAAATCAGCTGTGTTTGACATGATTTGTTCTTAGTGAACCAATGCTAGCTCCTAGTGATCATTGCTTTTCTCTTAAATAATCCATTCTAGCATCTTGGCCAGAATTCACTTTCACTTTCTTTCTGGAAATCAGAACGACAACCCAGTTTTTGAACCTTCCTTGTCTCTGTAACTCTTTATAGATTCATAACAATGACTCAGCAATCTATTTAACATCATTTCTCATTTTCATCTTTTGATAAGAGATGAACCATTTGGATCCCAGAAATGAATGCAAGTTAACTCTGTGTGTCTGGTGTGGACACTTCTTTCCATGTAAACCTGAAAGAAGGTTATTTCTGAAGACTCAGAATTCTGTTTAGAGAGAGGGTGGATTGAGACAACAGACTTCACTACCTTAAAACACCGGCATCCACAACTCTCTTTATTTATGCACAGTCCCCAGGAACATGAATTGTTCCCTAGCAGACAAGGTTCAGAGCGTGTACAGAAGAGAAAACATCATTAGCAGGATCAGGTGGGACAGGCAGATAAATGAGGAATGAAAAGGATGACAATCGGAACCTGTGTTTTACTCCTTCCCAGGGTGCATCACCCCTAGAAAAGAGAGAGGACTTTATTAGTCTCCATCTTTCTCCACTTAGGTTTGGCATGACCAGCAGCATCTCTCCTTGGAGGAAAACTACAAGTTTCTGCTGGTCTGGATGAAGACACATTAACAGGGGAAGCATATGGTCATTCACATGGTGCTTGTTCCCACACCACGCCAAGGTTAACAAATTAATGAAAAGGAAGCATGCGACATAAATGTTGAGCCTTATTAAACATGAGATCATCACTCCCAGCTATCTTTATCTTACAAGAATCTAAATTAAAGAAATACAACCCCTCTTCCATGCATACACAGTGAAAATCATTCTTATAATAGCAAATCATATTTTTGAGGACAAACAACAGCAGTTTTAAACTCTAAAATTGTAAGGAAAGAGTCTGTTCTAAAAGAGTTTTATTGAGATGATATGGGAAGAAGCAGTGTTATTTATTTAAGTACAGCATTGCATTTTCCTTTGTTCTTTCAACAGGTTAGTAATTACAGGAGTAGTGATTAGCCTTGACAGAGGGTACACAAAACGATAAATGGATACTGTGTGCATGGGGGGGCTCTCTGGTGCCAAGCTTATTATTTTCAGTCGGAGCTAATTATCCTTATTATACTGCATGACTCTTTTTTTGTGAATTATGAGTGGAAAAGTGCTGAATAGAGTTTTTTTCTAAAGTGCCCTGAACTGTGGAGGGAAATGAAAATTACAAACAATGAAAAGCTTGTTAGACAATGAGAGCGATCATCTATAAAGGGATTCTGAAGGAACTTCCCTTTTCCTGCGCTATAGAAATGTAAAGTGCTTATCAGAAAATGATCAGGGTTTTGTTTTTGTTTTGTTTTTGAGTTTAGTGGGTTTTTTTTTTGTTTCTGCGACACGGATGATGGGAGGAAAAGAGACTCAGCCCAGCCTGGGGCAGTAGCAAAGCAGCTGTAAGAAAGATGGAAAGTCTTGTATCTTTGTACAGGATCAGTAAATTATGGAGGGTGGGGGGCAGATGGAGGGCGGAGGGCAGGGGAAACTGTGTTTAGACACACGGGCAGAAGGAATTTGTGGTTGCTGATTCACGCAATTAAATCCCCACCGCCAGACCCTTCAGTGTAAGGAAAGATAGGATCCTGCTGGGCCCAAATGCCACCTGAGAACTGACCTGAGAAGAGACACTTTAGTTTGAAACCCAGTTACCGCTCAATCCTTTCTCTCTCTCTTTTTTCCCTTCTCTATTGCCCCCCTCCCATTATAGTGATGCATATGAACAAAATTCCACAGATGGTGCATGCTTTTATGAGCTCAGTCCTGAAATTTGGTTCGAAATTTCCCCAGTGTCCTCTGTGCTTCTCTCTTTGCAACAGATGCACTTAAATGTTAGCAATTTATTTGCGGCCTTGCTCCAACCAGAGCTGGAGAGACACGGCTGTTGTACAAAGAGGAGCAGAGCCACCAACACAGCACGAGGTTCCCTGACCACAACTGCTGGGCTGCTGGAGGAGGCCTCTGTTTCTGTGGGCACAGCCAGTCAGTCATAGGAAAACCAAACTTTATCTTCCCCTCCTTCCAGCTCAAGCCTGTTCCCTGAATAAGACGTTAAATCGATGATTGCCGAAGAAGGGCTTTCCTTTCTTTAGCCTATCATGCCTAGTATTCTCCACACGACAGCATCTCATTTCCAGTTGCTACCACTTAGCCGGCTTCTGGGATTCGGAAGGATGGAATATAGAATTTCATGAGAGTTCAGGAACAGGCAGATCCTTTTTAAGGACACCAGGGCTCTGTAAGGTGACACCCTCTAAGAATACAGCCTTGGTTCCAGGGTAACGAGTGAGTCAACCCTTTTATTTAGTATGTCAACAGCAAAATGCTCATTTAGGTGGACTAAAATATTCTTGAACAGAAAGTTATGGGCTCCCTGTGTGGGTTTGGAAATGTCAGCCCAGATAAGCAGGCAATTAATGAGAGTGCAATTGTTATCTTCCTCTAACGCGAGCATCACCAATGAGATTCAGAGGTGACATGTGATTGCCCAAATAGGGACGTGCACTAGTAAAACGTAATTAAGGAAGGAAGTACATACTGGAGAAGCAACTTGAGTTGCTTAGTGAGGATGAAATCTTCTTTACGCTTGTAATATCATTACATAGGTGAGATCACCATTGGCCAAATTGCCCAGATCCTATCCACAATCCAATGGTATTGGGAAACTTGTTGTTTTACCCTGTGATTCACACTGTTTCGTCCTCAATACAGGCTAATCTTGTCACTCTTCTTAATAGTTTTGGTTCCTTTTCCACAAGATTCTTTTCATTAAGATGAAGAGACTCCAATGTCCCTAAGTCTGAGTGTTTTTATTATCATTATTTCTTGCTAATTAGTTAAATTTGAAGTTCCTTAAACCATTGCACCAGAGTATGACAAACAGCCTTTCAACAAGGGACTAAGCTGATACCTAATTTCTACACACATAAAAATGGGGTCATGATGTCCACCAAGCATATTTGGTCTCTAATGGCCTAATTGATGGGCACAAAGTTTTAGAAAAATAAATCAATCATTCTGGTGAAAATTACTTCCCAGCTAATTTTGTAGACTATTTTCGATGTGATCATTCACTTTTTTATTTTGGAGGGGGTGGAGAGGAGGGAGCAGAAGTGTAGTCTAGAAAGTGGGGAGCAGCATAGTCTCTGCTGTCTGACCACCAGCGCTGCAGTTTTGATCCATGTTTCCCATATGACCTAAGCAAGTTACTTATAGCTTCTTATTCACTATTCCCTTATCTACAAAGTGGGGCCAGTAACAGGACTTATTTCAAAGGGGTTAGATTTGAAAATTTATAAGAAGCTTAGCACAGCTCCTGGCACTCAGTAAACTCTCAACAAATTTTGTTGTGGTTATTTTTATTATTTTATCGACATCATGGTCATTTAAAATAAGGTGGCATGCATTTATATAATAATGCTAATGTTATACTCCCACATTGTAAAAAAGACAATAATGTACCCAGGTATAGTCGTCATCATTTGCAAAATGTTAGGTAGAGAGGATCCTGATGAAATAAGCTTCAAACAAAGAATGATTTTTTTTTAAACCCAAATCTGATTCTGATCGTTTCACTGATCTGCTTAAACCCTTCAGTGGGTTAAGCACTGCTCATAGGATAAAGCCCAAATTTCAAAACATGACTTTGCAAGGCCCTTTGTGACCATGTCTTGTTGACCTTTCTTACCTCAAAACAGATCTCTAAGCATGGGCTTTCATCTGCCTAGAATATTCTTCCCTCCTCTCCACCACTCCCATAACTAATGCCTACACATCCTTCAGGATCTGACTTCCATGTAGCTTTCCCCTTGAAATCTTCCCAGTTTCTGCACACCTGAGTTGGGTGCCCCTCTGGCCTGATACTATAGCATCGTGGGTTAGTGGTGGTGGTGTTGTTTTGTCAAAGAATGCTTTGGAATTGCCATTGTTCTTCACCCTCACTAGCCCAAGAGCCCCTTGAGGACAGGGATGGTGAGTGCCAAGTTCACCACAGTTGCACAGTGCTTGTATGTATGGGTGATTCATTTACATAACAAATTTTAGTGAGTCTCTACATATGCATTGCTCAATCCTCCATCCTTCCTCAAGTGAGCTGCACAGCTCAAATGGATTCACAATTTAAAATTAGATTTAGCCTCATGCAAATACATAGCTCAGTACTCATTCTGTCTTATTCTATTACTGTATGTGAGTAGGAAATTCTAGGTGGAGGTCGAGGTTCAGGACATTTGCCAATAACTTCACCAAGTCAGCCTTTACTTTCACCACAAAATGTCTTTGTAGCGGGGAGCTTATGAAAGGCAACCTGGTGAAGGTGGGTAGGAGACTTCTGCTCCGCATTGGCATAGCAAGCATGCTGCTTATTCATTCATTTGGGATGGTTTGGAAGGAGAACAAAGCCCCTCCCACCAAGCTACCATGATGCTTCCCATCAGGCAATGCTGCCGCCAACGCCCTTCTCATTTCCCGATTAAATGTGGAAAGCTAGCTTCCTGGAAATCCCAGAACACAGGGACAAAGAAACTAGATGTCTGCCCATATTTTGCAAGGCGATCCTGGCAGATGGAGCAGCTCCTCAATAAACTTTTACACCTGAAATTCAGATTTTCTGATGAAGGGCATGAGACTTTGTGTTATTTGTTGACAGTTATGAGCCACAATTATATTTAAATCTCCTTGCAAACCGTATCTGTTATGCCAAAATAGCTCTGCTTAGGTTTACAGCCTGTGTAGAAGAGTAGGTCCTGATGTTATTAGATGTGTAAACAGCTGAAATGTAGTGCTTAGGGACTTATGTCCATGGAAATACACAGGTTTTGTTAAGTATATTCCTCAGCTCTAAAAATGAGAGGGACCAATTTTGTTTGTGCTCTTAGCATATTGTTTGCTTGGCTAAAGTCAGGTTGCCATCAGCTGAGGGGATAAAACATGAGTCAATGGCTAAGAAAACTTAAAAAGGCTTAGATATGGCTGCTTTTAGCTTTCTGAATGGCTGGTGCCCAGCTAAAATAACAGATGCATTAATACTTCCCCAGTGTTACACAAATGTTAAAGGCAGTGGAAAGCTGACCTTCTCATGCTTCTTAACACTTTTAGTCCAATTATGGCCCTACGATGCAAATACTAAAGCCTGCTAGTGGCTTCTTACTATAATTATTTTGCTATTGTGGTCAAAGCTGTCACAAAATCAGTGAATGGAAAGCAGGTGCTCTTTTTCTAAGAATGTGAGCAATCTGCTCATTTCTCCAATAGGATAGATTAATTATATTAACTTGGTGCAAACATAATTGTAGTTTTTGCCACTACTTTTAATTGCAACAACTGCAATAACTTTTGCACCAACCTAATATTAGTGTGTCTACACAATTATGCTAAGGACATGAATAAAATGCATGTATATGAAGAAAGTGTATTTATCTACAGAACTGTAGAATTCTGCCCTAGGGAAAAAAATGATCTGATGTCCATGTTTTAAAATTTTTTATCTCCAGTCCCTCAATGGCAATGATCACATCATTACAGTGAAAATGCTGTTCACTTTCAGACTTAGGCAAGCCAGGGAGCCGTGCACATCCCAAAATACCTCCATCAAGGAGCACCCTTCAGAAAACACCCCTTGTTTTGCTCTGTTTTAATTGAGCGATAGCCTTTTACATGAAGTTCTAAAATTTTTTTCAGATTTTTTGCATTAAATAAAATAAATCCACCTGAGATTTTCAGTTTTATCTTGGCATTTTTTCCCCAGTGATTTTTTTTTTTTTTTTTTTTTTGAGATGGAGTCTGGCTCTGTCGCCCAGGTTGGAGTGCAGTGGCATGATCTCGGCTCACTGCAAGCTCCACCTCCCGGGTTCACGCCATTCTCCTGCCTCAGCCTCCCGAGTAGCTGGGACTACAGGTGCCCGCCACCACACCCAGCTGATTTTTTGTATTTTTAGGAGAGATGGGGTTTCACCGTGTTAGCCAGGATGGTCTCGATCTCCTGACCTCATGATCTGCCCACCTGGCCAACAGTCTCATTTATGGCTGTTGACCTGTGTATGTATTATGTGGGAGTGGGAGATTGCTTGACTTCTCTGTATATGTTGCACTAAAACCATAATGAATAAACCATAAGTTAAATTAGAAACATTTTAAACTATCAGTAATTAAAAATTAATTCACAAAAATCGAATTACCTTTACAAAGTGTATTTTTTAAGAGAATGGGTAAAATGCTGACTATTACAAGATAATAGCAATGGAAAAAACTGATTAAGTAATGAGATACTGCCGATCTTATAATAATATTAGCATAGTACTTATGCATATCATAAGCACTAAGTAAAATAATCTTATAGTCTCTCTTCATCACAGAAAATCAGCTGAGTCCCTGAGGGAAAGGTTATTATAACTTCCTCCCCCACCTGGTACATCCTTGGACATTAGCCTGGAAGGCATCTCTAAAGGTACTTAACACTAATTAGCACTTTCTATAAAGATCTTCATTTGTGGAATTACTTATAGGGGAGTCAGGTATCTCTTTAAGAGGGTGCTGAATATTCTTTAGTGGCTCATAGAGAAATTTTGGCTGCCTTTTTCAAGTGAGTTTCATAAAAAACAAATTTAAAAAAAAGTAGAGACATTTACAAAGTTCTTCAGAAATACATGCACATTCTAGAAAATTCATTGTGTACGCTTATTAATAGCACTGTGGCGAAGGAACTGGACTGAGATCCAGGAGACCGATGCTCTGGTCCTTGTTCGACGGGGGGCCAATCGTAAGACCTGGGCCCAATCTCAATTCTTTAAGCCTCATTTTCTTTACCTGGAAAATGGGGATGACATCTTCCTTCTCTCACTGAGTCCTTGTAAGGATAAAATGAGACAATTGACTTTGAAAAGCTGAAATCACTACATAAATGAAATATCTTATCATAGAAATTATCCAAATTCTGAAATGTCTAAGATCATTGAAAAATAAATATTTGATTATTTGTAAAAATACTATGCCTGTAAGTATCAGGCAATAAGTTCCTTGGTTGTACTCGTTCTCTTTTTAAAATATGGATTCTCTATTTGCCCATTTTTTGATGGTTGGGTATTTTTCCAGTTCCTCCATGACCTCTGGAAGAAAAATGTTTAGTGTTTCTGGGGTTAACTTTAATCAATTTCTTAACTTTGTGGGATATAATCAGATAGAGCTAAATTTTAAATACAGAACCTTTTTCTGGAAATTCAACTTAATGAGACACTTTCCAATCCTAGAATAATATTCTAGTCTTAACTTTTCTTTCTTTCTAGTTTTATTTTTCTTTCAAATGACCTAAGCAATGCATGATTATTTTAGAAAAATTGAAAAACAGAGAAGAGGAAAAAATAAAATTTTCCATAATCTCATTATTTTTTAGAAGTTAGCTAAATCAAGAAGTAAAAGACCCCTCTTCATGCATTGGTCCCAATCCCCAGAGACAATTACTGTTTTTCCCAGGAGAGTACCTATCCTTTTTCACTTACACAAAACTGCCATCAACAGAACACCCATATATGACAATAATTAAATCCCACTGCTTGATAGTCTTCCAACTTTCCATCATAGAAAAACCGTAGCTTTACACGTTTTTTCAATTTTGTCCATCTGAAGCTATATTTCGGTTCACAGCTTATTAACTTGATTTACAACTTTTATATATTTCGACAGATGGTAAGTGGCCTCCATTTGTACTCTGGCCCCAGGCTCCACAAATGTTCCAGGCAGAGCTACAGCACTAAGCCTGCTCCAGTGGGTGCTCCCTGGGCCCCAGCCTCTGTCGGGCCCCAGAGAACCCCTGAGTCATCTTGGCCCTAGGCCCCAGGCTCTTTCTGGAAATAAGGATGTAGGGGAGGGGAAAAGACAGGGTGTAGCAGACTCAAAGGAAGAAGAGGAAAAGAGATCCAGTAGTACATGACACTATATTCTAAAGGCTTTTTAACTTTCTGTTCCTGCACTGGAATATAAGCTTTGGTGGGCATTGGCTGAATCACGTTTCAGGCACAGAATTGGCATTCAATACATAGCTGTAGAAAGGACTGAATGAGGCTGGGGGCGGTGGCTCACGCCTGTAATCCCAGCACTTTGGGAGGCCGAGGCAGGTGGATCACTGGAGGTCGCGAGTTCGAGACAAGCCTGACCAACATGGAGCAACCCCATCTCCACTAAAAATACAAAATTAGCCGGGCGTGGTGGCGCATGCCTGTAATCCCAGCGACTCGGGAGGTTGAGGCAGGAGAATCACTTGAACCCGGGAGGCGGAGGTTGCGGTGAGCCGAGATCACGCCATTGCACTCCAGCCTGGGCAACAAAAAGCAAAACTCTGTCTCAAAAAGAAAAAAAAAAACAAAAACAAAGAGAGAGAGAGAAAGAAAGGACTGAATGATTGAATGAACAAACAAACAAAAAAGAATCCCATCACCCTAAAGTGGAAATATAGAATTACTTGTGGATCTCATACATGAACAATTCTGAAAGCAGAACGTTAAAACATCGAATACGGTTCCTTTGGCCACCTCCTTTTAAATGCATACCTCTCAGTATATTTATGAAAATAGCAGTGCCCTTAGCTGATAGTCAAATGACATGTTCACCCTAAATATGACTGCTAACATGGAATGCTGTAGCTGAAGTTGTGACCTACTTTTAAAAAGTCACCTTGGGAGGCCGAGACGGGTGGATCACGAGGTCAGGAGATCGAGACCATCCTGGCTAACACGGTGAAACCCCGTCTCTACTACAAAAATACAAAAAAACTAGCTGGGCGAGGTGGTGGGTGCCTGTAGTCCCAGCTACTCGGGAGGCAGAGGCAGGAGAATGGCGTAAAGCCGGGAGGTGGAGCTTGCAGTGAGCCGAGATCCAGCCACTGCACTCCAGCCTGGGTGACAGAGTGAGACTCCATCTCCATACATACATACATACATACATACATACATAAATAATAAATAAATAAATAAAATAAAAACTAATACACCTTGCATATAGTGGAGATAAACACTTTCTCCCTACATTGTGGTTGTATTATCAAACTCATTGTTTGCTCTTGAGTTTGATCATGTATCAGCCCAGAATTGTAATGTTGACCTTGTGAAGTAAAAATACAGCAAGGACTCAAAAGACAGAACATTCTGGGTAAGTAAGGGTCTGTTTGTGCATTTTAGAGGCAGCTAAATCTAGTTGTGTTGGCCACATTTAGAGTACAGTTGCCAGTGTTGACAAAATGGCAGCCAACAGTAGGTAGACTCTCCTGCCAGACCCAGGATGACCAACATTTTTATGTCTAAGATCACAATATATTGTTTGCACCATATGAAGGAACCATAAAACAAAAACATAAGCATTGCTGAAATATAAGGGTCAGTTTCTCACCATGCCTGTTTTGTAATCTCAATATTAGCCGTGCTGCCAGGCTTGGATTTCCAAGCCTATAATATGGCAATTTCATTTCTAGAAATTTATCCTAAGGAAATAATCAGCGAGATGCACAAATATTTATATACAAAGATGCTCATCACAGCATTGTTTATATTAGTGAAGCACTGAAAACTGTCTTAATGTCCTACTCTAGGAGACTGGATAAATAAAGCGAGGTGTAGCCAAAGGACATAACATTATAAAACCATTAAAAACCATCATGGTGTAGCAGGACAGCAAATTGTGTGGGAAAATAATCATGGTATATTTCACAGCATATTATTAAATGAAAAGAACAGTTTGTAAAATAACAGACAATGTGATTCTACTAAGAATTCCACCTAAGAATGCAAAGAAAAATGACTAGAATGCTATAGAGAGTATTTTAACAGTGATTCTCTTTGGGTGATTTTTCACATTAGGGGTGATTTTACTTTCATTTTTGTGCCTTTCTCTATTTTATAAATTTCCTACAATTAATATATAATAAAAAATTTGGAAGTATGTTATTCTTAAACATGACTACCTGATATCAGCGTTCTGGTTTGTAACATTGATGATTGTCACATTTTATACTCAACTCCCATCCTGCAGAGCCCCACACCCAAAGTCCTCTCAACCCCTGTGTTTGGGTATCTGTATGTATTTGGGTGGCTGGCTTGTATGCTCCTTCGATGGCTGGGCCTGTGTCTTGTTCATTTTTATATCCCCTACATGAAATAAAAGTCATGAAGCAATCCTAGGTTTTCTCAGAGATCCAAGAAAAATTAACCCAAAGAAATCCTTCTGAATTCCATGCCATCACTGAATGCATTCCTTCAGCCTCCCAACCGGTTCATGGCACAAAGTACCCACCCAGGTTAAAACCTCGTAGTCAATTCAACGTGATGGGTGCCAACTGTATCTTCTAATTTGCATGCCCTTTAGTAAGCATTTTACTATTCACTGTATAGGACTATCACCCAGATTTAATTAAATAGTTGATTAAACATGATAATGATGGTCATTTCAATAAAGCACTGAATTTCAATTCCTTGTTCAGAACATAATCCTTATGACTACATTATCTCTAGGGGAAAATCAAATCTTTAAAAAATCTTTTTCCAGGAAAGTTTTCCACTTAATAGGTGAGATAATTGCTCTCACAAAGGCAATTCCTGTGTTCTGCACCTGGAGGCTGGAGGGAAAGAGTGAGAGGGAATGCTCACCTCTGTACCTGAGCCCTCGATTGGCCCTAGATGTAAAGATGTCATGGACGCTCACCTTAGGAGATTGGTGACGTCTGATGCAGTCATGGCGACCAAGGGCATTCCCTGGAATATCTGCTGTAGCTTTAGACACCAGTACACATAACTCTCTGGCAGGTAATTAAGGACGATGCAATCTAGTCTAGTCTTTGGGATTTTTCTGGTTGGTTTCCTGCATGCCCAACCAATCAATATGCATTAATCATTGAACGCTTATTGTTAATATGATTCAGCCTCAATGATTCATCTGCATTACACACAGAGAAGTCTGTTGTGACTGGAGATGGGCAAAAGAGTTAAAGGAATGAAGAGACGTGTTTTGCCTAAACGTGCAAAATATTTCTGTGATAAGTGATGAGAGCACCATGGTGGGGTGGAGAGCAAATGCAAACTCATCAGGAATTTCCAGAAATGTGTGGACAGTGCCTTCCTAGCATTGTCTGCATGGCAAATTCAGCACTTAGCGTATGCTACTTTGAATTGTATTTATTTTTCATTTATAGATACCTTATCCTTCCAGCTTTGTTATACACTCCAGAAGGGTAGGGGCCACATTGCTTATGTCTGGGTCTCCAGCACCCAACACCCAGCCTCAGAGAGGTAGCCCCTCAGTAGTAATGACGGGAGATAGCTGCCTCCTTGGTGACTGTGGTGATGCTGCCGGCAAAATCTGCCACGCTGACCAAATAAAGGTAAAACTTTTAGAGGTGCTGTCAAGCTTGATTGCCCAGTGAAGCTTCTTTGGCCTGCTAATCACTGAAAAACAGGCTCTCTCACTCATATGAGATCTCCCCTCCTTCCTGTTCTCAGCTAGAAATACCATGAGAACAGACTGTCTCACAGTGTTTTCAGATTTCCACTTCTAGTCCCTGCCAAAAGCAGGAAGTGCAGAAGTGGGCGATAATTCTTTTTTTCTTTTTAGAACACTTTATTAAAGAGTTTTGGTTGTTACTTGTTTTTCCCCCTGAACCTCATTAGAATTAATTTGAGCCATACTTTGAATTCACATGATTTTCCTACAAGGCACACAAAAAGCCTTATTTATCAATGCCATTTCCCCATAAGGTAAGGTAGAAGGAGCTACCGAGGGTAATGAACATTAAAGATGGAAGGCACCTTGGGGATTTTCTACTCTGGCATGTTTTTTAACTGATGAGAAAATTGAGACCTAGAGTCATCGTGTGGCGGTATTTCCTGCTCTGTGTCAGCACATGCCTCCCTGCCATGGTACAACACAATCATTCTCTTGTCCTGCCCCGCCACCAGCCCTACCTGGTCACCACTTTCCCTCCCCACTCCTGGAATCTATTCTACCCACTCTGCTCTCCTGCTCCTTTCCCCAAAGTCAGCCCTTTCATTTTGGGAGAATCAATAGCAGATAACCATCATTAAAAGGACCAAGAATCACCGTGTCTGACTATACTGTTGGAAATGAAGGAAGAAAGGAGGAAAAGGGAAACAAGAAGGAAAGAAGAAAACAGAGGAGTAAACACAACATAAAAGCGGGGAGGGAAGAAAGCAAAGGTTTATCAGAGACCAAGGAAATGCCTGCTACCTCCTTTCAACATGATACAGCAACTCAACATCCCTGTTGGATAAACTGCTCTATGCGTGGCACCATTTTGATTCTACGTCCTGGGGGTAATTTTTCTACCCCACCTGTTCTAATACTATCCCCATATCTTAGATCAATGCCCAAGGAGGCAAGTGAGTCCTCATATGAGAGCCAGAGGCAAAGCAGAAGTAGGCCTTACAAGTTCTCTGGACTATATTGTGTCTCCCCCAACTGCATATGTTGAAATTTTAATGCCCAAGGTGACTGTTTGGAAATAGTTCTTGCTAAATGAGGAAATTAATGTTAGATGAGGTCGTAAGGATGGGGTCCTAATCCAGTAGGACTGGTGGTCTTATAAAAAGAGGAAGAGAGAGTGATCTCTGTCTGCACACACAGAAGGAAGACCATGTGAGAACACAGTGAGAAGGGCGGCATCTTCAAGTCAGGAAG
The DNA here is from genome assembly GCF_000951045.1 of Mandrillus leucophaeus. Classification (NCBI taxonomy): domain Eukaryota; kingdom Metazoa; phylum Chordata; class Mammalia; order Primates; family Cercopithecidae; genus Mandrillus; species Mandrillus leucophaeus. The sequence goes on along the minus strand of NW_012108919.1, from coordinate 4,833,433 downwards.
AGAGCCCTCACCAGAAACTGAATGGGTCATTTGATCTTGGACTTCCCAGACTCCAGAACTGTGAGAAATAAATATCTATTATTTAAGCCACTCAGTCTATGGTTTTTTGTTATGGCAGCCCCCTAGCAGACTAATACATGTTAGTTTTTTGTTTGTTTGTTTGTTTGTTTGTTTTTGAGAGATGGAGTCTCACTCTGTCTGTTGCCAGGCTGGAGTGCAGTGGCGCGGTCTCGGCTCACTGCAATCTCTGCCTCCCGGGTTCAAGCGGTTCTCCTGCCTCAGTCTCCTGAGTAGCTGGGATTACAGGCATGGGCCACCACGCCCAGCTAGTTTTTGTATTTATAGTAGAGTCGGGGTTTCACCATGTTGGCCTTGATCTCCTGACCTCATGATATGCCTACCTCAGCCTCCCAGAGTGCTGGGATTACATGTGTAAGCCACTGTGCCCAGCCTACATGTTTTTAATTGTTAATTAAGTTAATTGGCATTAACAAAAGCCAGAGTCTGACTTTTTCCCATGACACTCTAAAGTCTCATGGCTGTTCATTTCATACCTCAGGACATACCTTGTGGGTATAATGGTTTCTCATCATTAGTCTACATTTCAAGTAGCTGATCTAAAGTGAATCATCACAGGACCAAACTGGGTGACAGCACAGTACCAGACCACAGAAAAGGCATATCGTTATTCATTAGCCAACTACTCAGGACCACATTCTCTTCTTCAGAGAGAGGTAGGTTTCCTCTGAAGCTCACAGAGCTGTAGCTTCAGGGTACCACACTTACATGGGCCCCTTCCTAAGCCCAGTACTTAATTCTGTTTTCAATTTTTTAAAGATTTTAAAGATAGAGGCCCCCCTGCACCAATTTATGTGCCTGATACTCCCACATTTTGCCCTGCATTCAACACGTATGTACTATGCCAGGCCTTATGCCAGACACTAAAAATATAGTAGGGAACAAGATAAGGCCATCAGAGTACAAGTAAATGGTATCAGAGTAAATAGATGATCTGTATAATTTAGGCAGAAACAAGCCAAATATGTAATAGTGGGGGTGAGAGAGAAAGAGGAGTTTACGTTCACTTCACAACGATTCAGCAGATACAACCCGAATCCAGTTTGCCCCTTTCATGCCCCCAAAGCCTCTGATGATGCACATTTTTCAACTAGAGGGAAAGATGATTGACTGAAAACCTGCTGTGTTTTGAGTAAAGAACTCAGTAGTTTGCATATGTTATTCAATTCTTACAACATCCATGTGGCGTGAGCACGATTATCCCTGTGTGGTGAGGACAATAAAGCGCAAAGGGGTTAAATAATGTGCCTCATGGTGGAACTCCCTTTACATACACCCAGGCCTACCTGACTCCAAAGCCCACGAAGCTTCCAGGCTGCCAAAGCTTCTGCCATGAGCCCCACGGCTGAGGCTGGACTGAGAGCAGGCAGGAGATAATGGAGAAAGGGTGAGGACAGGGAGACTCAGCCTCTCAAATTATGACTGCAGCAGTTTTCCAAATGGCATTCTTTTCACACTGCTGCTACGTAGGGCCCAATTCCATAGTACAGTAGAGTGCGTGGTGGCAGCAAATGAGCACAGGGCTGCAGGCATCTCCGTGCCTCTGAGTGCTGTGCTCTGTCGCTTTTCCACTCTTTAAAGGGCTTCGAGCTCTGTAAAATTTAGTTTTAAATCCATGAACCACCTGGCTGTCGAATCATGCTTACACATCTAAATTCTATGAGAAAAATAAGCCATTCAAATTTTGAAAATTTTCAAACTGAATAAATCATGCTTGGCTACAAAATCTTCACCCTGCATAGCCCTTATGTAAGCGCCTTTGTGGAGGTTTCCTTGTTCAGCCAAAAAAAAAAAAAAAGTGTCAAATGATCACAAACCACCCTCTCCTTTGGCTATGAGTGTAACAGGAAGCACTAAGATGATAAGTCATTTTTCTCCTTTTATCTTTTTAAAAGACCAACCAGAAATCTAATGTGAACAAAGCTAATGTGATACTAAGTTTGCAAATTTAAACTAAGAGTTCTGCAGTCAAGACATGCAAAGTTTCCATAGCAACATTAGCTCTCATCTTTAGGATTTTCAGTTCTATTAAAGCCATTAAAATAATACTTTTGTACATACAAATGTATACACAATGTGAATTGAATTTAAGATCGAGGCTTATTTTCCATATTTTAATTGTAAATGATTCTTGTTATGAGTTCGTATACATGTTTTGTGAGTACACCTTTTGTAAATGAATAAAAGCAGTAGGTTGTTTTATTTTGCTCTTCCCCCAAGTTTTACCTCTTTTATGTTCCATTTCTTCAATACCCTGGACGCTGAAAGGGGGAAAGATAAGGATGTCAGACTGCTCTAAACTACGCAAGGAACTACCTTGCTACAATCATGGTGCCACCTCCAAGTATAACTCAAAACCAATTTCATTAGGGAGGGAAAGGTCTCAGCAAACGTTCTCCCAGATTAGATGGATGCACTCACAGAGGCTACCTTACAATGGGTTTCCCTATCCCTTTTGGAGCTGGAAAGGAAACTGGCTTTACTAGTGGCCACAAACATAGCCGGCTACAGAAAAAAAGAAGATACCTCCTCAAGCTAAGCCTGAGTAGAGAACCTAGTAAAATCCTGCGTCAGTTGGAATGTGTAGTCACTGCAGCGTATTTCCTGAGCTACCCATAGAAAACCTCACGGGCAATGAACATTTCCTTGGGGGGAAAACAAAACAAAACAAAAATAATTGTAGATTCTTGCTAGCAGTGTGGATGGTGTTTATTTTTCTAAAAATGAGTGAGGCAGATGGGGATGGCAAGGATGCCGGAAGATTCCCGTGATGTCCCCTCATATGTGACAGTGTTGGACAGTTGCAGACATCTGCACTGAACATGGAGGAGGGAAAGGAAACATTTCTGCAATGCACTTTCAGTCTGAAATAGTATCACAGTGTCACAGACATGCAGAAACCCTGAATGAAACAGACAAATGGATGTGGCAGGAGGCTTAAAGTGAAACCAGCCTGCAATGATCAGGGCTATTTTTAGTTTTCTAATGAAGAAAGCAGCTGTATTCAGAAAGGCTGTCACTCGCTGCTTGTGAGACCAATTTGTTCTTTTCCGGGGTTCCAGTATTCATCACCAGTAAACCTCCTCTGGGATCCTCAGAAAGAGGCCCCAAACAGCAATTACTGTGGGTTTGGCTTTTTTGTGTTGTTTTTTTAAAAGAGGTTTAGAAGAAGGTTCTTAAGAATCTTAGTTAATAGACCTATTAGAACCAGGGAATAATAAGCTAAATAATAAGCTGTCCCTAGCCTTTCTGGTACAAACCTGATCCCATACAAATCAGTTTCAAAGCCTTAAAGAGCAAAGGACAAAATTCCGGCTTACTCTTTCTATGACCTAAGTGGGTAGTCTCTCTCTCTTTTATTCTCTTTGACCTGAACTGCTAAGCAAGAACATAGAAGACGGTAGACATTCCCCCGAAACTGAAAGGCAAGCGCTGGAGAGTGACCCACTTTTGGAAGCAAGAGTGAGCAAAAGAGAGGGATTTACTGTCGTCTAAAAGAGGCACTGAAGGGTAGGGATAGTAAGGGAGAAAGTTGCTATCCCAGCTCCCAACAAGTTGGGTTTCAGCACAGGTCCCGTCACCCTCCATGGGGGTGTAGCGTTCTATGGATGCTACACTCAGATCTCACAGTGTGGTGACGTTTATGTGTCAACTGTACACGGGATCTTGTCAAACACAGTGAACCCAAACTGTGACCTTTATTAAAACTGCTTTGACCTGGAAGTAAAGCGTGTTTTCTTATTTCTAAATATTTAACTTTTTGTCAGAAATTGCCCATTATGTTAGCAAGAACTCATGAAGGTGCAATAGCCCTGCAAATGTGGGCTGTGAATCATACTCTGAGGACTGAGCCCTTCTCTGGAGAAGAAGAATCAACAGAGACCCTCCCCAAAACCTCACCCTCAGCCTGTGCACCCAGTAGCACCTCACAACGTAAAGGTACCTGGCTGGGGTGTTGGGAAACAATGGCACATCCCTCTAAATTCTACCTAGATTGAAAAAGAGTTTGAAAACCTCTTCTAGGTTAAAAAAAGAAAAGGAGGCTGGGTGTGGTGGCTCACCACTGTACTCCTAGCACTTTGGGAGGCCAAGGCGGGTGGATCACTTGAAGTCAGGAGTTCAAAACCAGCCTGGCCAACATGGTGACACCCCGTCTCTACTAAAAAAAAATTTTTTTTTAATTAGCCGAGCGTGGTGGCAGGCGCCTGTAATCCCAGCTACTCGGGAGGTTGAGGCAGGAGAATCTCTTGAACCCAGGAAGCAGAGGTTGCAGTGAGCCGAGATGGCGCCACTACACTCCAGCCTGGGCAACAAGAGCGAAACTCTGTCTCAATAAATCAATAAATAAAAGGAGAGGGGAGGAGGAACTGAGGAAGTAACAGACAAGCAAACAAAAGCCTCAATAAGCCCCAAACACTAAAACCCAATGCTGACCTTCCATCATCTGCAAAATGAGGGTTGGACTCCTTGATATTTCAGTCTCCTCTCAGTTCTGAAACTTGGACACAAGAGATGAAGAAACCATCCTAAAGCGTTCACTTCAGTGTGTAAACGCTCTCCCTTTCGGAAATTCTTCCTCCAGCCCAGTGGCTCTCAGCCCTGATTGTACGTTAAAATCACCTGGGAACCCTTTACGTAATACTCAGGCCCAGGCCCAAAGCCAGACTGTTTAAATCAGACTCTCTTAAGGCCTCCATGTTTTTCCTAATCACCTTCACCAGCCTAATTGAAATTCCTTCTCGTTTCCACCTCATGAACACTCAGAACAGCCACTTAGGACAGCTGAGCAGGAGGCTTATTCCAGGGCTGGATCTGCACTGCCCATCACCATAGCCACCAGGCCCATGTGATCCTGAGCCTCGAACACGGGCTTGTCCAGATGGAAATGCAAATTAAGTAGAAAATACATACTCAGTTTCCAAGATTTAGCATGAAACAAAAGAATGTAAAATATCTCATTTAAATCATTTTAATTGATTACATATTGATTGAAATAATAATATTTCCAAGACGTTGGGTTAAAGAAAATATATTATTAAAACTAACTGTAACGGTTTCTTTTTGTTTAAGGTACCCAGTGGAGAATTTAACTTTACATATGCAGTTCGCATTCTTTTTTTTTTTTTTTTTTTTTGAGATAGAGTTTTGCTCTTGTCACCCAGGCTGGAGCGCAATGGTGCAATCTTGGCTCACTGCAACCTCCATCTCCCAGGTTCAAGCAATTCTCCTGCCTCAGCCTCCTGAGTAGCTGGGATTACAGGTGCGCACTACCACGCCCAGCTAATTTTTGTATTTTTAGTAGAGACAGGGTCTCACCATGTTGGCAGGCTGGTCTTCAACTCCTGACCTCAGGTGATCCACCTGCCTCGGCCTCCCAAGGTGCTGGGATTACAGATGAGAGCCACCGTACCCGGTCTTACATTCTATTTTTATTAGACCCCCATTGTGATAGACAGAACTTTAAGGTACTGTTAATCTTTCTTCTCTAGCATTCTCTTCTCCACTCTGGAGAGTCTCATTTCTTTTAATTTTTCTCGAAATTATTTTTTCAGTACTAAGGACTATTGTTGCTCTCCTCTGAGCCTCTTTCATGATGGAGCTTAGAGTAGATATAATACATTTGGATTTGGAATTCTTTCAACTCCTGTCCAGCTCCCAATAGGAACTACTGGGTGGAGTGTTTGGGAGTATTAGAAAACCTCCTAGGCCAAAAATACCTCCTCTAACTATCTTCCGCAAGACCATTATAAATATTCTTTTGGATTAAGGCACTAGTTCAAAAGCCTTTACTAAATGTTCCCATAAACACTTAACCCATTAATACTCTTACCACGTTTGCAAAGAGTAGCATGCTTAGAGAATGGGATATAGAACAGGTAACTTAATTTTTTTTTTTTTTCCATAAGACTTACATAGATCAGGAAAGGCCTCTCTGGGGTGAGGAGAGGTTGGAGGGGAAGGATAAAACTGGTTAAAGAACCCACCAATAGGTGCTCTGGGCAACCAGGAAGCTCATCAGAATCTAGAGTTTTCTCGGCAAGCTATAGAAAGCTGAACATATTAGAAAAAGATCTTGTCCCCTGAACAATTTTGCTGAAGGATTGATCCCACTTCTTGATAATAAAAAAACTCATGAAAAAAATTCAATCCTTGTAAATAAAGATTAGCTCTCTTTTGCCTTTCTTTAAATAGCAACTTGTCTAGGCATATTTTTGAAAAGAATTCTGTTTACAAAAATCCTACTTAATCACACCCACAGCATAGAATGAAGCACCTGTATCCGAGAAAGGGTCAGCCAATCATTGGAAGTAATGAGAGGATTGCTTTGTGAGTCATTTTCAGCCCTCTGCATTCGTCTGCATGCATCTCGGGACTTCGCTTAATCTTTCAACTACACGTACGTTCTATGGTCTGGACATCACCTCTCCAGAGGGTTTGAGTAGCCAGTCTTTCTCTTGGTCCTGGGCACATGGCATTTCCTCCCAGGGTGATCCTTCAAGGGCTGGATTTTGTTTGTTTCTGGCATCTTTGCTCAACTGACTGAAGCACCTTGAAATGCTGATGTCCTCTGCAGAGTTGCTGGTGGTCACCCACCCTGCAAGTCATCTTCCCAGGTTGGGACCAACCTCAGGGTTCTTGGCTACTCCTTCTGTTTTCCCAATCCAAGTGACCTCAGAAAATGGGCAACAACCAAGCAGTGCCTAGGAGGAAACCCCATGGCGGGGACAGGACCTCAGCAGCTATGGTGGTTCTGGCTCACCACTTCTAAGCTCTTCCCTTTCAGCAGTGAGCACTCCCTCTCCTGTTGGCTCTCTGCTCTCCCACTTCCAACCCTGCTCCTCGGGTGTGTCACTTAACCCCTCACTCATTTCACACTCAGCCTCTGAAACCCCCGTTCTTACTCAGCATCATATATCCCAGGTGAAACCTCTTCCAATGTGCAAACTTCCTACTGCCCTGAACAGCATGCTGCTGTATAATTCTCTGCCCTCTTGTGTTGGTTAACAACCCAGTGCATATAAATCAATATTGTATTGCCAAACAGTAATGATTAGGAAATCTGCAAGCCCAAGTTCCAGTTAAATGGAGGGCTGGACAAGCTCAGCCCGGGGCTCAGAGTTTGACTGCACTCTCCTGCCTTGATACATATCACCATACCTGGCACGTGATTCTATTTTTGCATCTGTCACACTGAACTGGGATTTGTATTAAAGCCTATCTCCCCTGCTACTCCTTGTGGGAAGGGAATAACTTTTGTTTTTCTCCTTACCTTTAGACCTAGGATAGTGCTAGTTACATATTAGGTACTCAATAAATGTTTGGTGAATTAGCGAAGTAAGTTAATGAGCTCTGCTCAGCAAATGGATTGGAAAAAGAGATCTCTCTCAGAGCAACATCAGAAATCTAGTTAGTGAGCCATGAGAAATGTGGATATTTGAAGCAGAAATGATCAGTTTCTCAGGCTGGTCTTCATAGAGAAGTAGACAGTAGGCAAAAAGGCCTAGCAGCCTGGCAAGTGAGTATTTTCAACAAATAGTACAGGGCAAGAAGGAGCAAAGGGGCCAGGCGTGGTGGCTCATGCCTGTAATCCCAGCACTTTGAGAGGCCGAGGAGGGCAGATCACAAAGTCAGGAGATCGAGACCACCCTTGCTAACACAGTGAAACTCCTTCTCTACTAAAAATACAAAAAATTGGCCAGGTGTGGTGGTGGGCGCCTGTAGTCCCAGCTACTTGGGAGGCTGAGGCAGGAGAATGGTGTGAACCTGGGAGGCGGAGTTTGCAGTGAGCCGAGATCGCACCACTGCACTCCAGCCTGGGCGACAAAGTGAGACTCCATCTCAAAAAAAAAAAAAAAAAGAAGGAGCAACGGGACAGGGCAGAGAGATTGACATACCCTCTGCATCTTGGGCACCAAGCCATGGGGACCTGAAAGCAGGCAGACATTGGCTAGGCTTGGCAGGACAGCACACAGCCCGGGGAAGATTCAAAATTTTGCATCAGAGGGAGGGCCTTGGATACGCAATGACCCAGAGGTCAGGAGTATTGCAGAGCCTGGGGCAAGGGAGTATACAATGAAGGGTGACGCTAAGACCAAAGACCAGGAAGAAGATGCTAAAGGAGACAGAGAACCCCGGGAGTCCAGCACACTTCCTGTCTGCAAACTTGTGGAATATGAGGCTCTTCACATGGGCTAGGTTTCCTGGACCACTGACCGGGGACTGGATGGAACACTTTGAAGTGGGCCAGAAAATCACCAACTCACCACCAAGTGGGTCTCACTTTGCTGACTTGCCCCTCCATAAAGGTGTTTCCCACCCTGGTAGCTCTCACAGTGCAGTGCCTGCACACGCAGCATTGGCATCAGCATTGCCTGGAACTTGTACCTGCAGATTGTCTGGCCCCACCCAGGCCTGCTGAATCAGAAACTCTGGGGAGGCCCAGCCATCTGTTCTTGAGGAGCACTCCAGGTACTTCTGGTGCGTATTAGACTCAGAAACAACATCCTAAGATTCTGACTCGATTGCTCTGGAAGCGTAGTCGCCAGGCGATGCTAATTCATAGCCGAGGTTGAGGACACTGGCTCACGACTTCTACGAGTTTGTGTGACTTGAAGCAAGTTTCTTTGTTATTTCTTTCTTTCTGCCTGGACTTGTTACCTCTTCTGTAAAATGAGGATTAAACCATCTTATTTGCTGCAATGCAAAGCGCTGAATTAGACAATTTCTTGAGGTCTCTTTCAGCTCTAGAGAAAATGGTCCCTTGATTGCTTGGGGGAAAAAAAAAGGAAGGACAAAAAGGGAAAAGAGAAGACAGAAAAAGAAAGCACCAAGAGAGGTTGGTATGATAGAGAGGCAGCCAGCCAATGCTCCAAAGACAAAGTGTGGCTTCTAAAGGTGGCTGTGGAATATTTTTAGCAGAACCAAATGTGGGCATACCTCGTGTTGTTGCACTTGCCTTACTGCCCTTTTCGGATATTGTGTATTTCACACATTGAAGGTTTGTGGCAATGCTGTGTCCAGCAGGTCCATTGGTGCCATTTTTCCAACAGTATGTACTCACTTCATGTCTCTGAGTCACATTTTGGAAATTCTTGGAATAGGTTAAACATTTTTATTATTATTATAAAATCGTATCTGGTTATCTGTGATCAGTGATCTTTGACTTCATTGTTTTGGGGAGCCGCCAGCCGTGCCCATAGAAGACAGCAAACTTAAATGATAAATGTGGTGTGTGTTCTGACTACTCTACCAGCTGTTGCCCCATCTCTGTCTCTCTCCTTGAACCTCCCTATTCCCTAAGACACAACAATATTGAGATTAGGCCAATTGTTAAGGCTGCAGTGGCCTCTAAGTGTGCAAATGAAAGGAAGAGTCACATGTCTCTCACTTGAAATCAAAAGCTAATAATGATGAAGCTTAGCGAGGAAGGTATGTTGAAAACTGAGGTAGGTCAAAAGCTAGGCCTCTTGCAACAAACAGCTAAGGTGTGACTGCAAAGGGAAAGTTATTGAAGAACATTAAGCATGCTACTCCAGTGAACTCATGAATTATGAGAAAGAAAGAGCCTTGTTGCTGATATGGAGGAAGTTTGAGTGGTCTGGATAGATTAAACCAGCCACAACATTCCCTTGAGCCAAAGCCTAATCCAGATCAAGGTCCTAACTGTCTTTAATTCTTTAAAGTCTAAGAGAGGTGAGGAGGGTGCAGAAGAAAAGTGTGAAGCTAGCAGAGGTTGGTTCATAAGGTTTAAGGAAAGAAACTCTCTCCATAACATAAAAGCGCAAGGTGAAGCAGCAAGTGCTGACGGAGAAGCTGCAGCAAGTTACCCAGAAGATCTAGTTAAGATCACCGATAAAGATGGCTACACCAAACGACAGTGGAGATGCAACAGCCTCCTACTGGAAGGAGATGCCATCTAGGATTTGCATAGCTAGAGAGAAGTCAAAGTCTGGCTTCAAAGCTTCAAAGAACATGCTGATTCTCTTGTTAGGGGTTAATGCAGCTGGTGACTTTAAGTTGAAGCCAATGTCCGTTTACCATTCTGAAAATCCTGAGGCCCTTAAGAATTAGGCTAAATCTACTCTGCCTGTGCTGTGTAATTGGAACAACAAAGCCTGGATGACAGCACATCCATTTACAGCAGGGCTTACTGAATATTTTAAGCCCATATTGAAACTTACTACACAGAAAAAAGAATTTATTTCAAAATATCACGGCTCATTGACAATGCACATGGTCACCCAGGAGCTCTGATGGAGATGTACAAGCAGATTCATGTTGTTTTCATGCCTGCTAACACAGCATCCATTCTGCAACCCATGGATTTAAGAGTAATTTCAACTTTCAAGTCTTATTATTTGAGAAATAAGGCCAGACACTGTGGCTCATGCCTGTAATCCCAACTCTTTGGGAGGCCAAGGCAGGAGGATCACTTGAGGCTGGGAGTTCAAGACCAGCCTGTGCAACACGGCAAGACCCTGTCTCTACAAATAAGAATAATAATAATAATTAGCTGGGTGTGATGGTGCACACCTGTAGTCCCAGGTACTTGGGAGGTTACGGTGGCAAGATCACTTGAGCCCAGGAGTTCTAGGCTGCAGTGAGCTATGCTCATGCCACTGCACCCTAGCCTGGGCAATAGAGTGAGAACTAGAATCTAAAAAAAAAAAAAAAAAAAAAAAAAAAAATCTAGGCTTCCATTGAGCAAAGTATATTGAAAAGCTTCTGGAAAGGATTCAACATTCTAGATGCAATTAAGAACATTTGTGAGTCATGGGAGGTCAAAATATCAGCATTAACAGGAGTTTAGAAGAAGTGGATTCCAACCCTCATGGATGACTTTGAGAGGTTCAAGACTTCAATGGAGGAAGGAACTGCAGATGTGGTAGAAATAGAAAGGGAAAATTAGAAGGGGAGCCTGAAGATGTGACAACTGCTGCAATCTCATTATCAAACTTGAATGAGTGACAGTTGCTTCCTATGAATGAACAAGAAAAGTGGTTTCTTGAGATGGAATCTACTCCGAGTGAAGATGCTATGAACGTTGTTAAAATGACAACAAATTATTTAGAATATTACATAAACTGAGTTGATAACACAGTGGCAGATTTGAGACGGGTTGACTCTAATTTTGAAAGAAGTTCTACTGTGGATAAATGCCATCAAACAGCGTCACATGCTACAGAGAAATCTTTCATGAAAGGAAGAGTCAACAAATGCAGCAAACTTTATTGTTGTCTTATTTTAAGAAATTGCAACAGCCTCCCCAACCTTCAGCAACCACCACCCTGGTCGATCAGCAGTCATCCACCTTGAGGCAAGACCCTCTACCAGGAAAGAGTATGACTCACTGAAGGTTCAGATGATCATTAGCATTTCTGAGCAATGAGGTATTTTTAAATTAAGGTATATACATTGTTTTTGGACATAATGCTTTGCACACTTAACAGACTACAGTATAGTGTAAATTAAGTTTTATGTGCACTGGGAAACCAAAAAATTCATGTGACTCTATTGTGATATTTGCTTTATTGCGGTGGTTTGGAACTGAACCCACAATATCTCTGAGGTGCACCTATAATGAGACAAGCGGCACTTGCTATCTCTTCCTTGGAAACTGAAACAAACTTTCTTAAGATCTTCTCAGAGGAAGATGTAAATGGAGTTAATGAAAAGACCATTTCAAAGCACATTAAGCTCAAAATAAAGATTCTGTAGCAGACTGCAGATTCTATGATAAAACATATGATAAGAGTCAGAACCAGTACTTGACAAGGTTAACCAAAATGGGACAGGTTTGGGTCTTCTGGAAGATAACTTTGGTATTCCTTTCTTCTTTCCTCTTCCCTCTTCCTCTACCTTCTAAATGAGGGAGAATTACAGGAATTCCCTTCTTGTTTCCAGATATACCTGGGACAAAACGGATCTAAGCAAACAGGAAAACTTGGGGTCTGGGCGTAGGGGAAGAACTGGAAACAAAAACGTAAGCACCCATAATGGTGACCAAGAGACAGGTGCACCGGGAAGTCATAGGCATTGCTAGGAGCAAAGCAGAAATCCCAGTCTCTATCTTCAGAATGGGGTAGACCTACTAGAAGAGTGGATTGTGTGGCCAGACCCTTAGGAAGCTAAGTGCAATAGACTAGGGTGCAAAGTGGCTACAAATGGGCCTGATTGGAGGACTGAGTACAGACCACAGCTAGGGAGGGAAAACAGGGAGCCAAGGAAGGTCAGTGCCACAGAAGAAGTGTCAGTGGTCAGGTCTGTACACACAGATTATGTAAAGAATGATGCTCCTGAGAGCTGTGCAGTGCGCAACTAAACAACTGTGCATGGCAGTTCTCCGTGATAGCCACAATATCCAGAGATATAATTGGAGGTAGCCAAGCTATTTTCTTCAAATTAATGTCTTTCTTTTGGGGAACTGATGTAAAATGCTTGTTATATTAACCACACCACATAAAGGGCATGCATTTAATCAATCTCCTAATTCTCTTTTCTTCGTCTTCTTTTCTATTACTTTTCTAGTCACTAGCACTTTAACTTCTCAAAGACTGACAGGGTAGCTGGAATCAGAAACAGTGCTAAACATTAGCAAGAGCCATTTGAGATTTAATTAGATAACCCTTTCAAAAATATGTTAACTCTGAATCAATTTGGCATAATTTTTTTTTTTTTTTTTTTTTTTTAGACAGAGTCTCGCTCTGCTGCCAGGCTGGAGTGCAGTGGCACAATCTTCGCTTACTGCAACATCCACCTCTCAGGTTCAAGCGATTCTTCTGCCTCAACCTCCCGAGTAGCTGGGACTACAGGCGTGTGCCACGACACCCAGCTAATTTTTCGTATTTTTAGTAGAGATGGGGTTTCACTATGTTGGCCAGGATGGTTTCGACCTCCTGACCTCGTGATCCGCCTGCCTTGGCCTCCAAAAGTGCTGGGATTACAGGCGTGAGCCATCACGCCCAGCCAATTTGGCACAAGTTTAAGCTAGGAAGCTTGAATCTTTTCTACCTGTTAATTTGATAATTTTCAGCTAAATAAAAAGAAAAACAGATAACAAGATCATTCTGTGTCACAAATTTCTTTTCAAAGGGGTTATGCATGAGCCCCAAAGTGTATCTCACATAAAACCTGGGGGGGAAATGAAATCTATCATTTTAGCGTTAATGTTACTAGTGAGCTCTGAGAAAATAAAGTCATTTCATGAAAGAGAGAAGCATGAGCAAAAGGGTGGCTTGGAATGTGTCTCGGCATGAGATGGCCAAGATATGAAGAAAAAGAAAAAATATACCTGGTGTCTTGGCCACATTCCCTCCTTAGAACAGAATCTTCATTTTATGGGAGACATAATTATCTCCCAGCTTCTCCAATGCTGGCTGTCTAGCTAATTCTATAGAGACAGGCTATTTAAATGTTCTACGAATGCCGTGCTGGTAGCGCTTGCATATGAAATGCAGGGCCTCCCAAAGATTTTACAGAACAGCAGGAACTGCGGTGCAAAAATTTTATGGAGCGAATAGCTTGTCAGACCTAAAAGCAGGTGCCTTTTGCTTTTTTGTAATCCCATGCCTATTTTAGAGACTATATATACATTTGCTTGTTATACTTATGGTTTTATCAAGGTTATATCAGGAGCTCAGGCTGTTGTCTGAAACAAGGAATAACTATTAGAAAACTCATTAGGTGAGCATCCCACTGTAAGTACTTGTAGCACAGGGCTTTGAGTGCAAGAAGCAATGGGTGGGTCCATGTTCAGAGAAGGCACAATGAAGCTTTGGCAGTGTGAGCTCCCATGCCAGGGGAAAGCCTACGTGGGTGGTTCTGATTTTCTATATCAATCAGCAGCACATCTTTTCCAATTACCCCAATGCATGAGAGACAGAAAAGATCCTCTATACATTTCTATGACAAGCTACATTTCTACAAGTTCCTGTGAAGAAGACCAATGATTCTACATGGGCAACCACTTCCCACTAAGGCGAAGTCAGCATGCGCAAAACTTCCCACTAAGGAGAAGTCAGCTAACCTTGCCAACTAATGTCATATTCCTAAGAAAATCTGGGTAACCTTGGGGTATGCCTCTGTGATGACTGGGGAAGTATATAAAGAACGTAGCCTTCTCTACTCTGTTATGATTGCTTCCTGAACTCAGGAAACTACCCTCCCCTACTAAGATATGGGAGTTACTCTGCTATGACTTTTGTGGTCCTGGTATTCATGTATCGAGAACCCCAAGAGGGGCCTCCAGTCTCAGAAAGATCTTCACTGGGGGAGGGATGAGAATATTCTGAAGTTGGGGAGGAGGAATTCAGGGGATGTCAGAAGAAAAGGAGGCGTATACCAGTTAGGGTCTTGGGAATCCCCAAGAGAGTGATACAGGAATCAGCTATCAAGAGGGTCCTTCTTCTTTGCCATTTCCTTTTTCTGATGAAATAAACCAATGCTTCTCCTTTTTTTTTTCCCCCGCTGAGTTTCAAAGCATCTTTCACCGATCAGCATTAGCAGACATTAGACACATCCACGTCTGAGAAGCACTTTAATTACAGGGAAGCTCAGAGCGAGGTGCAGCGATTCCATCCCCCTCTAATCAGAGTGTGTCTGAGTATAAAATTAAGAGAGAGAGACTCATCCTCCAGGATTTTCTTGGGGCTAAAAACAGGCCCCATAGTCACTAGGCCAGCACTGTCCAGCCACTTCCAGGGTGGACTTTCCTCCTCTTCTCTGACCCGCTTGGGTACAACCCACACTCTGCTGCTGCTTCCAATTTAACTTAGTGGAGAAGAGCACGTGCCAGCTTGGCAGAGCATAAATCCCAGTGCTGCTACTTCTAGCTGTGCCCTCTGTTCAGGGTGTTTAACCAGTCCTCATCATAAAATGCACATAATCAGAATGCTTACCATGTAGAGTTACTGTGAGAACTAATTAAGTTAACACACATGCAGTGCTTAGAACACTGCCCAGCAAGTAGCAAAGACTCGGTGAATGATGATAGTTACTTTATCATTATAATGAAAGAACCCTAACAGTGGATCAGTTTGGGAATAAATATGCGTTCTATCCAAAAGATAAATGTCCAAACTTGAAAAATAAATCTCATCCTAGACCAGGGGTTGGTAAACATTTTCTATTAAGGGCAGCAGAGTAAATATTTTAGACTTTGCAGGCCATATGATCCCTGTTGCATCTACTTAACTCTGCTGCCCTAGGCAATTTATAGATGGATGAGTGTAGCTATGCTCCAATAAAACTTTATTTACAAAAACAGGCAGCAGGCCAGAATTGGCCCGTGGCTGTCATTTGCCAACCCCTGTCCTAGACTATGAGCTCTATGAGAGAAGGGCCAAGTCCATTATGTTCACCTCTATCCTACCGCTCAGCACAGTGCCTGGCACAATGCTGGTGCTCACATTATTAATATAATTATTTCTGAGTCAATGAAAACAAACTCAAAAGGGAAGGTTCTTTTATTTCTTCAAACCTTGGACTTTGGCACTCCTATTCAGACTGTGAAATGCACAGTTCTAAGTTCTGCCAACAGAAATGACAAAATAGCTCCTGGGAATGATACACCATGTCCATCCAAGGGCTTCACGCTTTCTGGGCAAATAAGTGTTACGTCCAAAAAGCAAAAAAGAACAACTGAAAACAGTGACAGAGATTCCAATTCCAATAATCCACAGACCCGACATTCGCACAGCTTTGTCTGATTGTCCATTATGAACTTAGATGTGTCAAAAATAGTAGGGTACCTCCTATGCCTGTCTAAAAAGTGTGAAATACCTGAAACTTGCTTCATTGCTCCCAAGCTCTCAGGAGGGGCAGTTCAGTGCACTGGTTATCAGTCGCCTGTAAGTCAGACAGGCACATGGGCCATGTGGGCTTCAGCAAGTGACTTCCCCTCTTTATGCTTTGGGTTCCTCATCTACAAAATGGAAAGAGTAATATGACTGACCTCTGTGGTTGATGTGAGGATGAAATGGGATAGCACTCAGCACGTTGCCTATTTAACAAGCACTCAAAAAATTGGCTTTATTATTTCTGGGCCAGTATATAGCTCCCGTTGAAGTAGTTGCTAAGGGCAGCCTTGCCCTGTTTCTGAACTGAAAGTTGAGTGGGATGTCTAAGGGACAGTGCCTGCTAGCAGGTTGTGGGAACCCGAAAGACAATGCCTCCTGCTTCTCTCCCTCCTTTATTTCACTTATTTCCTTCTCTCCCCACTCTCCTACCTGCTGGTTTGCATGACTGCAGGAGGTGGCAGTGTTCTGAATGCTTTGGGAACCAGGGCATCTTCGGGAAGCTAGAGAATAGGACCCCGCATCTTCAAACAAAAGAGAAGAGGCAGTCTCTGAAGCATACTTGAGCAGGCAATTAAGACTGGGAGAAGTTGTTGCTATTCACAATGAGCTGGGCTATGAGAGTTCTATTCCTAGCTTATAGCAAGTAGCTTCTGAGACATGAGGCCAATCAGAGGCCCTCACTGTGCCTCAGTCTCCTCATTTGAGAGAAGGAAATAATCATTCTAGGGCTGTGGATGGTATAATTCAAATGAGGGTTAAAGCACTTGACGAAAATAAAACATGATCTATGTAGGGTGGCAACATTTAATAGGAATGATTATACAGATCGCAGGATAACGATATAAGCCACCATAAATCTAAAATAGTTTTAGGAACAGCTCTGCCTGGAGGCTAAATGACCTCAAAGCACCTTCTAACTCTCTCATTTTCTGTGACTACTGTACAACTCATCAATTTCAGTATAATGGGGCAAGAGAACCCATCTGAATTAGTGAAGAGCCGGACTTTATTGCAATCAGTCCATCAAATCTAACCCTTTTAGATATAAAAATAAGTGGATCTAAAATAACCAAATCTTCCTAAGAAATGTTTGCTTAGAAACAGATAAAAATGATCTGTAGTTGCATGAACCTGATAGGTGTTTACAGAGCATTCCAGGTTACTTGAAAACTGTGTATTCTCTTAATTAATGTAAGATTAATTCTTCTTACTGTGTATTCTATATTACTGAGTATTAAGATAACTATGTATTCTCTTAGTTAATGTAAGCATTTATCAGCTGTCTCTTACCCCCCATCTTGGGGACATCGTTGTTTTGCTTTATTTTTAGCTAAGTATACAAACAAGATAGGATTTTTAGAACTCTGCTAAGCAAACCCTATCTTCATAGATACTGCAAATGAAAACATCAGTCCTAGCTACATCACCACAATCTTTATTTCAATTTTTGCATTACTAAGGGCTGCAGGGATCCAAACTGCAAAGTCCACAGGACTGCTAGGGCACTTGGCCTGTGGCCATTGGAGCAGCCAGTGTTGGTGACCACATAGGGACCTGTCACATACCACTCTTTGATCTTGACCACTGTTCAGCTGGCAGCTGGGCTACATGTACAAATACCTGCAATCTCTGACTGACCAGGAGGAAAAACAAAGTTGAATGACCTACTACCTTGTCTATGGATCCAGGCCCTGAGAACTTTCGATGAGGTCTGGAACCTTTCGTTCCTGAGTTGACAGCCAGTAGACCACAAGGGAGCACACGTAGCTTGTAGGGTTGATTGAGGTTGCCCCTAGATGACCCCTGTGTCATTTATGGACCAAGGGCAAGTTCAGGGCAAAGGTGCAAATTCCACTAAGCACCTCCCACTGCCCCAGGGATGTGTGCTGAAGAAGAAGGGGCTCAGAGCTGGATGATCCAGGCTCCAATGACAATTTGCTCAGCATCATCATTCTGTGTCCCTACCTCTAAGCCTCGGGCCTGTCGCATAGGAGACCCTTGATAAAATGAATGAATATTTATTTCTTTGTTGAATGAATAGAAATTACCAGGCCACACAAGTTTGTGTGTTGAAAAGTCTGAAGCAAAGGACATTTACCAAGGTAGCAGCAAAGGAGTTAGGAAGTATGTGTCCTATCTGGTAGTACTTGCTTAGGAGCCCAGGTTCCAAACATCCACTCTCCAACCTTTGCTCAAAGGAAAGCACATTGCCTCTTTTGAGGCACAAACTTGTGATGTTTAGTAGGCTCACTTATCTTGCAAATGGAAATTTTCTTTTCTCTTCTTTTTAAAGAGACAGAGTCTCTCTGTCACCCAGGCTGGAGTGCAGTGGCTCACTGCGGCCTCAACCTCCTAGGCTCCAGCAATAGTTGTGCCTCAGCCTCCTGAGTCACTGGGACCACAGGTGCATGCTACCATGCCCAACTAGTTTTTTATTTATTTTTATTTTTTTGTAGAGATGGTGTTGCCATCTCCTCAAAATGCGGTTGCCATCTCTACAAGATGGGGTTGATGAAAATGCCAAAAGCAATTGCAACAAAAGCTAAAATTGATAAATGTGATCTAATTAAACTAAAGAGCTTCTACACAGCAAAAGAAACTATCAGCAGAGTGAACAGGCAACCTACAGACTGGGAGAAAATTTTTGCAATGTACCCATCTAACAAAGGTCTGATAACCAGAATCTACAGGGAACTTAAACAAATTTACAAGAAAATAACAAACAACCCCATCAAAAAGTGGGCAAAGGATATGAACAGATACTTCTCAAAAGAAGACATCTATGTGGTCAACAGATTGTTAAAAAGTCAAGAAACAACAGATGCTGGCGAGGCTGTGGAGAAATAGGATTGCTTTTACACTGTTGAATGTAAATTAGTTCAACCATTGTGGAAGACAGAGTGGTGCTTCCTCAAGAATCTAGAGACAGAAATACCACTTGACCCAGCAATCCCATTACTGGGTATATACTCAGAGGAACATAAATCATTCTACTATAAAGACACATGCACATGTATGTTTATTGCAGCACTGTTTACAATAGCAAAGACATGGAACCAACCCCAATGCCCATCAATGATAGACTGGATAAAGAAAATGTGGTACATACAGACCATGGAATACTATGCAGCCATAAAAAGGAATGAGATCATGTCCTTTGCAGGGACAGGGGTGAAACTGGAAGCCATTATCCTCAGCAAACTAACACAGGAAGAGAAAAACCAAACACCGCATGTTCTCACTCATAAGTGGGAGTTGAACAATGAGAACACATGGACACAGAGAGGGGAACAACACACACTGGGGCCTACTGGGGGACGGGGAGGGGAGGGAGAGCAGCAGGACAAATAGCTAATGCATGTGGGGCTTAAAACCTAGATGACGGGTTGATAGGTGCAGCAAACCACCATGGCACGCATATACCTATGTAACAAACCTGCATGTTCTGCACATGTATACTGTTACTTAAAGTAAAATAAAAATTAAAAAAAATTTTTTTTGGAGAGATGGGGCTGCCCAGGCTGATCTCAAATTCCTGGGCTCAAGAGATCCTCCTGCGTCAACCTCCCAAAGTGCTGGGATAACAGTTGAGAATCCCAGCCAAAGTGCACCTGGCCAAAATGGTCATTTCTTAAGTTGATGACAAACTGGAGGCGGCTCAGGCTTGCTGAAAGCTCTCCGCTTTTTAGGATCGGCCAAATATTAGCCTGCATCCAGTAGGTGGCACTTTGACAACAGAGGCTCCTAAGCCCTTTGTGCAGTTTGATAGTGGTTTATCAGTTTATCTAAAGTTTCAAAATGAGAAGATTAAAATCACCACCAGCAGGTGCGCGGTTCTAGATGACCGGTATTTGGCTATAAATAACATCATAACTCTCCAAAGGCCCCTAATTTCAATCTGAGAATTGGAAACTTTTCCTGTGAAAATCTAAGACAAAAAAAAGAGTTTATGTCCTGAGGAATCCTGAAAGAAATCAGGTCACAGGGCCATCCCTGGCGCTACGTTGCTTGTGTTTAGTGATGTCTTTTTCTCCTATTAAACATGCCATCTGGAAGCAAGCTTACCATCTGGAAGGACATTAAGTGGGTTCCAGATGGATCTCCCTTTGATCCAATCGATATGGACAGGAGAACACCAAGAACAAACTCTATGCCGTTTTCTGAGTTGGCTGCTAGAACGTCGATATTTCAGAACACAGGCTGAAAACAAACATTGCATGAATAGGTGAGGAGGAGGCTCTTCAGTAAAAAGCGGCAAACCACGGAAAAGAGCAAAACCTGCAGAGAAGGGCCAGGTGAGATAATACAGAATTTGAGGGCACTCAAAGTGCCTGCAACATTACAGGTTACGACCTTGGAGAACTGTGTCATCATTTCAGGTTTCACTTTGTTTTAACGAAAAGGTCACAGTCTCTTTTCATTGTCTGGCACATCTGAGAAGAGTGGTAGAAAAAAGTTAAAGATTAGCTCAACTTTTTCACCCTGTGTCTGTGCCAACCTGCTACCCACTCAGTGCTACAGAGACAGAGCAGACAAAGTCAGGTGCGAAGGTGCCTGATGTTTCTTTCTTCCCACCAACCTCAGCAGCCCCAAAGCCAAGATTTGAGGACTGGGATTACTAGGTGTTAGGAAGGCAAAGAAAAACGTGGAAAATATGAGTTGAAGCTCTATCCTTACTTGTATATATCAATACATGTGTATATCAATACTTAAAAAGCTCTATCCTTACATGTATATATCAATACATGTGTATATCAATACTTACTTCACCGAGGTAACTACTTAAAAACTTTTTTGTTTGTTTGTTTTTGAGACTGAGTCTTGCTCTGTCACCCAGGCTAGAGTGCAGTGGCACAATCTTGGCTCACTGCAGCCTCCGCCTCCTGCGTTCAAGTAATTCTCCTGCCTCAGCCCCCTGCGTAGCTGGGATTAAAGGCTCACGCCACCACACTCAGCTAATTTTTGTATTTTTAGTAGAGATGGGGTTTCACCATATTGTCCAGGCTGGTCTTGAACTCCTGACCTAGTGATCTGCCCGCCTCGGCCTCCCAAAGTGCTGAGATTACAGGCGTGAGCCACCGTGCCCAGCTTTATTTTTAAGTAGTTTATCATCAACTTAAAAAATGATCATTTTGGCCAGGTGCATTTTGGCTGGGATTCTCACCTGTAATCCCAGCACTTTGGGAGTCTGACATGGGAGGTGTTGTGAAGAGCAAAAACGCATGCAAAGAATCTGATACAATGCCTGGCACTTGAAGATGCTCAAGAAACTGCAGTTGTTTGCTCGTTTGTTTGCTTTTTAAGTTAATGCCTTCCTGTCATGATAGACAAAACAACATTATAGCATTCATTCATTCGAGTGTCACAATAACTTTGTGAAATAGGAGGGGGTTATATCTCAAGACTGTTTTGTATTAATGTCGTAATATTAAGATTAAGATTTTAATATTAATATTAAGATCTTAACACTTTTCACTCAAGACAAAAAAAGTGCTTGGACAGTTTTAATGAAACTCTAAAGTTGTAGGTCCAATAAATGGAGATCTTGGACTTGAAACTGACATAATTGGATTCCAGCTTCAAGGGGTCTTTCCACGGTGCCAATTGCATCATCCTTCTCACAACTTCAGTGCTTTTGCTTTTTCCTTGAGTTTACTATAGCTCTGCATCTGTGTGCCTAGAAAGGTGGTAAAAATACTTACTGACACTTTGGAATCTTCTTTCAAGGGAGCCCCATTTCCAGTTGTTTTCTCTCTCTTTCTTGCTCGTGCTTTTGCGTTCATTCTCACTCTCTCTCTCTCCATATATATATCTTACATAGAGTAAACCATTTTGATTATGTGGAGGTGAGGTTCTCTGTGTATGAATGGAATGTTCCTACCCTGGGCTAAAATAGTAAAGGCAGCAGAAAGCACTAGCCGTGATATTATTCAAAAACAGAATCACTGCTGTAATTCTATGCTACACATAAAATTTGGTATACTATACATTTGGTAAATTATATATAAAATAAAAATAATTGTAGCATTTAGTATAGGTTGATAGATAAGGGTAACATATAATCCAAATTAGAAAATGATAAAAGACAATTCCCTAAAGAACAGTCATCCTTTTCCTGGTGTATGATCATCCAATGTTAGGTTATATGGTTCTAATTTGTACTTGTAATTTCACTAAAGCCTTCTGGAAATTCTCCTCATAAAGCTCTATTTATGGCGACCTAAAAAAATTTAAAAGTGAACTGTTTTCAAGGGAGAATTTTCTATGTGGTTGGTCGTAGTCTAATTCTTGTCCAAAAGATGGCTTTTTTTCCTGTCCAGTTTAGTTATTGGAACAAACCTGGATGCATCAGCCATAGATATTATTCTGTCTAATAAAAACATTGTGGAATTTACATAGCATATTTCAACGCCCACGAGGTTTCCATTTATTTATTTATTCATTCATTCATTTGCTCTGTTTTTGGAAAACATTCTAAAAAACAGAAGATAACACCACTGCAGCACACGTGGAAACGATTTTGTCTGTGGTCTTTAGCACGCGGGCCCAGAGACAAGCCTGTTCAGTCTTGGCACGTGACACACCATGGGCTCTTTTGCAAAGTTGAGAGACTCAGAGATCTGTGTTTCCTGGTGGGAAAAACAGTATTTGGCACCTACAACTTTCCCTTCCCTGGGAGTAGAGATTTAATTAATTAATTTTTTCCAAGAGTCTTGCTCTGTCAGCCAGGCTGGAGTGCAGTGGCGCGATCTCAGTTCACCGCAAACTCACCTCCCAGGGTCAAGTGATTCTCCTGTCTCAGCCTCCGGACTAACTGGGATTACAGGCGTGGACCATCACGCCTGGCTAATTGTTGTATTTTTAGTAGAGATGGGGTTTCACCATGCCTGCCTCGGCCTCCCAAAATGCTGGGATTACAGGCATGAGCCACCGTGCCTGGTGAGGTTTAATACATGATGTTGGAAAACTAAGCCCAACACAGATACACTGCAATAGGAGGTAGCAGCATAAAGGCCTAACCTAGGGTTTCCAGACTCAAACCAAAAGGAATTCTGGAGAAAAATGCTGCCATCTGCCCTGCCCTTTAGGGCATTGCTGTGGCCAGACAATTAATTGTGGGATGTGGTGCTTCCCCTTCTCTTGCAAGTTAAAATTGGTGACCAGTGCTTCTCAACCCTTTTTCCTATTATAACACATTACAAACGATATTTGTGTAAGGACAGTGGGGAGCAGGGATGCAGACTGTAAGTGACTAGTTCAAAGAGCTCAGTCCTCCTGTTCCCCATTCTCAGTAGCTAGAGAGCAATTTTCTTGGGACTCCAGACACCCATTCCCAGTACTCTGAGAAGCAACTTCAAATTTGGGTCCCATGGAAGAAGAAAGAGAGAATAGCAGAATATATACATTTCTAATTAAAATACAAGTTGGTTTTGGGAACAAATCCCCTTTATCATAATTTTTAATGATTCCTTTTAACCAAAAATACAGTTAAGCTTAAACTATATTTTAGGTTAAAAGGAACACTTGAACTCCAGTCTAGGTGACAGAGTGAGACTTCGTCTCTAGATAAATAAATAAATAAAATCTAGTTTATATTTTAAGTCAAAAGGAATCATTAAACTAATACACTAATCCAGGTTGAAGTTAAAGAAAGGAGACACAAAACTGACCATCAACTACCCAATCCTATGGTAACCAGAACATTCCAAAGTCTGGTCTTCAACTTTGCAGATGTAAACATTTGTTTTTTCAGTGCACCCAGATTCAGGAGGTCTGGTTCATATTAATCAACCTAATAAGAGACTGATACATAAACTATAATGTCAAGTTAGAAGTTTGTAATAGAAGTTGTTTCTTTCTTGTTGCTGAAAATTTAAAGCATATCATCTAGATCATCCTCTTTCCAATGTCAGAAAAGCCAGTGTGGAGCCAAAGGTTGTTTTGGGGTAGACAAAATCAGAACAAAAAGAATGGCTGGACTTCCTTTAGAGATTTTTTTGTGTAGGCCATAGATAAGTCCCATGAATGGTAGGGCTTCGTGGCTCATGCCTGTAATCCCAACATTTTGGGAAGCTGAGGCAGGAGGATCACTTGAAGCCAGGAGTTTGAGACCAGCCTGGGCAATGTAGTGAGACCCCCACCTCTACAAAAATTAAAAAATAGCTGGCCATCCTGGGCAACATAGCAAGACCCCATCTTTACAAAACAAATATAACCGGATGTGTGGCCCATACTTGTAGTGCCAGCTACTAAGGATCCTGAGGTGGGAGAACCACTTGAGCTCAGGAGTTTGAGATTGGAGTGAGCTACGATCACATCACTGCACTCCAGCCTGGGTGAAAGAGCAAGACCTTGTCTCAAAAAAAAAAAAAAAAAAATGCTGAGCGCGATGGCACACCCCTATAGTTCCAGCTACTCAGAAGGCTGAGGCCAGAGAATTGCTTGAGCCCAGAGTGAGCTGTGATAGTGCCACTGCACAATCACTGCCCTGTGAATGAACCACCCTTACCTTATCATGGAGTACACCTCTCTAGTGATCATGAGACTCATGAACCTCAGATCTAGTGTCCTAGCCCTTGGATAATACCAGATAAACAAAAATTCTTCCCCTGTAATTTCCTCTTTTAAAGACTCTAAGCAAGCCATCTCCTAGAGTACAACATGATTAATAAGATAGTAAAATCACATTCTAATCACATGTCCGTGAAATTGTAGCCGAGTTACTTCAAATGGTCTTGGTGGCTTTCCAGATTTTCTTCCTTAGGTGACTCTTACAGTTGGCCTCATCAATTTCTTTTTATGGATGCTTATATTGTTGAGCTGATGTTTCCAAGTTCAGGGGCACCTTCCTTCACCTTAATGTATTACCAGAATTCTTTGATAATAGGTGGTGAGAAAAGATAATAAGATCCATTTTCACCTTAACATTTGTAGGTCTGCGTATTCTAATAAAAGTTGCAGAAGTTAACAACAACAATAAAAAAATCACTCACAACTAGAGCTCCTTAATTCTGCCTAACTGGGAAAAAGGGTAATTTGAATTAGCAAAAGTCTTAATCATAGTTTTGTTTCTTAAAGCTCTGATTTAATGAAAAATGCCCTTGCTTGAAATGACATCTCTGTTCTATTTCTGTCCTCCATTCACTTGGGCCAAGACCATTAACCTGTCTAGGTCTCAGTTTCCTCATCTATGAAATGAAATCACTAAGCCAACCTACCTCTAGGAATCCTTCCAGCTCAGTACTTACATTATTTTACGTGTATATCTCTATCTCTCAGCAAAAGAATTGACATTTGCAAGCAAAGAAATGGACTTTGCAGTGACTTGATAGCTCTGTCCCAATTAAGCATATTTCCAATCACTGGAGCCTGCAGAAGTATAATATAACAGCAACAAACAACGAGAACAGCAAATATTCAATTCCAAAATTAGTTCTGTGACCACCTGCAAGAATATACAGCATCTCAAACTAGGCTTGAATGAATGCCAATTATTCAAAAGGCACTTATTGAGCACATACTATTTACTCGGGTTTGGGGAGTGAAAGGAAATTACATTAGTCCCTGCATTTAGAGCTCAGACCCAAAAGGGGATATAGATGTTACCAGAACATCAGGAGTTCAGTCTAGGTCCTGCTGCTCACTGCACAGAAAGCCAATCACTGAGACAATGAGTATGAAGAAGGAGAAGAAGGTGTTAATCAGGTGCTGCAGCGAAGGAGATGAGAGATCAGTCTCAAATCCATCTACCTGACCAACTAAAATCAGAGGTTTATATAGCAGGGAAGAAGTGTAGCTATATGCAGGAAAACAGGAATTAGGGAGGGGTAAGGAAGAGGAGTTAGTCAACAGGAAGTAGGTGGCTAGTTAGGCAATCATGATGGGTGAGGGGTCTGGCATCTCATTGTCCAGATGTGGTGATCTGCTGAGTTTCATTTCCTCAATACTCTCTGGGGGGCCTGACGGTTGGTTTCCTGAGAAAGGAACTCAGATAAGACAATTGTAACTTTCTCAAGTTTTAAGACAGGGAAGGTTAATTTATAGGTTTATTCAGAAAAAAACCCTTAACATTGGTTCTATGGGGCAATTTTGCTCTTTCACAGACACAAGCACAGCTGCTCTGTAATGTGGTTCTAAGCCAGTTATCCTACGTGACACTAAGAAAGCACAAAGGATGGTGCAGTTAATTCTGCCTAGAGAGGAAAAGTGGAAGAAGGCTTCCAAAAAAAGTTAATATCTGAGCCTTTGAAGGCCTTGAAGGATGAAGTAGAAAGACATGGTGGGGCTGGAGTATGAGGCAGGGTAGCCTGGGAAGCAGGGAATGGGGAGGAGAAAGATTGGGAAGGGGAAGAATTGCCACAAGATGTGACTGGAAAAATGTGACTAGGAATATGAGTGGGCTTTCAATGATATTCAAAAGCATCTGGGCATCATCTTTAATCAGGGGAGTTCCATGATCTGATTAGTATTTTGGGGAGACCAAAATATGGAGAAAGGTTTTGAACAGGAAAGCCTGGAAATCAGAAGAACAGCTTGGAGACTATTACAGTAGGCCACAGGATAAGCAATCAGGGCCTGTGCTAGAATGGTACTAGGTGGGATGGATTTGGAAGACATTCCAGAGGCTGAAGAATGCACAGGAACTTGGCAGCTAATTGTATGTAGGAGGTGACAAGGAGGGAGACGTGAAGAAAAGACTCAGAGGTTTTTGGCTGGAACTGGTGGACCCAATGGACAGTGGTTTCCTTTATGCTTATAAAGACTGATAACCTGCGCTTTACCAAAAAACAGCACTTAGGAAACATAAGTTAACAGCCTGGTCCCACAGGACACTCACAAGGACCTAATGAATAAAATCCACAAATGAAAGGATTCTTAGAATACACAGAGTTTACAAGGAAGTGAAAAATTAATGACATATGAAAATTAAAATGGCTTAAGAAACCATGAGTTTTTGAGGGAAAAAAAAAGTGGCTTTAAGAGTTTGAAGTTACTGTTTGTTTAGGGTTTTGATTTTTGTGCGTCTTTTTGTTTTAGGTTTTTAGTATTTTTTAGTTTAGGAGTTTTTCCACACATATGTTTATTTGTATGTGGCATTGTTATTAAACTTAGAAGGGAAAATGATGCAATAATAACACAACAGAGTTTGAGTTTAACGTCTGGTTTGGCATTTCAACTATAAAACACCAACGTTTCTCCACTGTTTCTCCATTCATGTTTCTGGGTGAAAGGCATGAACCTTCAGGCCTCTGACATCCTTTGCTTTGTAAGTCATCAGGACTGAGTTTTTCCACAGGTAGAAGACAGGACATGTAGTATTGCTGTTATCCCTATTTCATAAAATGAGAAGGAGAAACAACCAAAGCTGGCAAGCTAGGTTTGTACACTAATATTGTCCTCCTGGTCCCCAGGAAAATTCCTGCTGAGTAAGTGCATTGTAGCATGCATTAAAATATTTTGCATTTCTACACCCAATACAAGATGCAAAATAGCATTATTTTAAAATTTATTTTGCTAGTGAAATGCAATAAATGCTCAAATAAGTGCTTGCTCTATGTGTCTTCCTAATTTTTATTATCCTACTTAATCCTTAAAACAAGGAAGCAATAGGCGATCTTGATGTTCCTATTTAACAGGGGAGAAAACTGAGGCATAGAGAGGTTGAATGACTTGCCCACGTTCATGTAGCTAGTAAGTGGGTGAAGCAGCATTTGAGCCAGGCAATCTAATTCCAGAGTTTATGACTTTAACTTCTCTGCTATTACTTCAATTAAATAAGCAAATAATGATATGCTCATTTGACCAAATATTCTGCAATATTTGCATTAATAAGCAATTAAGTATAAGAACTTCTGTCAAAATGGGCAAATATATGACAATGTTTTGTGAGTAAATAAAGTTATAAAACTATACACAGCATAGCATAATTCTATTCAAATGATTTTACATATATCATATAAACATACACATTATAGGCATAGAAAGCACACCCACCATCTCTGGGTAGTAAAATTATTGGTGATTTTAATTTTATAGTTAATAATTTTCTGTATTTTTCAGATTCTATAAAATAAACTTTAAAAGTTGTATCTGAACTTCCAAATTTCAGCCTGACCTGTAGCAAATTGAAAAGTTATCACTCTTTTTCTAACAACAAGGAAAAAGTTGAACATATTGAAAATAAAACCACAGACCTTATTCAAGGAGTTGCTAAGAAAACTGAAAGACAACAGGAGAAACGAAAACAAGAACACTAGAAGAAACTGTAGCCTCTGACACCACAACCAGAGCCAGATAACTCTCAGCCAGATAAACATAAAGCCTCACATTAGAGGCCTAACTACCTCAGTTCTTTTTACCCAATACATCATGTCCAGCTTTCAACAAAAAATGACAAGGTATGGTAAAAGGAAAAAAAAAAAAATCTCAAAAGACGGAGAAAGCATCAGAACCAGACTCAGAGATGACAGTCTTGAGAATTATCAGGCCAGGAATTTTAAAATAATTCTGCTTAATATGCTAAAAGCTCTAATGGAAAAAATAGACAACATGAAAGAACTTATTGGTAATGTAAACAGAGAGATGACAACTCAGAAAAACAAGGGAAATGCTAGAAATCAAAACACATCATAACAGAAATGAAGAACACCTTTGATGAGCTTATCAGTAAATGAACACTAAGGCAAGAATCAGTTAGCTTGCAGATATGTCCAAAGCTGAAATGCAAGGAGACAAAAAAAAGAAAGAAAAAGATCAAACAGACTATCTAAGAACTGTGGAACAACTACAACAGGCATAACATATGTATAATGAGAGTGCCATAAGGAAAAGAAAATGAGAAACAAACAGAAAATAACGATTTGAAGTAGTAATAGCTGAGAATTTTCCAGAGTTAATAACAAACACCAAACCATGGATCCAGGAAGCTCAGAAAACACCAAGCAGGATAAATACCCTAAAATCGATAACCTCTGCATATTACATTCAAAGTGCAGAACAACCAAAGACAAAGAAAAAATCTTGAAAGAAGCTAGAAGGGAAAAACACCTAACTTGCAGAGGAGTAAGGACAATAATTACATTGGACTTTTGTCTTCAGAAATTATGCAAACAAGAAGAGAGTAGATTGAAACATTTAAAATATTTGAGGATAAATCCACCAACCCAGAATTCTGTATCCAGTGAAATTATCCTTCCAAAGTGAAGGAGAAGCAAAGACTTCCTCAGACAAACAAAAATTGAGGAAATTTGTCACAAATGGGCCTGCCTTTAAGAAATATTCAAAGAAATTTTTCAGAAAAAAGAAAAATGATATAGGTCAGAAAGTCAGATCTGAAGAAAGGAAAAGCATTAGAGAAGGAATAAATGAAAACAGGAACCCAAGTCACCTACCATTGTCACTACCACTGCCAAAATCGGAGCTCCATCAGGAGCTGTGCTGCTGCAGTTGCCTGAGTAGGAACTCAGAAGCTTCTGGAAGCTCCATCAGAAGCAGAAAACAAAGATGGCTCCTCTTTTCTTTAGGCAATCTCCCACCAGTCTCCCCCAAATCACCAGAAGAATCTACTTTTGGCTCCTCAGTACCTTCCTACTACTGTACTTAAACTTCCATATTGCAAGGATGGCAACACCATGCATAACAACAACAGCAAGCAACTATTCCAACTAAGAGGAAAAGGAGAAAGGCACAAAATCCTATCCATTACCATATCTACACCTAGGAGATATTAATTCTGCTTCTAGTTCAGCTGCAATTCTACCCAGATAGCCTATAACCTAAAGGCTAGATTTTAAATTTAATAACTACCAACAAAATTGAGACCTGTAACTGGACTAAGAAAACAACAAGAAAGAACCACCACCAACATTCCTTATAGAAAATAGGAGAAAGGGGAAAGAAGAAAATAATTGGTTTTATATTCATAGCCAGTGTTGTGGGTTGAATCATACTCCCTAAAAGATACATTCAAACCCTAACCCCTAGTACCTGTGAATGTGACTTTCTTTGGTAATAAGGTCTTTGCAGATGTAATCAAGTGAAGCTGAGGTCCTACTGGATTGGGGCAGGCCATGAATCCAGTGGCTGGTCTCCGTAGGAGAAGAGAGATTTGGAGACACACAGACAACACGCAGAGAAGGATGAAGGCCATGTGACAACAAAGGTAGAAACTGGAGTGCTGCAGCACCAGCCACGGAATGACAGGGTTGCCAGCAACTACCAGAAGGTGGAAGAGATGAGCAAAGATTCTTCCCTGGAGGCTTCAGAGGGAGCACGGTCCCATCAACACCTTCATTTAGGATTTCTAGCCACTGGAACTGTGAAAGAATACATTTCTGTTGTTTGAATCCCCCCAAAATAGTTTTATTTGTTTAATATTCTTTGTGGGGAGGGGGATGAAAAAAGTGACTTTGGTCTCATCTGGCTCCTACTGTGAAGATGCTCACGTGGAGGAAGCCAGCCGCTGCTTCGCAGGGAGCCATGTGAGCTGGAGTAGTAGGCAGTGTCCTTGCAGGGATAAGGGGCTGTGTTTCTGTATGCAGGGAGGCAGAAGATGCTGCTAGAATACAGAAGACATTATCCACAGTTTGCCATTTCTTCTCGTTTCTTCCGCAGTGTTTCTTCTTGGTGAGTGGTGGGGGTTTAGGTAGATGAGCAGGCCCCCCACTCACCATCCCCATCTAGCCAAGCAGTAGGAGCCGGATGCACTTGGGACTTGGAGCCTGTTTCACAAGAATTGAATTGGGCTTTTCATCTCCTAATACAATGTAATCTGACTTGGGATCAGTTCGCTCTTCAAATATGCGTGTTCTTTTCAGGTAAACGCCCAGCATTACGTATTTAGACATGTAGATGACAATATTAAAATGGTTTTTAAGAGGATTCACCTTTGTAAATCACTACGCCTCTGCCTGAACCACCCAGGTTTTTTCTTTTTTCTTTTTAGCCCATCTAATTCTTCTCTGTGTCAGTCAAGGTCCAGCGGAAGCAAATGGAACATGAAAATTAGGATAATTTGACGGGGGTTGTGGAGGAAGAACAAAGGTTAGTGCAGAATCCTGGGCCCAGTTACAGCAGAGCCATTACAGCCCCTGGGACCAAAGGGATAGATGACATTTAAATGATAGAATAGCCAGGCGTGGTGGCCCACGTCTGTAATCCCAGCACTTTGGGAGGCCGAGGCAGGCGGAGCACAAGGTCAAGAGACGGGAGACCATCCTGGCTAACACGGTGAAACCCTGCCTCTACTAAAAATAAAAAAAATTAGCCAGGCGTAGTGGCGGGCGCCTGTAAGTCCCAGCTACTCGGGAGGCTGAGGCAGGAGAATGGCGTGAAGCTGGGAGACGGAGCTTGCAGTGAGCCGAGATTGTGCCACTGCACTCCAGCCTGGGCGACAGAGCGAGACTCCATCTCAAAAAAAAAAAAAAAAAAGGAAAATAGGGGGCACGGTGGCTCACGCCTGTAATCCCAGCACTTTTGGGAGGCTAAGGTGGGCGGATCACCTGAAGTCAGGAGTTCAAGACCAGCCTGGCCAACATGGTGAAACCCCGTCTCTACAAAAATACTAAAATACCCCAAAAGAAAAAAAAAAATTAGCCAGGCATGATGGCGGGTGTCTGTATTCCCAGCTACTCGGGAGGCTGAGGTGGGAGAATCACTTAAACCCAGGAGGTGGAGGTTGCAGTGAGCCAAGATCAGGCCATTGCACTTCAGCCCAGGCAATAGGGCGAGACTCTGTCTCAAAATAAATAAATAAATA
Organism: Mandrillus leucophaeus; assembly: GCF_000951045.1. Lineage (NCBI taxonomy): Eukaryota > Metazoa > Chordata > Mammalia > Primates > Cercopithecidae > Mandrillus > Mandrillus leucophaeus. The sequence goes on along the minus strand of NW_012108919.1, from coordinate 4,801,801 downwards.
AACATAAAAATAAATAAATGAAAGAATATATCTTAAAACAAGTATTTGGAGTCTACCATGTGGTGGAATATCAGATGCTAGATGCAGGGACTAGTGCAATCAACACGTTCTCCTCCCTCCTCATGAGACTTTGCAACCTAATGGAAGACAGAGACACTCAGCAAATGGCTACACAAATAAAGATCACATACAGTGGTTAGGTTCCAGGAGTGAAAAGTAGAGGAGGTTATGAGAAATTCTAGCAAAGAGATAGGACCTGGGCCCACCCATCAGGGAAGAATTTCCTGGGAAAGGGATGTTTGGGCAGTGATTTATTGCATGCAGGAGTTTCCCGGCGGCAGCAAGAGTAGGCAAGGAGGAACTCCTTTGGGGTGGTGGGAACAGTGCCTGTGGAAACCCTCACCTTAGAAAGGACTGGAAGGATTCAAAGCTCTGGAGAAGCCCAGTATGGCTGAAGCTCAACCCATCAAGGGGGACAGGAGGAACTGGAGCTGGAGGGACAAATCATGATGGCTGTCACTATGGGGGCTTGGGATGTGCAGAGGGAAAAGTCACAGAAAGATTTTAAATGGGGATCTGTCTGCATTTTTAAAAAGATTCTTAAAGACAAGGGATACAAGGGCTGTGTTTGGCTTATCTTCTAGCCCTGCATGGTACCTTACACATAATTGGGGCTTTTTGTATTTGTTGTTCTGGGTGTCAGTGCTGTGAGAAAGGTATTTTAGAAATTGTGTTTAGTAGTAGGAACTAAAAGACAGCATGTGGAATTAAGTTTGGGATGAGCAGTGGTGGCTTTCCCCCAGGAAATCTGTTTTCTCTGATTACCATATGTCAGGGTCTCATAAAATGAAAAAGATGCAATTGCTTAAAACAACATAACATCAGCATCAGGCAAACGTTATTTTTTCTGTATACTGGTTAACACCATCAGCTATGAAATCAGAATTAGAATCACGGTTTACTACTTCCTAGCTGTGTGTCCTTGGGCAGGTTGATTAGCCCCTCTGTGTCTCAGGTTTTTTTTCTCTGTAAAAGAAGAATATGAGAATAGTAGTATCTATTTCATCTCTTTATTGTGAAGAATAAGTGACAAGCATGTTGAAGACTGCCTGGCACAAAGTTAAGTGCCCAGTAGATAGCACCTATTATTTAATTGCATACAAATTTCACAGTGCATATAAAAAGTTTTTCCGCAATGTTAAAATAATTTACTCTTAAGTGTTCCTGTTCCTTGATTCGTAACAGTGGCTATTTATGTGCTCATAATAATTACATAATGGCAAAATGACTTTTACGGTCATGTTTAATGCATCTGCTTTCGGTTGGGCTTATTACATAAAGTAATAAGAACATATCTCCCTAATATTAAGTTGTTTTCTGATACACTCTGGATAATTCACTTTAGGAAATGTTAAAAGCTAACAACACATAAACCCATGGTATGTAATTTTCCCTGATTTCCAGATCATGAGAGGTGTTATGAAACATATGTGGGGTTTATATACAGGCATTGTCTTTTTTCTTCCTCCTCTTGCCCATCTTTCACAACTTGCAGAAAGCTGTGTATTTTAATATTTTTAATTCCCCACTCTTTCTCATGTATTGATAGTGAAAATATACACATTGGCACAATTTTATTTTTTCAAGCTCATAAAGGTTAAAAGGCATCCTTTAGCTCAGTAGACAAGATATTCATTCTCTTTCTCCTAGCTGCAAAACAAGGCTCCTGGTCTGCCGCTTTCATAAATCATTCTCCAACTAGCCCATGACAGACAAAAATCAAAGAACAAGTTAGCACTCAGCTAGTTACAGATTAGAAATCAGGTGACAGCAGGCCCCATTGTTTCTTCTATAATGTATCCCCCAAACGGGTACGCTGCTGTGCCTGGGTGAGCACTCCCATACTTGTTGACAGAATTATTTTTAGAAAGTAATGCTTTCCCATTTATAAAATCCAGAGAGAGGCAGCATGATGTGTAGGCGGTAGCTCTCAGCCCTGGCTGCAGATCAAAATTACCTGTGGAGCTTTTAAAAATCTGCAGATGCCATGACCTCACTCCGGACCAATGGTTTTCAGCCTGGGCTGCATATGTGAATTGCCTGGGGAGTTTTTGAAAACTAGGATGCCTGCCAGGCAGCCCCACCCCACACCGATTGCATCAGAATCTCTCTGGGGGTAGGGCCTAGAGAGAGTCATTGCTTAATCAGCTCTCCAGGTGATTTTAACTTATGGACAGGCCTGAGAACTACTGCTCTGGATGGATGGAATGCACTTATCCATTTAACAAGTGTCTACTGACTGCTACTCTATGCAAGGCATTGCTGGGAACATTGCCGTTAATATAATACATTCTTCTTGCTCTCCTGGGCTTAGAAATGCAGATAAAAATTTTCAGAGGTGGACCCTAGGTATCTGAAGCTGATTATTTTAAAAGCTGATCAGCCAAGTTTGAGGATCAGAGGCCAGTAGAAAAAGCTGAGAGTCAGACAGCTGCGTTTGAGTCTTCGTTCCTCTGCTTATTGGCTGTTTGGTTTGGGTTAAGTTATGTAACTGTTCTAAGCCTCTGTTTCCTTATCTTTAAAATGGTGGAAAGCAAATCTTCCACACTAGGGCCATTATGAGTTTTAAATGAAAAAGAAATCTGCAGAAATCTAGGTGCAGTAGCTAGTATCTACTAGGCATTCAATAAATGTTAGTTTTCTTCCTTCCTCCTCCCCTTCATTTCTCCGTTGTCCTTAAAGCAATAGGTTGGTGCTAAATACGTGGGATGTGCAACTGAAGCATGAGACACTGCCCCTGCTTTCTAGGAGTTATGGTGCAGTAAACAATTAGAGAGCAACCACATGGTATGAAAGCTATTCCTAGGTGTGTGGTATCGGCTACTTTTATTGCTGCAGGGTTCTGGCCGGAGAGAAATAATCACTGAGAATCAGGAGACAGAGAATGCTTCCTGAAGAGGAAGAATTTAAAAGGAGTTTTGAAAGGTGGGTAGGTTTTGCCAGAAGAGGAAAGGGAGGGTATTACAGGATGAAGGAAATAGCACAGCAAAGGTAACTTCTTAATGATACCTGAAGGTAGGTCATGTTTAAAGACAATATATATTTTGCAGGCACTCATTTAACATGTGTCTATGCATGTCATGGATCAAGAAAGTGGAGTTTCCCTTTTGATCAGTGTGAGAGTGAATAACACTGTGTGAGTTTTATGTATTTAAGAGCATGTACGAGGTATATATTTCTAATGATACGTGCATTTGTTTTGTATGTATTTTCCTCACTACATTAGTTAGGAAAATTTTGCATACATCCATGTATTTTTACTTGCATTTTCCTCAGGGGGTAGCAGCATGCCTTCTTAGAAAAACCCCACGTGCCTCATAAATAACAATGAATTTTCTGAACACGTAGAACAAAGAGCTGAATAAAGATGACATCATCCTCCTTAGAGTGAATTTTCATTCAGGTTATCATTTAAGTCCTGCTAGAGGTTTGCCTGGAACAGTTAGTCCCTGACCGATTGTGAACAGCAAAGGGAGTGGATCTGCTTAAGCCTATCTGTCGCTGTTTCAGAAAGACGAGTGAGTATCTCAGTAGTCGTCTCCTGCCTCAGCGGCCCCAGCCTTATGTTCCCCGCCCTCCAGTGCAAGGTCTGGGCCTCCTCCCAGGCTCTGATGACAGTTGCTGACAGCTTCTCCCTCTCTGCTGAGATGACTTTGAATGACCTACTTCGAAAATGGTATGAACTCAGCGGAGTGCCCAGGAGTTTGGGGTGCAAATGGGCCTGCCCAGAAGGGCTTCCTGCAGAAGAGAGCAGGCTCTCTGGGGTCCCTCCAGAAGCTGCGTGCACGGTTTTGTTTTGGTGGTGGTTGCTCTTTTTTTCTCCCCCAGGGCCTTGGCTGTTACAATTCATCTTTCTGCTCTTGGAGTACAGGCTAGTGATTTGCTGGGCCGCTGTTAAGTCAGAGGCAGGCAGCCAATCAGAGCAGGATTCTGCCCTGTCTCCCTGCTGCAAACTGCTGAAGTAGTAATGAACCTGAACGCGAGGTTTCAGGCTGAGCTCTCAGCAGCAGCCCAAGAGCGCTCTTTCCAGGGCAAAGCGGGGAGGAGCAGGAATTCTCAGAGCTGAATGACAGAGCAGCGGCCTCCTGAGGCCTGTACCTTGGCTGCCACGTGGAGTCTTGGCTAAGCCTACCTTCCACCCAGCTATTTTTTTTCTCTGAGTTATGTGGCTTTTAAAACCAACATGGATGTCTCTAGGGTGTGGGGAAGGGAGACAAGAAGGAAGCCAGGCAGAAGTGTTGGGAATTAGTTTACTGCAACCACTTTTGGTAAAGCCTCCAGATCATCCCCTTTTCCCCTACTTCAAGGACTGCCCACTGAAAAAGAAAGCCAGCTTTGAAATGATTTGAACTTGTAAGCTAGCTTAAAAATGACTTTTTTGCAAAGCAGTCATTCTGAGTTCAGAATGGATACATTTCCACTATTTATCATCCAATAAAACTCTCCCTAAAGTGAAACGAATAGGAGCTGATTTATCAACTTTTCCTTCGGAATATTTACAACAGGTTCATTTGTCTGTGTTGAATCAGCTTGGGCCATCATCAATATGAAGGAAGAGAAAATTTTACTTTAACTCCTATATATGAATCTAAAATGGAACATTCAGTACTTATCTGAAACTCCATTTAAAATTACATAGAACATCTGACCTGCTATTCAGAGTGCTTCTCTTGTTTATTTGGATTTTTTGAAGCTGTAAAGATGTTTTTCCCATGATTTTCTATGAAACTCACCACTTTCAGTTTCATCCAGCATTCTAGTCTTCTTCCAACCTTCTACAATCCATTGAGGGCCATGAAAACTTCCCTGAAAGAGACCTAGCAAAATGTTACATATGGGGTTATCACCTTGAAATGCTATGCTTGATTCTTTACACAAATTCACAGTTGGTAGCACACTGGTAAATGTTGGCAAAAATGCGCTATAAGGGTTTTAAAATAAGGAACCATGAGCACATATTTTGCCCATTCCGAAGTGCATGGAATCTCTTCCATGCCATATAGGTTCAGTGTTGTTGGCTCCGAACTTTCCCCAACTTGTTGGGTGGGCAAGTTGTATGGGGGAAATGAGAAGGAAGACAGGAAAGATGGTAGAATTAGAACATGCGTTCAACACTCAACAGTTGCTGGCTGTATGCACAATATGAGCCAGTCTGGGTCCTTACATCATCTTTGGCAAACCATCGTCCCTTTCTTCATCCAGCTCCTTGTGGCTTTCTGGCTGACAGATGTAAAAATAGAGGCTACAATAGAGCCAACAATTTTGTATCGGCAGGATCACTCACACATGCCTCACACTAGCAGCGGGTTTTAATTTTAAAATCTGAATGAAGGTTGCTGTGCTCAAGACTTTAGGGCCACCAGGCCAAGAAAAGAAAAAAAAAAAAAGAGAGAGAGAGACCCAAATTCCTTTGGTGGGACAATAGGTGAAGGGAGGACCAAGCCCTCGGCTGAGAAAGGATGTAGGAATAGAGCCAGGTACTGAGAAACCAAGTAGCTTATTAAAGAGAAAGGAATCCACTACAAAAACCAGTTAGGAGACTGTGTGTCTGTCAGTCTCCTAACCTGGAAAGCTGTCAGAATGACTGGGACAGGGTTCTGCAGGCAGCTTTCAAGATAGGATGGAGAAGGCTACTGTGGTTGAGTGAAAGTATCCATATTTTTCCCCAAAAGAGTTCAAAGTGGCTTCTGTTTTAATTTTACAGGCCAAGTAAAATGTTGCATGCTTCGTGAAGTCATCTTTCATTGTTAACTAATATTCATTAACTTATTAAACACGTGGATTCGTATGATACTGTCACAAAAAGAGCTAGGCAGCCCTCAAGGAATATGTAAAAGCAAACAGAGGGGAAGCTTCTTCATGCAGCTAATGGTGATGCCACGTCTTCCTCCTTTTCCCAACGAAGTCTCCCAAATGCTTCTATTTAGAACAACTATTTTAGCTTTTACTGGATTAGCCACAAGAATAGTGAATACAAAGGGGAGAGGAAGCAGGGGAAGGAAGGGAAGATGCTTTGGACCCCCAGACAAGTCACGGGATACTGGAGCGTGGCCCACTGGGCACCCATTCTCTCCCTGCTAAAGGGACCATCCACCTGCTGCTGGAAATTGCTCAGCTTCTGTTTTCCTTCTGTCCTGAAGTCTTTCAAAATTTTGAGAAAAGACGACAAGGCTAGAGGTTCGCACACAGCCTGCTGGAGCCCCTTCTGGTGGCCAGGTAGTGTGGCCTGCTCTGTGACTACACCTCTCCGCTCCTCTCCTCCCTCCTAGTCCTATACATAACCTATTTAAAGGACCACATTAATTGGTAGTAAAAGGCATACTATAAGACAGAAATGGAAGAAAAATGTGTCATCAGACACCGTACCGATTGTGCAAGAGCAGGACTCAGAAAGGAACACCACACTAACTTCAGGGGAAGGCTTCAATTCAGATAAAACCCTGTGGTCAGGGAGAAAATGATTCTAGTTTAATTTCTGGGGTATAGATTTCATGAAGCCTTCCAAAGAAATAGGACAATACCTGAAGCATGTTTGAGGAAAAGGTTGTGATTCGATTTTCATCTTCTCTGCAAGGAAGCTCATTATAGGCAGATGATACAGTATTGTCAAATTTTCACTGATGTATACAAAAATAATATCTCACATCTAACTCCCAGGAATATGCATAAGGTAAGGTCGGAAGCTATATCCAATGCATACAAATAGGAAAAACATGTCAACTTTGTGAGGTCTCCTTCTCAAAGAGAAGTAGGTGATGGAGTACAAATATCAATTAATGCTCTGTAGACACTGCATATTTGCTGGTAACAGAGCTATGTTTTAGCAAAGGATTGTCTCTCTTTTGTTTCATGATTGTTTGTGGGGGAACCTGGGGAGATAAACGTGTTGCCAAGGTCTGTGTTGCATCATTGTGGGAAGGATGTTCATTTCACCTAAGAGAAAGTAAAGAATTAGCCAAACCCTGCTCACCAGATATCAGAGCTGCAGGAACATGATTTCCTTCTTTAGATTCTGTGCTGAGTTCTGCTGGCACCCTGCATTAATATGAAATTAACAACACACTCCTCACACGGAACTTCACATCTAAAAAAAGCTCACATTATGCTTTAAGCCTTTTATTATAAAATAATGGAAGTCATGAGGTTAAAGTTTGTTCATACAGTTTTCTCTGGAACAGTTGTACAATTAATTTTATATGGGAGATGAAAGTATATTCCATGTGGATCTTTGTCAGTTGAGAAAGCGGTAAAAGAACTAGTGGTTAAGCCTCCCTTCCTCATCCCACCCCAAGCACATATATATGATTTCCTACTTGCAAGCACTCCAGATATTATTTTTTTGCAAATATGAAATACCCCTGGTGTTCACATTCATTGTCATTGTTATTATTTGCTATGTGTCAACAGTGTGACTCATCCCAACTAAAAGCCTCCAGGAGAATAGAGGAGGATGGTTGAGAAGGAAATTCCATTCAATAAATTACCATTGAGCACTTACTATTGTTGGCACTGTAAGGCCAGAGTCCCTAAATAGTGCACAATCTGGTATACTGTGTCAGGCAGATGTACAGATAACTATAAATCAGGGCAGAATAGGGTAAATGTCTCCCAAGAATTTATTAAAATGTGGTGCTGTGGGTGAATCGCCATTTGGAAGGGCTCAACAAAGGTTTCGTAGAGAAGATGGTGAAGGGGAAAAGGATATGTAAACCAGATGTGGGCTGGGGTCTCCCTGCCATTAAGACGTTAAGACCTAGGTAGCATTGGCCTGAATCCCTACTCCAGGCCCTCTGGAAAATCTAGCACCTTCCTCACCAGGCTCCGTCCTGCTTCTTTTGCCATTCATTTATTCCCTTTACTGAAACCCTGCCTCTTTTCTTAGTTTCCACCAAAAACCACTTGCACAAAGGCTTTCTGAGATGCAGTGATTACTGCAGGTGCGGGGGATATAAACGTACAGCCTAGTAATGTGCACATCTAAAAATTGCACATTAGGCATAGCTGCTTTGAAAAATCATTTGGGTGCCCCATCTTGTTCTCACTCATCCTACCTTTGCTGCCTCTCTTCATCTTCTCTTTTTTTGGGGGAGAGGGCAGCAAACAAAAAAAAAAAAAAAAAGAAAGAAAGAAAAAGAAAAAACAGAAAAGAAAAGAAATCCGATCTCATTCATTTAATTAAACACATAAATTCATCATATTTTTTATTTTGCATTCTTCCTTTAGACTGTGGATTGGGGCCTACTTTTTTCAGCCAAATGACTCATGGATGTCTTTAATAACATTTATTAAATAAAGATTTTTTTGCCCCCTCTAAGATGAATCCTGGTTGATATACTTTTATTTTAATTTGCTACAATGAAAACTTGGCAAGACAGTGCTGGAAGATAAGGACATTTCATAGAGCCATAAATTACAAGATCTAGAAAAAATGTTAGAGATATTTCAAATACTAGTCTTTCATTTTACAAATAAAAAAATGAGGCTCAGGCC
>NW_012108919.1:4780119-4792956 GCF_000951045.1 Mandrillus leucophaeus | reverse complement strand
AAAAAAAAAAGGCTCAGACCTGGTCATACGTATGTAATTGAGACAGTGGAAGAACTCTGCCAGTAGAGTACTTTCTTTCCTGATGATGGGAATGTCACTCAAGGAAGGTAGTGAGATTTAAAAAGAAGACATTGATGACAGCAGATGTAGTTAGAAGTGGCATAGGGGAGCAAAGGTATGCAAGCAAAGGAAGCATCTTTACCCCCTTGTAAGTGACCTCGTAAGCACCTGTCCCACCCTGCTGGCTGGGCAGTAGGAACAACTTAGACTTTTCAGATAACAATATCTCAGTCTTTTCCAATTAAGTTGCCTTGCAGTTTAAACATCGCAAATTACAATTTTAATTCCCCATCAGCGTGGACTGACAGTCTCTACAGGTAAACACTCTGTCATGTGGAAGGTATACCATATTTTCATGGCAGAAGAAAGAAGGGCCCTCTGCAACATTGACTGAGCTCTTTTGGAGCATGGGAGAACTGGGCTTCTCCGCACACTGATGACCACGAAGATGCAGCTTATTCCGTCTGGCCTTTGAGGGATGATGTGCTGGTACCCACCCTTGGAGCATGTGACCTTGGCCATTTGTCCTCAGTCTTGAAATCTCTAGTCATCATGCCCCTTTGTCCAAAACCTAGGCCACTGTGGCTTTAGGGACATCCAGATAATCTGGAGAACACAAAAGGCCTGGTGACCAGGCCTGGTCTAGAGCACAATAGGCCTGGAGACCAGGAGCCTATCTAGTTGGGGCAGAGTGTTATGGTGACTGCAGGTCTTTAAGAGAACTCCAGCCATGCACTCAGTGGCCCATCCACTTTGGAAAGCAGTGATAGCTTGCAGAGAGTGAGAGAAGGTGGCAGAAATGCTGCTGGCTCCACCCCAAGTCTTGCCATCCTCCTGGCGATTCAGTGTCTGTTGGGATGATCACTCTAGCACCTAACCCCTTTTCCAAAAAGTTACACTTTTAATTTTGAGACAATTATAGATTCACATGCAGTTGTAAGAAATAATACAGACAGATCCCATGTACTCTTTACTCAGTTCCCTCAATGATGACGTCTTATGAAATAATAGCATGCTAACTGCCAACCAGGATATTAACATTGACATAATCCTGACACAGAATATTTCCATCACCACAAATATCCTTCATGTTGGCTTTTTCATAGTCACACCAGCTTCTCTCCAGCCTCAGCTCCCTCCCTGTCCCTACAACCACTAATCAGTTCTCATTTCTATGGTTTTGTCCTTTTTAAATATGTTTTATAAATGGAATCTTATCGTATGTAACCCTTTGGAATTGGCTTTTTAAATTCAGCATAATTCTTTGCACACTCATTCAGGATGTTGCCTATGTCAATAGTTTGTCCTATTTACTGTTGAATAGTATTCCATGGTAGGGATGTACCAGTTTGTTTAATCATTCACCTGTTGAAGGACATCCAGGTTGCTTGCAGTTTGGGGTTATGGTAAATAAAGTTACTAATATAAACATTTGTGTGCAAGTTTTTGTCTGAACATACATCTTCATTTCTCCAGGATGAATGTTCAAGAATGTAACATCTGAGTCGTAGAGTAGTTGGCATATTTAGTTGCAAACTTTTCTAGAGTGACTGTACCATTTGGGGTTATAGTCTCACCAGCAATGTACAGGTGGTCCAATTTGTCTACATCCTCCCCAGCATCTGGTGTCGTCGTCGTTTTTGAGTCATTCTAATAGGTGTAAAGAATTATCTTGTGATTTTGTAATTTGCATTTTCCTAATGGCAAATGATGTTGAACATGTTTTCATGTGGTTATTTGCGATTTATATATCCTGGTTGGTGAAATGCCTCTTCATGCCTTTGGTCCATTTTCTTTTCTTTTCTTTTTTTTAAGAGATGGAGTCTCGCCCTGCCACCCAGACTGGAGTGCAATGGCACCATCTCAGCTCACTGCAACCTCCGCCTCTCGGGTTCAAACGATTCTCCTGCCTCGGCCTCCCGAGTAGCTGGGATTACAGACACCCACTACCATGTCCAGCTAATTTTGGTATTTTTAGTAGAGACAGGGTTTCACTCGAACTCTTGACCTCGTGACCCACCTGCCTCAGCCTCCCAGAGTGCTGGGATTACAGGCGTGAACCTCCGTGCCTGGCCTGTTCATTTTCTAATTGGATTGCTTACCTTTGTTGTATATGTGGTTGGCAAATATTTTCTTGCAGTCTGTAGCTTGTCTTTTCATTCTTTTCATCCTGTGTCTGTCACAGATAAAAAGTTTTTAATTTTGATGAAGTCTAGTTCACCAATTTTTCCTTTTATGAATTGTGTTTTCTGTGTCAAGTCTGAGTTGTTTACCTGGCCCTGGATTCCAGAGAGAGTCTCCTATGGTTTTTCTTATAAGGTGTATAGCTTTCTGTTTTATATTTAAGTCTGTGATACATTGTAAGTTTATTATTGTATAAGGTTGAGGTTCAATTTTTTTGTTGATGAATGTCCAGTTCCCTAGCACTATTTGTGGAAAAAGCTAGCTTCTGTCCATTGAATCACTTTTGCACCCCTGTCAAAATCAACTGAGCATATTTGTGTGGGTCTATTTCTGGGTTCTGTGCCTGTTAATATGATGGATTATACTGATGCATTTTCAAATATTGAACCACTTGCATCCTTGGCGTAAACCCCACTTAGTCATAGTGTATACTTCTTTGTATATTTACTGAATTCTATTTGTAATATTTTGTTAAAGATTTTTGCATCCTATATTTATGAGACTCTTGATCTGAAGTTTTTTTGTTTGCTACTGCCTTTGTATGCATTGGTATAAGGATAATACTAGCTTCATAAAATGAATTGAGAGGTGATTTCTCCTCCTTTATTTTCCGTAAGAGACTGCAAAATTGGTACTAATTGTTTAAATGTTTGATAGAATTTTCCAGTGAAATCATTTAAGCCAGGAGACTTCTTTGGGGGGAATTATTAAATTACAAATTCAATTTTCTTAACGACGATAGGGCTATTCAAATTATTTATTTTGTATTGGGTCAGGTGTGGTCACTTCTTATTTTTGAAGAATTGGTCTATTTTATCTGCCTTGTCAACTGTACATGGTTAAGGCTTTTTGTAGTGTTCCCTTATTATCTTTCAGTGTCTGCAGGGTCTGTAGTGATATCTTCTTTCCTTCCTGATATTGATCATTTGTGTCTTCTCTCCTTTTTCTTTGTCAGTATTATTAGGAGTTTATCAAATGTATTGATCTTTTTGAAGTACCAGCTTTTGTATTATTGATTTTCCCTCTTGTTTTTCTGTTTTCTATTTCATTGATTTGTCTTTTTATTGTCATTATGTCCTTCATTCTGTTTGCTTTGAGTTTGCTTTGCTCTTCCTTTTCTACATGCTTGAGGTGAAATCTTAGATCGTTGATTTTGTTCTTCTTCCTTTTTCTAATGGGTACATTTAGTGCTATAAATGTCCCTGTCATCATTGCTTTAGCTTCATCCCACAATTTTGCTATCTTCAAAAACACAATTTTGTTTTATCTTCATTCAGTTCAATGCATCAATTTCTTTTGAGATTTTCTTTTTGACTCTTGAGTTATTTAGAACTGCAGTGTTTAGTTTCTGAGTGTTTGGAGACTTTTCGATTTTCTTTCTGTTTACTGGTTTTTAGTTTGATCCCATGGTAGTTAGAGAACTCTGTATGATTTCAATTCTTTAAAATTGTTGAGGTTCATTTCATGGCCCAGGATATGGTTGATGTTGGCACATGTTCTAAGGACACTTAATGAATGTATTCTACTGTTGTGTAAGTACCAATTTGATTTTATGGGTTGATGGGGTTGTTGGATTCTTCTATATCCTTGCTGATTTTCTGCCTAATTGTTCTATCAATTGTTGAGAAAAGAGTTTAAAGTCACTAAATATAATCATGTATATGTCTATTTATCCTTTCATTTATCTTCTTATTTTATTTATTTATTTATTTTTTTTTTGAGACAGAGTCTTGCTCTGTTGCCCAGGCTGGAGTGCAGTGGAGCAATCTTGGGTCACTGCAACCTCCGCCTCCCAGGTTCAAGCCATTCTCCTGCCTCAGCCTCCCAAGTAGCCGGGATTATAGGCATGCACCACCACGCCTGGCTAATTTTTGCATTTTTAGTAGAGACGGGGTTTCACCATGCTGGCCAGGCTGATCTGGAACTCCTGACCTCAAGTGACCCCCTTGCCTTGGCCTCCCAAAGTGCTGGGATTACAGGAGTGAGCCACCGTGCCTGGCCTATCCTTTCATTGAAATCAATTTTTGCTTCCCATGTTTAGCAGATCTGTTGTTTGGTATGTAGAACTTTACGATTACCATGTAACATCCCTCTCCATCTTGGGTAATTTTCTTTATTCTAAAGTCTATGTTGTCTGATGTTAATATAACCATTTCTCATTTCTTTTGATTAATGTTCCCATGATATATCTTTTTCCATCCTTTTAATTTCAACCTGCCTGTATAGTTATATTTGAAGTGAGATTTTTATAGACAGCATATAGTTGGATCATGTTTTTTAATCCAGTCTGTTAATGTCTATTTTGACCATTGACATTTAATGTATTATTGATATTTTAGGGCTTAAGTCTTTTTTCTTTTTCTACGTGTTCTCTCTGCATTATTTCCTTTTTTCTTTTTTATGCCTTCCTGTTGGTTACTTAACATTGTTTTAGAATTGTTTTATTTATTTATAGTGTTCTTGAGACTATCTTTTTGTATAGCTTTTGTAGTGGTTGCTCTAAGTATTACACTATATTTACATAACTCATCACAGTCTATTGATGCAGTTGTTTTACCAGTTTAAGTGAACTGTAAATCTCCCTTTTGTCTCTTTACCTACCTCTTTAAAAAATTATCTTTACTTATTTCCTGTACATATATTTAGAACCATGTCAGACAATGTTATCATTTTTGCTTCTATGGTAAAACATAATTTCGAAAACTCAAGAGGAGAAAAAAAGTCTATTATATTTACCCATATTTTTGCTTCCCAGGCTCTTTCTTCCTTCTGAGGTTTAAAAGGCTTCCTTTAGCCATTCTTTTTGCTAGGTCTGCTGGTAACAGATTCTCTTAGTTTTCTTTCATCTGAGAATGTCTTGATTTTGCTTTTATGCCTGAAGGATATTTCCCCTAGTTACAGAAGTCTAAGCTGATAATTTTTTTCTTTCAGCACTTAAAAAATGTTGTGCTACATACTTCCTGATGAGAATCCACTGTAATTCAAATTGGTTTTTCACTAAAGGTAAGGTGTCATTTCTCTTTGCTGCTTTCAAGACTCTTTTCTTTGTCTTTAGTTTTCAGAAATTTGCCTGTCATGTGCTTTGCAGAGGGGTTTTATGCTTGGGATTTTGTCACCTTTCTGAATCTCTAGGTTTGTGTCTTTCCCCAAATTTGGGAACTTTTCAGCCATTATTTCTGAGTACTTTTTTCAACCCTGTCCCCTTTCTCCTCTCTTCTCCCTACGAAGACATTCTGATGATATAAATGTTAGACCTTTTGTTATAGTCCCACAGGTGCCTAAGGCTCTGTTCATTACAATTTTCAGTGTATTTTCTTTCTATTGTTTAGATTGGTAATTTCTAGTTTATCTTCCGTTTACTGATTCATTCCTCCTGTACTTTCCACTTTGCTGTTCAGCTCATCCACTGAGCTTTTTATTTCAATTGTTGTATCTTTTTATTCTGGAAATTTTATTCGATTCTTCCTATATATTCCTTTTCTTTGTTGCAATTTTCTATTTTTTTATTTTTAAGTGTTTTTATAATTGCTCATTGAAGCGTTTTGACAATGCTTTAAAATCTTTGTCAAATAATTCTAACGTAACTGTCTTTTACCTGTTGCCGTCTCTTGATTGTCTTATTTCATTAAGTTTGAGGTTTATGTTCACCAGGAACCTTAAAATGTGACCTTATTTGGAAATAGGGTCTTTGCAGGTATAATTGGTTACATTTATATTAGCATGCTCTCTAAATCCAATAACTAATGTCCTTATAAGAAGAAGACACACAGTTACCTACATGGGGAAGAAAGCCATGTCTTGATGGAAGAAGAGACTGGAGTGATGCAGCTACAGGCTGAGGAATGCCAAGGATCAAATAAGCCACCAGAAGCAAGGATGAGACATGGAAGGATTCTTCCCTAGAGACTTCACAGGGAGCATGGCTCTGCTCACACCTTTATTTCTGACTTCGTATTTATTACTTCAACTTTGCTTTTTAAATGTATTTTAAAGTTTTTTCCCAGCTTTACTGAGATATGATTGATAAAGAAAAATTGTATATACACCCATGTGCTGTATATACAACATTTTTGTCAATAATGGACTGCATATGCAATGGTGGCACCGTAAGATTACAATGGAGCTGACAAATTCCTATCACCTAGTGATGTTGTAGCTGTCATAACACTGCAGCACAAAGCATTACTCACATGTTGGTGGCAATGCTGGTGCACACAAACCTATTGTGATGCCAGTTGTATAAAAGTATATCACATATAATTATGTACAGCGCATAATACTTGGTAGTGACAATAAGTGACTTTGTTACTGGTTTATGTATTTATTAATACTATACTATTTAACATTATTTAAAAGTGTTCTCCTTATAAATATACTTTTTAAAATGTCAACTGGGCCAGGCATGGTGGCTGATGACTGTGAACCCAGCATTTTGGGACACCGCGGCAGGAGGGTCTCTTGAGACCAGGAGTTTGAGAGCAAACTGGTCAACATAGTGAAACCCTAGCTCTACAAAAATTTTTTTTTAATTAGCCCAACACTGTGGTACATGACTGTGGTCCTCGCTGTTCAGGAGGCCGAGGCCTCTGTAAAACAGCCTCAGGCAGGTCCTTCAGCGGGTATTCCAGAAGGAGGCATTGTTTTCACCGGAGATGACAGTTCCATGCATGCTATTGCCTCAGAAGATCTCCCAGTGGAGCAGGATGTGGAGATGAAAGACAATGATACTGATGATCTTGACCCTGTGCAGACCTCGGCTAATGTGTGCATTTGTGTCTTAGTTTTTAACAAAAAGTTTAAAAACTACAAAAGAAATGAAAAAAGAAAGTTTGAATAGAAAAATTATAGAATAAAGATATAAAGAAAGAAAATATTTTTGCATAGCTTTACAATGTATTGGTGTTTTAAGCTTAGTATTATTACAAAAAAGCCAAACAGCTAAAAAACTTTAAAAAGTTTAAAAGCAAACATGTTACAGTAAGCTAAGGTTAATTTATAATTTAAAAAGAAATATTATTTTTTCCTAAATTTAGTGTAGCCTAAGTGTCAGTGCTCATAAGTCTACGGTAGTGTACAATAATATTCTAGGCCTTCACATTCACTCACCACTCACTGATTCACCCAGAGCAACTTCCAGTCATGTAAGCTACATTCATGCCCTATACAAGTGGATCATGTTTTAATCTTTTATGTCATATTTTTCCTGTACCTTTTCAATGTTTAGATATATTTAGACACACAAATATTTACCATTGTGCTGTAATTGCCTATAGTATTCAGTACAGTCACATGCTGTACAGGTTTGTAACCTAGGAACAACAGGCTATACCATATATCACAACTTATCACTATCATTATTACATGACTGTATAATATGTATAACTCGATATTTCACTACAAATGCTTACATATAAGGTTGACTATAGTTAATAATTAAGAGTGCTATACAGTCAATTTTCTGTCTTAGCTGGCTTCCTATGACACTGCTTCTATGGAACATGGGGTTTGGAGTGCTGCCTCATGACTGCCAGGGGAGGGTTGAAGTTCAAGTTCTCCACTTGGCCCCCTTTGACAATCCAGTGGGAATACTCTCGAGTACTCCTAGACCTCCTCTCACACCATCCCAATGGGGAAGGGGAGGTTTGTCTTGTCACTGCAGTCATGAAGTCTCAGTCCATACTCCCTATGTAGTCTCAACCCATATCATGGGGGATGGGGAGCACAGGAGGACTAGTTACCACCCAACAAGGGCAAAAGTTCCAGGGCTCAACTGTCTTCTCTAACATCACCCTAGCAAAAAGGTGGAATGCTTCGTTATAGCCTGGTGAGTGTGGAAGTACAGGCTCTCCACATGGCCTTTGTTGGTTATGGTGGACCACAGTTATTTTTTGATTTTTGGCTATAGTCAACTGGTTAAGGTTTAAAAGTCTTCTGTCTTGCTAAACTGTCTCTTTCTTGGTCCTTTGGCTAAAGAGAGCAGACTTTATTGGTGCTTTTTGTTTTGTTTTGTTTTTTGTCTATGCCCATTACTGTGTTGGCTGGCTTCTTCCCCTCCAAGTCTGCAATATATGAGACAAAAAGAAAATCCAAGGAATTCACTACTATTTCATTTCTCCAGTCTCAAGATCCCTATCTGGTCAGCTTTCTGTTTTCTCCTTTCAGTCTTCTTATGATATATATATGGTGTGTGCATGCATATATATATACTGTATATATATATATATATGTGGTGTGTGTGTGTGTGTATATATGGTGTATATATATGGTTTTTTAGTTGTACTTTGGAAGAGGACTAGGGAAAAGTATGTCTACTCCATCTTACTGGGAGTAGAAACACACTGAGCACCTAACTTAAATTATTTGACCTCCTCAACTATACTTTCAACTTTACTTTCACTCCATTTCAGCCACCCATGACCAAAGCCCACCCAGAACTGTAGTACCTTAAAAATCTTAAATTCAAACATCACTCAGTTATTCATCTTTTTGCTTCTAGCTCTCTGGCTGTTTTATACTCAATATACTTGTTTTTTTGCCTTATGAAGATGTCCAGTGTCTTGACTTTACTGCTTTATAATCTGTGAGCCTTTGCCCACATTCACTTCCATCCCTATCTAGTTAGACCTCATGGACTTTCATTTGGACCACTCTCTTTGCCACAATCTTCAACTTTTTTCACCTCGTTCTTCTTTCTCATTCATAGCAAAATTCAAACTTTGTAACAATCTAATTATCTGCCTTCTTTTCATATTTACCTGAGTAGGAAAAAGAAAATTGCACAGACGAGGGAATTGGAGCATCAAAATTCCTTGGAGTACAAATTCAACTTGTTTCCACACTGATGGCCATTCCTACTGTGTTTATGGTCAGTTCTCTGTCTCTCTTCCATACCTCACAGCAGTTACTCAAGCCACCTCCTTCAATCCCCTATTCTAACATCTCCCTACCTACCTCATTCTTGCCTGCTACCTCATGGAGAAAATGGAATCCATTGGGTAGAATTATCTCCACACCTACATACATCTGCACCAGTCTGATATGCTTTGAATATGTGTCTCCACCCAAATCTCATGTTCAGTTGTAATCCCCAACATTGGAAGTGGGGCCTCACGGGAGGTGATTGGGTCATAGGTGTGGTTTCTCATGAATGGTTTAGCACTACCCTCTTGGTGCTATATTCATGATGGTGAGTGAGTTCTTATGAGATCTGGTTGTTTGAAGTGGGTGGCACCTCCCTCCCTGCCTTGCTCCTTCTCTGGCTATGTGAAGTACTGCTCCCCCTTTGTCTTCTGTCATGATTGTAAGTTTCCTGAGGCCTTCCCAGCAGCCAAGCTGATGCCAGCATCATGCTTTCTGTATATCCTGCATATCCATGGCCAATTAAACCTCTTTTCTTTATAAATTACCAAGTCTTGGGTATTTCTTTGTAGCAATGCGAGAATGGGCTCATATAGAAAATTAATACTGAGGAGTGGGGCGTTGCTATAAAGATACCTGAAAATGTGAAAGCAGCTTTGGGATTGGGTAACAGGCAGAGGTTGGAAGAGTGTGGAGGGCTCAGAAGATAGGAAGATGAGGGAAAATTTGGAACTTCCTAGAGACTGGTTGAATAGTTGTGACCAAAATGCTGATAGTGATATGGACAGTGAAAGCCAGGCTGATGAGGTCTCAAATGGAAATGAGGAATTTATTGGCAACTGGTCACTTTTATTATGACTTAGCAAAGAACTTGGCTACATTGTGTCCCTGCTCTAGGGATCTGTGGATCTTTGAACTTGAGAGTGATGTATTAGGGTATCTGGCAGAAAAAAATTCTAAGCAGCAAAGCATTCAATAGGTGACCTGGCTGCTTCTAACAACCTACTTATGTGTGTGAGCAAAGAAATGATGTAAAGTTGGAACTTATATTTAAAAGGGAAGCAGAAAGTGAAAGTTTGGAAAAATTTGCAACTTCCTATGTGGTAGAAAAGAAAAGCCCATTTTCAGGGGAGGGATTCTAGCAGGCTGCAGAAATTTGCATAAGTAAAAAGGAGCCATGTGCTAATAACCAAAACAATGGGGAAAAGGCCTTGAAGGGATTTCAGAGACCTTTGTGGCAGCCCCTCCCATCACAGACCCTGAGGCCTAGGAGGGAAGAATGGTTTCATGGGCCAAGCCCAGAGCCCTGCTTCCCTGCACAGCCTCAGGACACTGGTCCCTGCATCCCAGCCACTCTAGCTTCAGCCATGGCTCAGAGGGCCCCAGGTACAGTTTAGGTTGCTGCTTCAGAGACTGCAAACTGTAAGCCTTGGTGGCTTCTACATGGTGTTAAGCCTTCCAGTGCACAGAATGCAAGAGTTGAGGCTTCAGAGCTTCCACCTAGGTTTCAGACGATGTATGGAAAAGCCTAGATGTCCAGGTGGAAGTCTGCTGTGGGAGCAAAGCCCTCATGGAGAACCTCTACCAGGGCAGCATGGAGGGGATATGCGAGGTTGGAGCCCCCACACAGAGTTCTCACTGGGGCAGTGCTTAGTGGAGCAGTGAGAAGAGAACCACCATCCTAGACCCCAGAATGGTAGATCTACCATTCACAGCTTGCACCCTTCACCTGGAAAAGTCACAGGCACTCAATGAGAGCCCGTGAGATTAGCCCCAGGGGCTGAATCCTACAAAGCCACAGAGGCGGACCTGCCCAAGGCCTTGGAAGCCCACCCCTCACACCATGTGTCCTGGATGTGGGACATAAACTCAAACAAGATTTTTTTGGAGCTTTAAGATTTAATGACTGTCCTGCTGGGTTTTGGACTTGCATCAGGCCTGTAGCCACTTTTTTGGATCAATTTCTCTCTTTTGGAATGAGAATATTTACCAAATATTTACCCCCATTGTATCGTGGAAGTAAATAACTTAGTTTTGATTTTACAGGCTCATCTGTGGAAGAGACTTGCCTTGTCTCAGATTAGACTTTCAACTTGGACTTTTGAGTTAATGCTGGAATGAGTTAAGACTTTGGAGGACTATTGGGAAGTCATGATTGTATTTTGCAATATGAGAAGAACATGAGATTTGGGAGGGGTCAAGATGGAATGATATGGTTTGGATCTGTGTCCCCGCCCAAATCTCATGTTTAATTTTAATCCCCAATATGGGAGGTGGGGCCTGGTGGGAAGTGATTGGATCATTGGGGTTGTTTCTCATGAATGGTTTAGCACCATCCCTTCAGTGCTGTTCTCATGATAATGAGTGAACTCTCACAAGATCTCGTTGTTTAAAAATGTGTGGCACATCCTTACTGTCTCTCTTTTACTCCTTCTCTGATCATGTGAAGTGCTGCTCCCGTTTTGCCTTCTACCATGATTGTAAGTTTCCTGAGGCCTCCCCAGAAGCTGAGAAGCTGCCAGCATCATACTTCCTGTACAGCCTGTGGAACTGTGAGCCAAGTCAAACTCTTTTCTTTATAAATTACCCAGTCTCAGGGGTTTCTTTATAACAATGTGAGAACAGACAGCATCCTTACTTTCCTCTCATGATGAAGGATGAAGCCCCTCCTTCTAAAGCCAGTCAGTGCACCTGAGCTATGTAGCCCATCACAGCCTGCACACTTAGAAACCTGACTTCTCAATTGTTGTCTCTCTTCTAACTCTTCTTCAACACTATTCCTCCCAAAAATCTTGTCTCCCATCATAGCTCCCCACAAAAAAATCTCACTTGCCCCACTTCTCATCACCTCTCCACCTCTTCCTTACTTTACATCCGGTATTCTCAAAAGTGCCTTCTATACTTGCTGTCTGTACTTTATGACGCCTCGTTCCCATTTTAACAACTGCAGTTTCCTTTCTGTCCTCACAACATTTAAACTATTCTTGCCAGGATCTCCAGAGACATTTATCGCCAAAGCCAGCAGATACCTTTCAACTTGATCTCACTTGACATCCATATAGAATTTGCACAAATTGAACATTATCTTCTTTTTGAAAACATTCCCACTCACTAGCCTTTTCTGCTTTCCCTTAACCTCTCTGGCTGCTTTCTTTGGTCTCTATCAGGTCCCCTTTCTTTAACAGTGTTCCTTATTTTAGGTTTACTTTT
Source organism: Mandrillus leucophaeus (assembly GCF_000951045.1). NCBI lineage: Eukaryota > Metazoa > Chordata > Mammalia > Primates > Cercopithecidae > Mandrillus > Mandrillus leucophaeus. The sequence continues at coordinate 4,780,644 of NW_012108919.1, read as the reverse complement.
CTTTTTGCACACTAAACCTCAACACTCCTCCAACCCTTGACTCCTCATCTATTTCCTGTATTGAATAAATTACCATATCTTTCATTCCACTTCTGTTGTGTCTCAATCAGCTTCGGCTGCCACAACAAAATACCACAGATTGGGTGGCCTAAACAACAGACATTTATTTTCTCATCATTCTGGTGGCTGGGAGTCCAAGAGGAAGGTGCAAGCCAATTTACTTCCTGGTGAGGGCTCTCTTCCTGGCTTGTAGAGGGCTGTCTTCTTGCTGTGTTCTCAAGTGGCAGGAGGGGAAACAGAATGAGAAAGAGAACCGGAGCACTCTGGTGTCTCTTCTTAAGAGGGCAGTAATTCCATCATGAGTGTCTAATACTCACAACCTCACTAAAATCTAATTATCTCCAAAGGTCCCATTCCAAATACACTGGGGCTTAGGGTTTCAATATATGAATTTGGGAGAAGAATGCAATTTAATCCATAGACCCCTTCTCTCTTTCTCTTTCTGTATCTTCCAGTTCCCCTTGA
>NW_012108919.1:4779306-4780069 GCF_000951045.1 Mandrillus leucophaeus | reverse complement strand
ATACTCACAACCTCACTAAAATCTAATTATCTCCAAAGGTCCCATTCCAAATACACTGGGGCTTAGGGTTTCAATATATGAATTTGGGGGGGGGGTGGGAAACAATTCAGGCTGTAACACATTGCTATAAAATTATTCTGCCTTTTCCATGTCTACCTCCATTTTTTCTTACCTGGATTACTTTAATACTTTCCCTACTGGGCTTCTTGCCTATATTATACCTCTCAAAGTCATTTTCCATACTGCAACTAGACTGATACACCTAAGATACTAGGCCTTATCATTCCCTTGTAAAAGATGCTTCTGTAGTTTCTCATTGACTTTAAGTCAATTGAATAATATATATTCTGATTGACTGGATTAAGTCTACATGCCTTAATACAGCATGGAAATCCCTTCATGTTTGGGTTCCTACTTGTCTCTAGCTCAATCTCTCTTCCCTCTCCCTTGCACTCAGTGATGCTTCCATAGAACAGTACTTAGGGTTTGCTGAACACATATTTCCTAAATTTTCCTCACTTTCAGGACTCAACTTGGCTGTCACCTCCCTTAACAAGCCCTCCATGAGTTTTTACAGATGGATCAGGTGCCTTTTCTAAGTGTCTCCACAGTTCACTGTGTTTACCTTTTTCCTTCTTTTCTCTCTTTCTTTCTTTTCTTTCTTTCCTTTCTTTCTCTTTCTTCCTTCTTTCCTTCCTTCCTTCCTTCCTTCCTTCCTTCCTTCCTTCCTTCCCTCCCTTCCTTCCTTCCTTCCTTCCTTCCT
>NW_012108919.1:4754533-4779256 GCF_000951045.1 Mandrillus leucophaeus | reverse complement strand
CCTTCCTTCCTTCCTTCCTTCCTTCCTTCCTTCTCTCTCTCTTTCTCTCTCTCTCTCTCTCTTTCTTTCTTTTTTTTTTTCTGACACAAGATCTTGCTCTGTTGCCCAAGCTGGAGCACAGTGGTAAGATCTCAGCTCACTGTTACTTCACTTCCCAGGTTCAGGTGATTTCTTCTGCCTCAGCCTCCCAAGTAGCTATGACTAAAGGCATGCACCGGTATGCCCAGCTAATTTTAAATTTTTTTTTTTTTTTTTAGAGACAAGGGCTTGCTATGCAGCCCAGGCAGGTCTCAAACTCCTGGCCTGAAGCCATCTTCCCACCTTGGCCTCCCAAAGTGTTGAGGTTACAGGCGTGAGCCACCACACCTGTCCCTATTCATCTTTCTAAACATGCTCTCACACTTCTCCAGAGTTGGAGTACCAGGAGGAAGATGAGGAAAAGGAAGTAGGACAGTTCTTACCTGCCTGGTACTATAGCATCAGAGTTCTCTTACTTTGACAGGTATTCAAGTTGTCTCTCTTGTTGGTGTTGTATGAGTTCTTTGGAGACACCTCAGGGTAGGATCTCTTTCATTTGCATTTTTTTTCATTAAAAGTAGAATTTCAATGTAGAGTCACCTGTCACCTGCTTTTTCTGATGGAGGGATGAATACATGTGAATGTGGCTGATCATTTACTCTTTCCTCAGCCTCCAGGAATCTGGTACCACCTCTAGCTTCTGTCTGTTGAGTTCTTTCACCATATTCAGGTGGCTCATGTCTGATCCAAGGGAACCATTCACCCTCTTTGCCCCTCCTACACTAAGGAAGGTAAGTGGGGGAAAATACCCAGCACATGGACTACTTCTGTGCAGAACAATCCTCTCTTCTAATCTCTAGTTACCATTTATTAACATACTTTTTATTTACAAAGAAATCCACCATGTAACATAAAGCCATGTAATCAGTTTTTGGCAGCCTCCTTGGCAAATTTTGCAGAATGAGATTCTCATACTTAAAATGTGATCTCTGTGCCTTTGTGCTTTATCTGAAACTTTCATTCTTTTGTAGTTTTACCTGCCTCGTGATGCTAGAATGACCAATTTCTTTTTTTTTAATGGGCCAAGCACTGTTTTATTTTATATTGTTTAGCTTTTATTTTAGGTTTGGGGGTACATGTGAAGGTTTGTTACATAGGTAAACACATGCCTTGGGGATTTGCTGTATAGATTATTTCATTACCCAGGTATTGAGCCCAGTGCTCAAGAGTTATCTTTTCTGCTCCTCTCCCTCCTCCCATCCTCCACCCTCAGGTAGGTCCCAGAGTCTGTTTCTTTCTTTGTGTTCATTAGTTTTAATCATTTAGCTCCCACTTATAAGTGAGGATATGCTGTATTTGGTTTTCTGTTCCTGCATTAGTTTGCTAAGGATAATAACCTCCAGTTCCATCTGTGTTCCCACAAAAGACATGATCTTGTTCTTTTTTATGGCTGTGTAGTATTCCATGGTGTATATGTACCACATTTTCTTTGTCCAATCTGTCAGTGATGGGCATTTAGGTTGACTCCATGTCTTTGCTATTGTGAACAGTGCTGCAATAAACATTTGCGTGCATGTGTCTTTATGGTAGAATGATTTCTATTCCTCTGGGAATATACCCAGTAATGGAATTGCTGGGTCAAATGGCAGTTCTGCTTTTAGCTCTTTGAGGAATTGCCATACTGCTTTCCACAATGGTTGAATTAATTTACACTCCCATCAACAGTGTATAACTGTTCTCTTTTCTCTGCAATCTTGTCAGTATCTGTTATTTTCTGACTTTTTAACAATAGCCATTCTGACTGGTGTGAGATGGTATCTCATTGCAGTTTTGATTTGCCTTTCTCTAATGATTAATGATGTTGACCAATTTCTAATCATGCCTTTGGTACACACTTGCCTCCTCATTGTGACAAGTAACCTTTGCCTTCCCTACTTTGATCATTTACAGAAAAGCTAGTATTAAGTCTTTGTATAATTGACTTACTTATTTCACAATATGGAGATTGAGAGTTGTATTGGTTTCCTAGGGCTGCCATAGCATACCACCACAGACAGTGTGGCTTAGGACGCAGAAATTTATTCTCTCAAGCTCTGGAGGCTGGAAGTCCAAAATCAAGGTTTTGGCAGGGCCACACTCCCTTTGAAGGCTGTGCGGTAGAATATATTCCAAGCTGTCTTTGCCAGGCAGGGATGCTATAACAGAATCCATAGACTGGGTGACTTGAACAGTGAATATTTACTTCTCACAGTTTCTGGAGGCTGGGAAGTCCAAGATCAAAGCACTGGCAGATCTGGTATCTGGTGAGGGCCCTTTTCCTAGTTCAGAGATGGCTGTCTTCTCCTTGCTCTTCACATGGCCAAGAAAAAGAAAAAATTCTTGCATCTGTTCTTAGAAGGGCACTGATCATATTTTTAAGGGTTCCACTCTCATGGCCTAAATACCTCCCAAAGGCCCTGCCTCCTAATACCATCGTATTGGAAGTTAGGGGTTAGTATTTCAACATAGGCATTTTGGGGAGACAAATGTTTAGTCCATAGCACAAGCCTCTCTCCCAGCTTTGGATGTCTACTGGCCATCCTTAGCATTCCTTGGCTGGTAGCCGCCTCGCTCCAGTTTCTGCCTCTGTCTTCATATGCCCATCTTCTCCCTATGTGTATCTGTGTCTCCACACGGCCTTCTTGTAAGGGCATCAGCTATTGGATTTAGGACTCACCTTAATTCGGTATGATCTCATCTTAAGTTGATTACATCTGCAAAGAGCTTATTTCCAGATAGGGTCATATTCACAAATTCTGGGTGGGCAAGAATTTTTGGCAAAGGAATGTGGGTGCACACTCTTTAATCTAGTACAGATATGGTAATATTTTCTTTAGAAATGTTCACTATCATTGCAAATGTGATGTTGCATGTCTTTTTAAAAATAATGTTTTAAAAGATAGGATTACATTAATTTTAGAAAGGCCTGTGGAAATGGGTACCTTTGGGTTTCACCAGAGTGCACTGCATAGCAATAGCATATCCATGGAAAAATATGACAAAGGAAGCATACAAACAGCTTAATAAGCATGAGTATATATCGTATGAGAAAATCAAAGCAAGCTATTAATAGCTACCCTAAAGATGAGCAAGTGGATGCTTTTTCCACAGCTGAATCCTCAGAGGGATGATGTAGTATTTGTTGATTTCACCACGTGACTTGTGAAAACAAAAGAGACACAAAGAAGACAAATAACATCGTAACTGTGAGTGGTTTGACTGTAACTGCACACACTAATGTTGTAATAGCACTAGTAGTGATGTGATGTGATGTTCTATATAATTATTAGGTTTTAAGCTTCTGTAACATTTTTGCAATTTTTCCTGAGAGCGTTTTCCCTGTGTTGGGCTTCCCTTTTCCCCAAAGTTTGAATGGTTGGTTAAATGGAAGGAAGCTTGTTCAAATTATACCATAAAAGCAGACATAAAACTGAAAGCAACTAAAGGAGTACTTTCATGATATCTCTCAAAATTGGTGTTTTTACTCTACCTTCTAATACAGTTTCTTCATGATTTATCAATTGAAGTCCACTCTGAGTAAATTTGGTCCTTAAGAAAAGCGCAATGAAACTGAGCCATGAATAGCTAATGAAAATTTATATTTCCTATCTTCCTAGGACCTTTGATTTTGCTCAGCCAAGAGTGTCTTTTGGAAAATGTGTATGTGTGTACACACATATCTATATATATACACACGTATGTCTGTGTGCGTGTGTGTATATATTTCATGTATATATATACACACACACATATCCATATCTGCTAATAATATGGTCAGCCAAGAGTGTATTTTGGAAAACGTGTGTGTGTGTACACACACATATCTATATATATACACACATATATGTATATGTCTATATACATATATATACACACACACATATCCATATCTGCTAATTCAATGAGATTGTCATGCAACTTTAGAAGTTGAAGTGACTTCCTTAAATAATGTGTATTTCTCATTCAAATGATATTATACATGCTTTTATTACTATCTTTTACCTCTATTTCGCATATTACTTGGCAAACACCACCCTGTGCATACCTTTGTATGAAGAAATTCAGTTAATGGATACTTATCCATTCTTTTTAGGCAAATGATTTATGCTAGATTGAAATTTCCCTTTGAGTAATTGTTTTCTTTATACCTTACTGTGTTGCTGAGTCTTATTGCAATGTGTGTTGTATTTTCTTTTGCAAGACATTTGGATTCTTGTGAAAAGCGTTATGTATGTAAATAATGGAAACAACTCCCACACCATTACTTAGCTACTGTGGGTGCTGCCACACTTCCTTTCTTTCTGTTTTCTTTCTTCTTCTCCCCTCACCCCTTTATTTGTAATCACCATGAGAATCGTTTTTAAGAATAAAAATCATGCAACCTTTTTAAAGAAATCATGCTTTTATTATTCATTTATGGACAGTAATGTTTGTTTAAAACTTGGCCTCCATCACTGACAGCCAACCTGATTGTTTTGAACTTCATGCCATTTTATTCTGGCTTAAAAAACAGTAGCAGATGTGATACACTTTGTATAATGTACCACCATAAATCGAGCATGGCAGGAGGTACAACACCAACAGTCAAAGTAAAGTGGTTGTGTGATAACCAGAGAAATTATTGAGCTTCTATATGGATTGGCCTTGTGTTTATAAAGTAAGTCAGGTAACAAAGAAGTTTTTCTCCACCTTGGAAAAAGAGAGAAAAAAACAAGCTATGCAAAACCATTGAGCTTGTTTGTACCAGGTCATCTAGGATTTCTAGAATATCTTTTACCTAAGGAGCTACAAGAGTAGTCTTTGGAATTTCAACATCCACAGAGAAACAGGCCCATGGAGTCATGGATGTTAATAGAGAGAAGGGACTGTGGCCTCCTCCTCTTTTGTAGGAGACATTTGGGTACAGAGCAGGCTAGGACCACATCAACATGCACCAGTGGGAAGGGGGAAGCAGTCAAGATCCAGTGGGACAGAAGCTAGCCAATCCCCAAGGGGCAGCCAGGGAGGCCATGTGCGGCTGTCAAAGGGTGTAACTAGCTCAGAGGCCCAGGCTGTGTGGACATCAGAGTCAGTCTATTCTGCCAGGAGAGCACAGTTCTGGAAGAAATCCAGGTGACGATACTCAAAATCCGGCATGGTTCCAGGTGGTCAGTCTAGTCACAGCAGGCCCCAAGCCAGAAGATGCCACCAGAGTAGGAAATCACATCCTGCTTCCCAAGGGAAGTGGGGGAAGTCAGAGTTTGGCAGAGAATCAGGACCCAGGCTTAGGCGACTGGGATTCAGTACAAGGATCTAGCCTCCGCAGAGAACTGAAATACTCAGCAGAGAAACCAAGGCAGATTGGGAGTCACAAGGCTTTGGTCAAAGTGGTAAGAGAACATTGAGACTTGGAGTCTAAACGGAGCAACCAGATTTCCAGGTCTCTAGGCAACCAAACCAGTTTCATCTATTAATAGGTCTAAGGCTGATGACACTGATCAGGACTGGCTCAGACTGGTTGGGGGCAACTAAGGGCTTCTCAAGCTGTAATGTGCATAGGAAGTACCTGGGGATCTTGTTAAAATGCAGAATCTGATCGAGTAGGTCTGAGTTGGGGACTGAGATTCTGAATTTCTCACCAGGTCCCAGGTGATGCTGCTGCAGCTGGTTTTCTTGAGTGGCACAACCCAGAGAATCAAAGCTTGCTGTGGGTCCTTCCCTTGGCCCCACCCCGTTGCTCTGTATCCCTTTCTCCTGTCCACATTGTCAATGTCTGACCATCTTCTTCTACTTTCCTTTTCTTTCTCCTCCTCCAACCCCTTTGTCCTACTGCGTTTCTTCTGCCAAGATCACCACAAGAAAACGAGCTTATGTTCAGAGAAGAGAGGGGGCAAGACAACAAAAGCCAAAACCATTTTCCCCATTGTCAACACATAATGGAATCTTTTTGTGTTTGATAAGATGCAATTAGTCCAGATTCATATCTTTTAACTACTGTTGCATAAAGAATGTGATGAACATGTGACTTCTTGCCTCTCTCTCGATATACTCCAACAGAGAAGAAACATCTACTGAAGATTAAAAAATCAGAAAGGCGTCACATTATTTATTTAACGTCCCTTGTCGCTGAAAATATATCCGTATGCAGTACACACTTTATTTGTTTCCCTTCCAGCACCTAAGGGGTCACTAGTCCCTGGCTTGCACTAAACAACTGATCATGTGATGTGGGCCTGGGTACTTACCCTTTTTCAGACAATTTTCTAATCTGCAAAATGGTGATATTAACATCGGCCCAGTTTACCTCAGAGGCTTTGTTGTCAAAATTGTATAATTCATGAAACTGCTTAACATCAAACACTATACAAATGCAAAGTGCTATTACCTATAGGTATTTGAAACTGAACAGTTGTAGATTTTATAATGTTGTGCCATCCTGTGTTAGCATATTTCTTCAGATTGGACAACCCGAAGTCATTTGTGCTCTACAGGTGAAGGGACTGGGGAAGCATAATTTAAATTCCTGCTTGGCCAGGTGCAGTGGCTCATGCCTATAATCCCAGCACTTTGGGATGCCAAGGCAGGAGGACTGCTTGAGGCCAGGAGTTTGAGACCAGCCTGGGCAACAGAGCAAGGCCCACTTTAGAAAATTAGCCAGGTGGCCGGGCACAGTGGCTCATGCTTGCAATCCCGGCATTTTGGGAGGCTGAGGCAGGTGGATCACTTGAGGTCAGGAGTTCGAAACCAGCCTGGTCAACATGGTGAAACCCCGTCTCTACTAAAAATACAAAACAATTAGCCAGGTGTGGTGGAGCATGCCTGTCATCCCAGCTACTTGAGAGGTTGAGGCAAGAAAACTGCTTGAACACGGGAGGTGGAGGTTGCAGTGAGCAGAAATCGCGCCACCGCACTCCAGCCTGGGTGACAGAGCAAGACTCTGTCAAAAAAAAAATATAGAAAGAAAGAAAGAAAGAAAATTAGCCAGGTATGGTGGTGTGCACCTGTAGTCTTAGCTACAGCTAAGGCAGCAGGATCACTAGGTCCCAGCAGTTGCAGGCTGTAGTGAGTTTTGATCATACCACTGCACTCCAGCCTGAGCAAGAGAGCTAGATCCTGTCTCTAAAACAAACAAACAAATAAATAAATACAAAATAAATCCTTCCCCTACCCCAGGTCCCATCTCACTTTACACATCACACTGATTTTCATGCATCCAATGAATACATTATCGAGGGCCAATATATCCTGGTACTTGGAATTACTACAGTGAAACAGACTGACCTTGTGTGCATGGAGTTTACAGATTATTGGAGTATTCATAGACAAGAAAATAGTAACTTCGGCATAGGCTGATGAATGTTGTGGCAGGGTAAGTACAGGGTGCCATGGGGCTCTCGCGTGGTCCCCATCAGGTTTGGATGCTCATTGATGGCTTGACTGTGAATGGCTATGATGATGACAACAGTGAAGAACAGGGAGCGTGCTTGGAGATTGGACAAAGGGAAAGGGGAGGGTGTTCTAGGCAGAAGGAAACACACTGGTTCCATCCCAGGGGCAAGAAAAGGCAATGAAACTACTTTTTTTTTTGAATCCCTAGATCACTTCGAAAATCTACTTCCCGTTGTTGCCTAGGACAGGCAAGACACAAGCTCAGCATGGCAGACATTGCAACTAATTCTATTCCCTGCTCAAGCTCCCTGTCCACTCCCCTATGCTGGCCTTTCCCCCTCATTTCCTGGCCTTTCCTTTTGCAGAGCTAGCACTCTGAAGAGATGGAAAGAGGCTTTTCTCTTTTGATGCAGCAACATTATTAACAGAGAAGGAAAAGTCTCCCATGAGCTATGGCAAAATCCTGTAGATTGGTTTATGAATCAATGTAGCTTAGGCTAAAGCAACCTAATTTCCTGAAAGCCACTGTATGGCTTTAGGCTTCCAGAGGGGCATAAAGCTTGTATGATATTTACTTTTAGTTAAAATTAAGTGGAAATGGAAAAAACCTAAAGAGGAATTCTTTTGAGAGGGCATATCATTAATTAAAAAAAAAATTAAAGGCTACAAAGCAATGTGGACAGAGTATATTGCATTAAAGAAGTTTTGGGAGTATATAAACATCAAGGTGTTCAATTTATAACTATCTCCGAATAATTGGGTTTCATGTGATTTTTAACACCCTTTTTACTGTGAAATATAACGAACATTCGGGAAAGTGCATGATATAGAAAAATACAACTTAATACAATTTTATAAAGTAAACATTCATATAACCATGACTCAAGTCAAGAAACAGAACAGAGCTGGGCATGATGGTGCATGCCTGTAATCCCAACACTTTGGGAGGTCAAAGCAGGAGAACTGCTTGAGCCCAGGAGTTGGAGACCAGCCTGAGCAACATAGCAAGACCTCTGTCTCTACAAAAAATTTAAAAATTAGTTGGACATGGTGGCATGTGCCTGTATAGTTCCAGCTACTTGGGAGGTAAAGGCAGGAGGATCACTTGAGTATAGGAACTTGAGGCTGCAGTGAGCCGTGATCACACCACTGCACTCCAGACTGGACGACAGAGCAAGACCTTGCTTTGTTTTATTGTTTCAACACCTAAGTATATAGTGCTAAATACTATGTGTTTTTTCTACTTTTTGAACTTCAAGTACTGTATATGGAAGCATATGATCTTTTGCCTCTCACCATTTAATGTTTTTTGTTTTTTGTTCTTTTTTTGAGATAGACTTTCACTCTTGCCACCCAGGCTGGAGTGCAATGGAGAGATCTCGACTCACTGCAACTTCTGCCTCCGAGGTTCAAGTGATTCTCAGCCTCCGGAGTAGCTGGGATTACAGGCACCTACCACCATGCTCAGCTAATTTTTGTATTTTTGGCAAAGATGGGGTTTCGACATGTTGGCCAGGCTGACCTCAAACTCCTGACCTCAGGTGATCTTCCTGCCTCAGTTTCCCAAAATACAGGGATTACAAGTGTGAGCCACCATGTCCAGCCCATGTAATTTTTAAGTTTCATCCATGTTGTGAGATTACTGTTTTTCATTTGTTTTCAGTGCTGTATGGTATTCCAAGTTTGGATATATGACATTTTATTTATCTACTCTACTGTTGATATTTTGACTTGTTTTCAGTTTAGCGTTGTTATGAATAGAGTTGCTGTTCTTCTGGTGCTCATGTGTACATATTTCTCTTGGATATTATCCAGGGGTGGAAATCTGGATCACTGAATATGCGTCTTCAACTTCAGTAGATAATGCCAAACAGTTAACCAAGAAGAGCAGTTGCAATTTCTATCTCATGGAGCCACTCATGAGAGTTTCCACTGCCCTACCATGGGGCGTGGTGTCTTTTTTTTCTCCTGAACTTGTCTTAATTTTCTGTTTTTCTCAATATCTATTAGTTTAATTAGGCAAAAATGCTATTTTTTTTGAGAAAGTCTTGCTCTGTCGCCCAGGCTGGAGTACAGTGGTGCAATCTCTGCTCACCACAACCTCTGCCTCCTAGATTCAAGCGATTCTCCTGCCTCAGGCTCCCGAGAAGCTGGACTACAGGCACCCGCCACCGCACCTGGCTAATTTTTGTATTTTTGATAGAGACAGGGTTTCGCCATGCTGGCCGGCCGGTCTCAAACTCCTGACCTCAAGTGATCTGTCCGTCTCGGCCTCCTAAAGTACTGGGACTATAGGCGTGAGTCACGGCGCCCAGCCCTATTGTAATGTTTTAGAATAGCGTTATTCTAAACGCATTGTCACAAAGTGAACACACCTCTGTGACCACCGCCCAGGTTAAGACAGAACTTTCTAGCACCCTAGAGGCCATGATGATGTCCCATTCTAATCCTAATCCTCTCTCTTTATCAAAGCTAAACAAGTATAATTAGTGTAACATGATTGATTCATTTTTCATATTTTTTTAACTTTATACAAACGGAACAGTGTAGCAAGCCTTCTTTTATGTCTTGCCTCTTTTGTATTTTCCAACATTGTGAGATTCTTCTGTGTACGGAGAGGAATTTGTTCATTTGTTTCTTTTCTCTGTTTCTTTTCTCACCACAAGGAGGAAATTTTGGCCTCAAGGAGCCGACCTGCTCAACACTTCTTCAATTCGTGGATGTTACTAACCAGTGCTACACAAGGACGAGAATATTGTAGAGCCATTCGTACTTCAGGGGTTTCTGCTGTGTGAGTACTACATGCTGGGGTTGGACAGGCTGCAGGCTGCAGGAAGAGTGGGTGCAATACCTCCAAGCCACCCCTGACTTTCCTAACGGCAACTCCACTTGAAATGATCTCTCAGGGATATGGGATGCTTTCTTTATTGTCCACCTAAAATTCCAAACTGTATTACATCCTCAGGCTGCACGCTTTTATGTAAAACAGAGCTGTCAGTGGATTTTACTGAAAAGTTGATTTATTTCTGAGGCTCATGAGAGTCTAAGGATAAGCCTGGCATCTGGCCACAGGGAGGGAGCCTTTGACCTAGAAGCTGAGACAGCTTCAAAGCTGTGCTGGCACATCAGGAAACAGGGCACTTGTAGTAAAAATCACGGCCTCAAAACTTTCTAGGGGAAAAATCCTAAAGCTGTCCTCCAAAAGGAAAGGTAAAATCAATAGCTTATGTTTTTTACTCTTTCAAATAAGCAATGTTTAACTGTTCTACACAAAACAATTGTTTAAATCTAGCGTTTGTTTTTATGTCAACAGAGTTTGAACTCTCAAAATGGAATCTTGATATCAATCTGTTTTTTAAATCAGCCAAGCAGGCCCTCATTTGGTAACTCTCTGAAAGGCTGTATGAATGTGTAGTAAACGTAATTTTTTTCTTTTTTTTTTTTCCTGAGGCCTTGAGCTGTAATTATTAAAGCTTCGAATGTCCCTAGTGATCTTAGCTAGATAATCAAATTTGGATCATAGGAATGAAATAACCTAAAGTGTGCCTTCATTACTACTCTACTGAAAATAATTCACTTAAGATAATTCTTACCCTCCTCCACCTCCAAATCCATTACTAGATCATGGAGATAGACAGTGAATTTCTAAGAATATTCAAACTGATCAAGTTAATTCTCTAAACAAAGAATTCCATGTGTATATCTAACAAGTGTAATTTTTTGCCACCACAAAAATAGGATAGGGCAAGGTGTAATGGCTCAGGCCTGTAATCCCAACACTTAAGGAAGCCAAGGCAGGAGGATTGCTTGAGCCCAGGAGTTTGAGACCTGCCTAAGCAACAATAGTAAGACCCCCATCTCTACAAAAAAAAAATAATAATAATAATAGCAGGGTGTGATGGTGCACGCCTGTAGTCCCAGCTACTTGAGAAGCTGAGGCAGGAAGGTTGCTTGAGTCCAGGAGGTTGAGGCTGTAGTGAGCCACGATCATGCCCCTGCACTCCAGCCTGCGTGACAGAGTGAGACACTGTCTCAAAAACAACAACAACAACAACAAAAATAGCATAAAATGTTGCTGAAATAATGTGCAAAACAACAAAGCATAATGCTGACTAAAATTGCAAAATTTAAGGAGAACCTTACTGCCAAACTAGCTATTGAGAAGCTTACTGATTAACTTTCTAGAAAACAGGAAAGAACACTTTTAAAAATAGCTGATTGAGAAGAGTTTTTATTAATGAACAACATATGTATCCACTGGAAAAGTGATCTATGAATATATATGTTATTTTGAACAAGCATATATTTAGTCTGGTAGAAACTTAAACTATCAAATTGAGCAGTGCTAAAGTGTTTTTGTTATCCTTTCTTTTACTAAAAAGATAAAAATCCCCTTTCCTCCCACTTACCTTTCTCTCTCCAAAAGAGGCTGGAAGAAGTTCTTAGACCAGGAAGGCACTGGGTAGGAAGTAATTGTGTAAGTCTGCCCGTCTCCTCTGCCAATGCTTTTTAATCCTTATCTACCAATCTTCCCTGCTATTTCATGAAAAGAGGATCCCAGCTGTGCCAAATAGTGTGGTAGCGATATAATCTAGAAACAATCCACAGGGGTTTAGGACAGAAATTAACAAATCTATTTTAGCTTGAAACCTTACTTGTAAAGAATATCAACCAGTTTCCCAAACATCTACAGACCAGACAGAAACGCCATCATCTTGCTTTATAAGGACCCAAGTGTGCAGGCTGCCATGATCAAAAGTCTTCTAGAATTGGATTTTGCTCATCACAGCAGTGCCCACCTTCTATGAGGACTAGAGGAGAACAAACACAAGACTGGGAGGGAGATGTCTTAGGTTCCAGTACTGAATTTGCCATAAACTAGTTGTATGATCTTTGCCCATACAACTAGTTCTGCAACTCTTTGGCCCAGATTCCTGTCTATAAAATGAAAAAAAAAAAAAAAAAAAAAAAAATTGAACTAGATTCTGTAAGGATCTTTCCAGTTCTAATAAAATGGTATTGTATAGCTATATTTTTCACATTATAATTAAGTAACAGGCCACCCTCTCCTCATCCTGCATCCAGCTGGATTCATCAACACTTGGTTCTTTTTTTGCAGATGCACTGAGAGATGGTGTTGGGGTTGGGAACCTAACTCATTCCTGGTACAAATCACTGGTGACTTCTCAGATGCGGAGTCAATTGAGTATGCTTTCATCTCTTACCTCTTTAGGTTCTTGTAGAGCAACTAATTTCCTGGCACTGGAATTCCCATGATGTTCTATGGGAACATTATGCCACAACTAAAAGTATGAGGAAGACTGGGTGAAGAGCTCTGCGCTGCCATTTGTGTTTGTGATGCTCCCTGGAGGACTCAGGATTCATAAATCAATGGACCTCACTCTCTTTAACCTTTGGGAGTTGTATGCATAGTGTCAACATTTAATAATTACAACTAGGGCTCAGAGGGCAATTTGAGATAGTATGTTGCAAAACATCACCAATGAGACCTGACATGTGAGAGAATTTTCCTGCACTAAGAACGACAGCAGATGCCACATTGAGGAGCTGCAAACTGGGAGCAAATCCACTCCATCCTACTATGAGCCCTTCCTGTTTTGTCAGCTAGCATGGTTTCCTAAATCTCAAATTGCAGCAGAACTGTTCTGCAATTCCATGGCTAGCTATTTCGGGAGCCTAACACAGCAGGACAAATGTGCACAAGTCCACACAGTATGACAGAAGAATTAAAAATGTATTTACCATCTGTTGGTAGTTTCCTTGCGGGTCTCTTTTCTTTTCCTCTCCTGCAGCCACAAATAGGGTCTTCTTACTTCCTTCCAACTTCAGAGAGCTGGGTTCTCTTCACATCTCTGCAAATGCAGGGCTTGTTTTTTTTTTTTTTTTTCCTTCCTTTTCTCTTCTTCAAATTTCCCAGACTGTTGAACTCTGGTCTATTTCAGCTTCTAAAATCATTTCGCTCAAAGTGGAGTGAGGCTGTGAAGAGGTTATAGTGTTTCGCACATTTTGTGTGGCCAGCTACTTTCAGACACTGTGCTTCGATTCTGGTCACAGAGGACTCTGGGAAGCTTGCGGGTAGAACAGGAGAAGTTCAGCCCAGAGTAACCGAAGGAAACGAAGTCATTAAATTAGGCTTGAGAATTCATGTTGGCCCTTTACAATCTCCTTCGTCCTTACCGTAATGGGATACTTTAGACAGGATTTTAATAGGAAAAGGTTCTAGGGATTCAAGCATGAACTTCAAGTGAGAATCATTTCCAGCCCATGTAGTTGCATGAGTAAAAATTATAAGCTGGAATATAGTTCTGTTAGTTGGGAAACCACTTAGGTTGATCTGAAGCCAATTCACTTATGGAGAAATACTCAGTTCTCAATGAGTATCACCAGCTTTAATTTCTGGGATACAGGTGTTATTCACAATTCATGTATAATTCAAAAACTAGAGATTGGTATTAAAAATGGTCCCTTAGCCAAAAGATGACAGTGCAGTGTTATGACTCTAACTGTCCTATTTCATTCAGGTAATGACTTGTTAACAATTCTCAGGCTGCATAGGTGGATAACTTCACTTTGAAACCAGTGCTGGGGGACCTTGAACTTTGGGCAGGTCCTTTAAACTCCAAGCCTCAGTTTAATCACCCACTAAGTGAGAAGCATGATTTCTATCTCACAGTATCGTCATGGGGATGAAATGAAATGATATCTGCAAAGCTTGAATGTGAGACTCAGTTCATTCCAATTCAACTTTAATAGTCATGTCAGACACTAAGGCAAGGGTCAAGTAAAGAGAACATGTATTATTCCATAGTGTGGACCACATGGATTAGTTTTGCATTAGCTCCTAATGAGATAATCATTGTGTTGGGGCTGATAGAACTTTGCACATAGTAGGTTCTGGAAAATATTATGAATTCATTTAATAGTCAATGCCTATTTAGTGGGTGTCTATCATGTGCCAAGAACTAGTCTAGATTAATAAGCCAGATAAAAAAAACTCTGCCCTCCTGACAATAAACAAGTAAGCAAAGTAGATGACATAGAATGTTATAAGGCAACACATTTATGGGATAAAAGAGCAGGGCAAAGTGGATCAGGAAAGTGAGGGAGTAGAGTTTTCAGTAGGATGTTCACAGCAGGCCTCACTAGGAAGTTGATTCTTAGAAAAAGGAACCTGAAGAAGATGAAGGAGTGAGTCACGTGAACACAAGAGGGAAAAGCATTCCAAGCTGAGAAAACAGCTAATACAAATGCCCTGAGCAAGAGAGCAGCTGGCTTGTTTGAAGACCAGCAAAGAGGACAGTGAGGCTGGCAGTGTGGGAGCAAGGACAGTGATAGATGAAATCAGAAAAGTTGAGGATCTGATCAAGGGCAGCCTTGTAGGCCATGAAAGACTTTTACTTGACTATGGGGGAGCCCTTGGTCTCTGAGCAGAGCTGTGGCATCGACCTATGCAGGCAGTAGACTGGTGTGGGCTGGTAACTGGAGAAGCAAGGGCCAATTTAGGAGGCTATTGCAGTAACCCTGACAAAGGACGGTGGTGGTTTAACTCCAGTGGTAGCAGTCCCAGGGCTGAAAAATGATCAGATTCTGGATATGTTTTGAAAGTAGATTTAGTTGGATTTTTGGCACATTGGATGTGGGGTCTGAACAAGAGAGTCAAGATACTGCCAATGGTTCTGTGCTTGAACAGGTGGCAAGATGGAGTTGCCATTTTCTGAGATTTGCATATAAGAACTGTGTTGTCCATCTCGAGAGGACTTCCTTGGTATTCTGGCTTGAGTGTGAGGCCTCCCCTTCCACTTGCTGAGGGAAACTTCCTGAAACAAATGAGCTGCTCATTTTTTTTTTTTGAAAAGGAGAATCAGAAAGACCAAGGTCTTCATAAGTAGTTTGATAACACTCAAATAGACAGTAAAAGAAAGCCAAATAATTAGCATTGTATTTCCTCAATATCAAATTAATTTAGTTTTTTCCGTCTCTTATTCACCCCAACCCCACCCACATGCTGGAAGACCACTTCTGAAGAAGGAAGCTGCTGGTGCATCGGGCGCCCAGCAGAGGGAGCTGAGGAGGGCTGAGGAGGACGCCGACACCACCTGAGGCCCTGTGCAGGAGTGTAATGTACTTGTGCTCTCTGAGGCCTGGGGCCAGAAGTCAGACGTTTTTCTGGGATGACGGAGAGGTGGTTCTAGAACTCTGTAAGTTTTCTATTCCATTAGACCTTTTCTTTTGTTTATTGGTATTGTCACAGGTGCAAGGCCAAAAGTACATCCAGAACAGATAACCTAGGAGTATCCGCAGCAGAAGAAGGTAGGGCCATATATGTAAATAAAGAGAAGACAGGAGAGTGCAACGGACCTGGAATCATGGATCTCATCAGGAGGGTGCATTCGTCTTCTAGGGTGGCTGTAACAAAGTACCACAAACTGGGTGGCTTAAAACAACCGGTATCTATTCCCTCCCAGTTCTGGAGGTTAGAAGTCTGAAATCAAGGTGTCAACAGAGCCATCCTTTCTCTAAATGCTCTAGGAGAGGAGGCTTCCTTGCCTCTTCTAGCTTCTGGTGGTTGCTAGCAACCCCTGGCATTCCCTGGCTTGTGGCAGCGTATCTCCAGTCTCTGCCTTGTTTTCACATGGTCATCTACCCTGTGTCTCCTCTGTTTCTGTGTCTTCTCTTCTTACGAGGACAACAGTTGTATTGGATTTAGGGTCCAGCCTAAAACAGCAAAACCTCATCCTAACTAATTACATCTGCAAAAATCCTACTCCCAAATAAAGCCACACTCATAGTTACTGGGGTTAGGACTTTGATGCATTTTTGGGGGTCACAATTCAACTCGTAACAGAGGGCAGTGGAAAGTTACATGAAGAACTGATCAGCGGAGGGGAGTCACATAATTGGAGCATAAACAAAGGAAGCGCAGTTGCACGCTGAAACTGTAAGGGAGGTCAAATGGGTTTGGGAGTAGCAGGAAGTATTCAAATAAGAGAGCTCCCACTTAGGATACTCTCTCCATCTGTGCTTATGGCCCTGTTTTTTTCGGTTAGAGGTTTAAAAAAATATTGTATAAATAAAAAGAATAAGAAAATAGCACTTCTGTGACTCACACATTGGGCAGAGCCGCAGACTCCTGTGATAATCAAGAAAGACTTCACAGAAGTGTTGATGCTTGAGCCGGATCTCAAAAAGCATGAGGATAAAATCTCCAAGCAAAAAAAAAAAAAAAAAAAAAAAAGAGGGAGGAGAAGAAAGGGCTTTCCATATAGAAAGTGTATGCACATGCACAATGTTATTTAAACGACACCTCTTTTACCTCCTTAGGTGGGGAGTAAAGTCTTTAAAAGGCAAGGCTCTTGTTGTCTATTTAACCTGTATTACTCAGACACAGTATTTAAACAATGAAGGGACAAAAATGTCTCTGGTTTTAATAAACGCACAAATAAGCACATGATAACCTGGAAGAACACTAGGGGCTTATATCAGGAGGAGTTAATTACCGGACACATTTGCCAAAGCACAAATATGGAAACCCCACCCTCAGCCAGATCTGGAGAAATCAAAGGGTTGAATGTGGTATAAATTCCTTTGCCCTGATTGCATAAGGAGATCTGCCAACATTTTTCCCTCTGATATATTCCTTTCTGCACAAAGGGTCGAACTGGGTTCTTAAAAACCCGATCATGAACTAAGATATGCAATTCTGAATCACCATTGTGATCTAGGAAAATTAACTCCTCGCTGATCTTCCCAGATAAGCACCCAAGCTTGTTGCCTCCAAGATCTGCATTAGGGTCTGCCTAGTTTCTGTCTTAGAGCAACTCCCCTTTTTTGGCATAAGAATGTACAGGATGCCAGCAAAGTTCACACTGGGTCATCTAAGTCTCATTAAAGGCGTGATGATTCATTGCTGGGGGTTGGGGTGAGAAGGTAGTGAGGGGAAAGGAAGTGCTAAACCAAGGGGCGGAGCAATATAATTACGAAATTGACAGCGGGAAAAGCCAGCCCTGGGAGTGAAGGGTCACGTGTTCTTACTCCTGGTACTCAAGCTACAACTTTTAAACTGGAATAGGTGTGCGGAGTTAGGAAACATATCCTGTAATTTGATTGGCTTTCAGAGGAAACACATCCAGTGCCTCACATATTTGTAATAACTATGATGTATCAATTTTCTTAACCTGTTTAGGGTTGCAATTTTTTGAATTTTTGCAATCAGACCTTGGCGATGACCTTGAGCAGTAGGATATAAATAACTCCCACATGCTTAGCGTTCCGATAATGGAACACTAGGCATAAATGTTAACATCTGACAAAGAAGAAAAGCTCTCTCATGACAGTGCAGTTAGCAGAATAAAAATTTGGCTGTAGTGGTATGAGTGAATAATTTGTCTTCTTCTACTTGATTTACTTGTATTCTAGCTGACAGGGTCTTCCATTCTGTGCATTCGTTTTGTACTCAAAAAGGGATTGTTTGTAATGTACAGTTTAAGTCTGAGTGCTATTATTCTGCTCTGTCAGAAAGCATCTGTGGCAATAGCCATCGTTTTATGCCTGTGTCTCAGACACAAAGCCAGTCAGTATCTTCAGTCACCAGTCTCGAGAGCTTCCCAGGTCTCCCAGCAGTTAAACTTTGGAAAGGCCTGATAGGGGTTCTGCAAATATCAAACTGCCTGACAACCCTCACTGAAATCCTGACACAGGCCGTTTCCTTGGTGAACTCTAGTTATTTATGTCAAAAAGCAAAGTTTGCCAATGCATCTTTCTCTCACTCTCCCTCTTTGGGGGTAAACTTGGTAAATTCCTCATAAAATAATTTTCTTAAACTCTGACCCTCATTCAGATCAGCTTCTCCTGGCCAATATTGACTCAAGAAAAATAAAGTAACTAAGAGAGCTTATAGCCACATATTTTAATGTCACGAAGTTAGAACAACAAAGAACATTGCTTCACTCCTTCCATAAAAATTTGATGTTTATTTTTGCAGCCTGTTGTTGCCCATGATCTTATTTCGAAGGCACCCTCAGCTTAACATGTTCAACCCATCAGCTGCCACTACCTTCAGTTCAAACAATGGTGGCTTCTGGCTTTGATTTTAATTTGGAAAATATATTTCTTTTGAGGAAACAACATGCCAAGTTGTTAATGAAATGCTTTTAATAGATTTCCAAATGCTCCTGGCCAATACCAAAGTTCAACTCATTCATTCCAAGCCTTAAAATGTTGTCTGCTTTCTTTCCATGGAAGAAGAGCTGTGTTCTTTAGATGACTAAGACCATAAATTATCATACTTGCCTTACATTCAATCTTGGTCAGAGCTGCATTGATGAAAATGTATCTAGGCCTTGCTTGCAGAATAAATAATGATAGTTAAAAATAATCATTTCTTTTCAGAGCATCCTATGGTACTAAATATATTACAAAGGTTTTTTTTGTTTGTTTGTTTGTTTGTTTTTAAACAGATTTCCTTTTAGTGGCCTTGATGTTTTTTATTTAAGCAACAAATTATATAATTTTCATTATCAATGTCCAAAGCCATCTGTCACTAGAAAGTATCGGCCCCAAACCATTTAGCCGCAAGCAGCAAAACCAGCTGTAACTCTAGGATGCTTGTGCTCGTGCTTTCGAAAACAGAGCATAGGTTTTCCATCAGCCTCCCAAGGTGACAAGGTACCAGACCTCCCCTGAGAAGACTGAGTCACAGATAAGCCTAACAAATTTTGGTTTCACAGGCCTGTAATAGATCTACCAGTGAGATCACGCATTCACTGACAGTCTACTCTCAGTGATCATTATAACAGAGTACGATAAGGTCTATGTTACACAGTGCAAGGGGGGAACATGAAGAAGGGAGAAAAATAAGCTATTTACCACACCACTGCAGGGAGCCATGCTGGGAGTCTAAGGTCTCAAACTGGGTTCTTAGAACCAATTCCTGTGCCTTCTCAGCCCCAATATCTGTATCAGTGTTGTTCATTAGAAATGAAATAGATAACCCTTTCACACATGTGATATTAAACTTTATAGTAGCCACGTTAAGAAAAGTAAAAAGAGGCTAGGTGGGGTGGTTCATGCCTATAATCAGGGAGGCCAAGGCCCAGGAGTTCAATAGCAGCCTGGGTAACATGGTGAAACTCCACCTCTGCAAAAGATACAAAAATTAGCTGGGCGTAGTGGCGCATGCCTGTGGTCCTAGCTACTCAGGGGGCTGAGGTGGGAGGATCACTTGAGCCCAGGAGGTGGAGGTTGCAGTGAGCAGAGACTGCACTACTGCACTGCAAGGCAGCCTGGGTGACAGACCTAGACCCTGTCTCAAAAAAAAAAAAAAAAAGTAAAAAGAAACAGGTAAAATGAAGTTTAATAATATATTTTATTTAACCCAATATACACTATTAAAAAAAACCCCAATATTTTTGGCATTTAACCAATATAAATATGGAGATATTGCGTGTGTGTGTATATAATACATAAAATTAATAATGTAAGAATAATGAATATTATATATTATATGTAAAATATGTTTTTTTAAACCAAGTTTTTAAACTCTGAGGAATATTTCACACTTACAGCACATGTTAATTTGTACTAATCACACATTTTCAGTGCTCAATAGACATAGTGGATAGTGAAGACCTAAAGTACCTTTTTTTCTTTGTTTTTAATTGTAGACAGAGTCTTATTTCAGAGGTGAGTACTATGAAATCATAGACTGTTGGCAGATGTTTGAGTAAAATGACTTTAATTTCACTCTTGACTAATGGTAACGTCATTTTCATTCCTAGGAAGCCTGTCTTGCTACAGTTTGGTGTAGGGTCAAGAAAGATGATTCAGAAGTATGTCTTTTAAGAGTCTTGGTGCCACGCACAGAGCCCAGTGACTTTAGTCTGGGTGTGGTGAGGTGACCTCAGAGTCTATTGTGTGAGTGTTTTTCACTTTTGTTTTGAGTTTGTTTTACTTTTCTGGTCTCCCCAGCCTTATTTGTCAGTGCAATCTAAGGAAAGTATATTTGTTTTGCAAGCACACTATGGTTTGCTCAGATTTTTAAATGACATATGTAGGATTACACCCTCTTTATTCTGTCAGTGTTTCCATTAAAAATTCAAACTTTCTGGGATTTATTACACAGCCATAACAAATTGCTCCAGGCAGAAACTTGGCAAACCCTCTTTAGTGTGGGAGAAAAATTCTTTTTAGCATTTTAGAAAAGATAAAAATAAATAAATGTTTACCAACTCAACAGACTCATGTGATTTTGTGATAGGGAAGACATTCAAATAAAATACACATTATATCTTCACATTTGTTTGTCGTACAAATTTGAAATATTAATATTAGCTTATAAGCCAACTTTTGCTCAAGAGTTGTACAATTGTCACCCCCTGCCTCTCAAATTTTTAATGATTCTAGTGTTTGCTTCTCATATTTGGAAGTCTGATTGCTATGATTCTGGCAGGTGCTGGATCGATCAACTATGAATCTTTGTGTTTCATCAGGGTAAAAATTAACAGTTTTCCAAAGGTAAGATCTGTTCTGCTCTGATCTTGAACACTAAGATATCTTACTCAATTTTATATTCTCAGGTCTTAGTTATTGTAGATGCAGAATAAATGACTGCTTGTAAATAAATAATAAATATATAAACATATTAACTAAGAATAACTTTGAAAAACCTTTAAAACTATAAAAAATGCTCTGGATCTTTAGTTTGTATAATTTCCCTCATTAATGAACACCTCAAAGCATTACTGAAACAATTAAATGACTCAGTGTTATGAAAGCACGACCTGGTTCCATAACTTTTTTGATACTTGACTTTTACCAAGTATCTTATCTGCTTCAATGGAGTTTTTGAGGATGCAATATGGAAGAGTAGTGAAAAGTATGAAATACTACATAGGTATAACTGAAACCTAAATCCTTACCACTGCAAGTATTAAGGACAAACCCCTAAAATTATTCTGAATGTAAACACAGTGAAAGACGCATGGACCTTAACCAACATGTATGACACCAAATGAAATTAACTTACCTGATCCAGGGTCCAGTGAACTGACTCTGTTTTTAGATAAACAGGAGCTACTCTTAGGGTTGCCTGATTCTGTGTTGTGTTATCTTTGTTTTTGAGCAAAGCTAAAGCATCTTTTTCACTTCTGAGGTCCACTTTCTTTTAAGAATTCAAGCCTAAAACTCTAAAGAACTTTATCTTTGTTTTATTCAACTTTTAATCTGTTCAATTACATAGTTACTATGACCTGGTAAGCCTATTTGTGTTTGCTTGGTTGATTTGCTTCATTTTGAACTACGTAATGGGCTACTTCCAATAAAAACATATACTACAATTTAAAATCTGTCATGATTTGGAGAGACCTGTGCATTGGTTTTATTAAGCACTCTTGTGCTCCCTCTGCTGCCATGAAGAAAATGTTCATGTTCAAGACCCCAGTACATTCCTCAGCAGAGCATTCTCTTTTGGCAATAATGATGCAGATGTGTGCACTTAAAATGCAGTAGTATTTATCCAAAGCATATAATGTAATAATTTTTCATTGAAAAGCACAAATTAATAAAGGGCTGTATTTACTAAAAAGGAGCAAAAAAGAAATAAATAGAGGAATTAACTTCTGCACCTGTGCCTGCATTTATGTAGGTTGATCTCTGTGGTATAGACCAGTGTTCTTCACATGGTAATGTGTTTAGGAATGCCCTGGGGCCTGGTTCAAAGGCAGATTCTGATTTGGTATGTCTGGGGTAGAACCCTTGACTCTGAATGTCTAAAAAACTCCCAAGTGCTGCTGCAGCTACTTTGAAGACTATACTTTAAGAAGTAAGGGTGTAATATGTCATTATATAATATATACTTGCTAGCCCATTTAAAACCTTCAAGAGTAGATACCACCAAAACAGTAAAATAGATATGTGATTGCAATTAGTTTTCATGGTATTTAAGCAATCTATGACACAGGATACGAGTCAAGCTCATCAGGCCTTATTTATTGATTTCCTGTAATTTCAAAGGTTGACTTATGCTTTTACAAATATAACATCAGCCTTATGAGTAGGACTGTAGTACTATATATTTGCCTACTAGCTTCTTGGAAGCTCTGCCCTTTTTCATTGCGTTTTTATTTGCACGAGAAAGTCTTGTTTCTAAAGAATCAGTGCCTGTTATTTGCGATTGTACATTTAATATTTTGCCATCTGAAAACAAAATATTTCAGTACTAAAGGTAATGAGACTGTTTCATGAGTATGGTGTTTATGTTGGATCTTGCAGGAAGAAATAGTTACAGATTTTGGTGGCAGTTTATGGCTTTAATCTTAATGGCTAAGAAAGTAAATGACACATTTCTTATTAGTTGTTTTTACCATTTGGGTAATATACATATTTAGCTTCCTTGAGAGAACATTTAAATTAATTGACTAACTCTAATCTGAATTACGTGTTTTAATTCAAGGTTGCTAAAATCACATAAATTAACTGCTTGTGCCAACGTAATAATTACAATATTAGCTTTTTTTAACTGAAAATTATCTAAATGTAAGATGTCTAAAAATAGCGTGGAGGTGGATTGGACAGTTTGCAGATTATGAGTTGGAATAAAAACATCGCAGTTAAGCCAAAAACATGGCAACCAATATTTTCTGTTATAAAAATATTTGAGATGAATTTAGTTTTTATGAAAGCTGTCTGAAACTGAAATGAATAGCAGAAGCTTTCTGTTTATTCACAGTCCGGTAATAATAATACCTGCAGCACAAAGCATACGTCTTTTCTACACAAAGTCAACAAGCCACTACTCCTTTCTGAAGTCGTCTTTGCCAAGTAGGGTGTTGGGGGCGGGGGTGAGGTTAGGGGTAGGGGGACATTTTACCCGATTATGCTCTTACGTACTAACCTTCACCTTGGCCAAGCTTGTCAATGAAAACAAAATCAGTCCGAGCCTCTTCAGGAAACCGATGTTAACTGTCCACTAGAGGCTGTAATGAGACCAACAATGTCACTTTAGACCAACCCGAGGTTTAAACCGTAACAATAATCGATTTTTAAATGGAAAAAAGAAAGTTGTAGAAATGAGTAACAGTGAACAGTAGTAGTTACATTTAAATAGCCACGTATATGTGCACGGTACTTCAAAAACGTGAGAACAAATATTTCCGGGGCTCTGCACCTTCCTCGCTCGGATGTTTATTTTTATTTATGAAGCACGTAGACTCTTGCAGGCCAGAGTTGTGTAAAAACTGACATTTTTTTTTTTGGTTATCCTGTGCCCTGCCTCAGTTGGTGACTAACCGTTAGGTCTTAAGTAAACTGAGCCAAAAGGTCTCTCAAATACAGCTTACAGTCAAGAGCGGTGTCTTTCAGAAAAAAACTTACGCGAAGGGATCATGTTTCCAGACACTTAGTTCTAAGCACCTGAAGAAGGTCAAATGTCTCCCGACACCTACTGGCCTTCCAGAATCATCTGCAACAAGAACACCACATTGAGCGCCCTTAGTCTGGAGGCGCCTCTTAATCCTCCAGGTGCCACACCTGTTGGCAAGGTGCACCCATCCGCAGAAGATTCCTTCGCGTGGAGGTCACACCTGGCGGCGGGACAGGCGGAGGGGCCGGGTGGTGGGAGTCGGGGACCGCACTGAAACCCTGAGTCCAGATTTAAGTTCCTCGTCGATTGCAGAACTGCCATTTGATGCTCCGGTTGCTTTCTCTGTCTCCTACACTGGTTACCTCATTTCCGATTAAATTAATGATCCCAAATTAGCTGCGAGAGGAGTGCGCGGGTCTCCTTTCCAGGCTAGAGCGGAGTAGTTCCATATCAAAGCCGATTTCCGGACCTGCGGAGAGAGGGAGGGGAGGGTCCGGCGGTCGCCAGCGCTCGCAGGCAGGAAAGGTGAGGGTGCCTGTGCAGTCAAGGGGCCCCTTGAAACTTTCCGGAGTTGCATGCAGAGGCAATCCCCGCGGCCCCCGGGCCTGGGTTCCGGAACGCCGAAGCGACGCCGGTTTGCGGGTTAACGTGCAGCTGATGATCAGAGTGAGCCCTTTTAGACGCTGTTTCGAGCGCCGGGGACCAAGGGCACGTAGGGATTAGAATTGACTGACCTCCCCTCCCCCCTGGGGTGTTTCATCGGCTCCCAGCTGAAGCCTGACACCCCCTGAGGGAGTCCCCCAGGTTGCCTGAGTAGCGCCCCGTTGTCGCTCAGTCCCCTCCAACTAGGTGCAGGGACCCAGGGAGGCGCGCGAGGACCGACCCGTCACCGCTCAAATTACCTCATCGCCCAGCTCCCC